>NC_081136.1:10941675-11306675 GCF_958295425.1 Solea solea
GATGTAGCATAGACTTCATTTTCCTTCAATATGCCTAGAGAAAATAAAAGAGGAAAAATCATTGACTGAGTCATGAACTGTGACCTAATTATGTTTGTATTCTGCCTCAACACGTATTAACCTTCGTTTAACGCTTCACTGTAAGCACACACTCCCCTCCTGGCTGTTTTAAAGGGACAACAACAACAACAACAATATATAATAACAATGATAATAATAATAATGCTACCAGTTTAATTGAAAATAAATCATCCATCAAATTTAAAAAGTGCATAAGAACGGATTTAAAACACACTCTGCTGCAGCCCTGATGTAACTATTGCCGTCAAACATCACTTTCTCTTAAATAGAACAATAAATAAACAATCAATTAACTGGTCACAATTTAATATTTCCATTCCATCACTATTTCTGCTTTATTTGTTCACCTCTCAATCGTTAGAAAAAAAAGAATATTGGTATATATCCACTGGCAAATAAATTGAGCCATTTCACAAATGAATACTTAAATTAGCGCTTTGCCAAAGCAACTGCAATCAAATTTAAAATTAATTTCCCTGAATCTGTTTTGGAAATTAACAAGAGGGTTAATGCAGGGTGGGCGTGTAGAAAAAAACAAAAACAAAAACACAAAAACATTTTCTCTCACCGTCACATTATTTAATTTCATGTTTAATCGCGCACGCACCAGAGCTGCCACTAATAACAGTCACAAAGATGTTAATAAAAAAGACACCAATTAGTGCGCTTCTGACCGAGCCATGAATTATTTATGAAATCAGGGTGAACAGGAGGGAGAGTGAAGGGATCAGCTCACCCACTGAGGAGGGACAGCGAGAAAAGCACAGAGACACTGCTGCCTTTTCTTACAAGACACACACTCACTTCTCCTGCTGCTGCTGCTGCTGCTGCTGATGCTGCTGCTGGATACAATCACACAAATGAGGTAATTTGTACTATTATAAATATAACAGTGTATAATAGCAACATTGTACTTTTGGTTAACGCTATTTTTTTAATATAATCATTCTGTAATTGATTTAGGAGAATTAGCTGTCCTATTTACACATTTAATCCATTTGTTTTTAAAGAACATAACTGAGAAAAGAAACATATAATCCATTGCATGCTTCAGTGTAATACTTTATTAATGACTTTATGAGTTAAACCTGTTCAGAGAGAGAGATTTGAATGAATCCATATTCCCTAGAATTTAAAGGAAAGATAATTATTATTATTTTTAATATAATAATATTTCAGCACCTATTTTATTTCTATTTTTTACAATCTCTCCTGAAAGCGACGGAGCCCAGGACCCAGAGTCGTCAGCGTGCAGGCCCAGTCCCTGCGCGCGGTGCATTTACAGTTCACAGGCATCTCGACCTAAATGCGATGTGACGGGAGAACCTTTACTGAAACAAACGGGAATATAGTATCAGGGAGGGCTGACCGAGCTGTGAACCGAGGCCTGAACACAGAGCAAATTAACATCAACAAAAAAAAAAAGAAAAAGAAGAAGCTCTGCGTTTATTTTCAGATGGCTCATGTGCCAGCCACTGAGATGCATCACATTGTGTCAAGTCATTTTAGCCTGCAGACGTTCATGAAAATCAGACTGATGACAGAGGGCTTCTTTAGACGGGAGGAGCTGCCTACCTGCTCCTGAGGTTCTGCTCCTCTGTGTCCCACCATTGTCCATCATGAGATCTCTTTCTTGATGTCTGATGCTTTTTTTTTTGCCACTGAGGAGAAAGCAGGACTGAAAGGTGATTTTAGGACTTTGTTTGTGCAAAGTCAAACTTCTCAAACCCATGACAGTGACGCACGGCTGTCAAACCAAAGAGTAGAGCTTCATCTCCACTGCTTTTAGATTCACAACTTCTTAACCTTAACGTCCTGTCAGTTGTCGCTAATGGGAAACTTGGGACATTTTAAGGTAACTTTTAAAACAAGGTACCATTAGCGATTAAAACATCCGATATTTTCCAGTCTTTTAGTAAGTTGTTTTACTGGTTAGCTCGGATTCAACATGGCCTTTAATGAAAATGAAGGCGTTTATTTTGGATAAGACTAAACACCACACTACACATGCATGTGTGTGTACATTAGGCATAAACCGACTCCTTCCGTGATGTCATGCAGTGTGTCAAACACAATATTTCCCTCTTCAAATGAATGTGTGGAGTTGTTTTTTCCCTTCCCTGCAGCACCTCTCTCTGCACGTCTCCAGGTACATTTTTCAGTGCTTTTAAAAACACTTTAAAACAACATGAGTTTGTAGAGAACCAATGACAGCAGTCGTCTGGTTCTGCATGGAAACAGTGTCTCCTGATGCTTTCAAAATCAGCAGCACATTAGCATTATCTGAGGTGTGAGGACACCTGAGACGCAGAGGAGCCAGACTCTGGAAGGAGTGTGATTTAACCCCCGATTTCTCGTGCCCAGACGTGTTTTCACACCTCCATCATAATTTGGGTAAGACACCCTGGATCAAGCGTGAGGATGACGCACTGTGCACGCTCCCAGGCTACATTATGGGTCACAGCTCCCACCCCGGGGGGCGTTTGGTCACATGAACAAGAAGGAACCTACACAGTCAGTCAGACAGATGTGAACGCATGAAGGCACATTCTCAACTTTAGATAAGGGAGCACATGAAATATGCTGCATTCACAGTCACACACACACACACATACACACACACAGACCGTCATGAGCGGCCATATGGCCATGCGCCATGTGTTGCAACTGATATTAATGTACATACATATATACAGTATATATATATGACAGTGACAAGTGTGGAACACATGGAGCTGTGTGGACGTGTTAAAAAACATGCCTGGTGTTGTCACGGATACAAAGACCCCACACACACGGGTTGTAACCGTGTGACACACACAGCACAGTAGGTGTCTGCATGCAGCCACGGCTAAAATGTGCAGACAGAACCCAAACATGCCAGACGCCATCATCGTCCCCTGTCCACCATCGTCTCTGTACCCCACTGATGTCGGAAAACCCCCGGTCAGAGAAACCAAAGGGTGGCAGACCTCAGTGTTGGGACTGTGGGGTGAGGATAACACACACACACACACACACACAAAGACTGAATGTGTCTGAATGTGTCCTTAGATCTGATCACAAAAAACCCAACACATTAGGGGCTTTAAGGACACATTTGTCCTCATTAGGACCGCCTCCTAAGCTAGTGTCCTCTGACCCACTACAGTTAACAGTATTTTCACACTAATCAGCACTCTATAGTCCAATGATCAATCCTGTCTGACTGTGCACTTTTCTATAACACTTTACATGAATTAACATTACGTTACGCTGTTATAAGCATTTACCAAGAAATAATCAATGTTTTAACAAAAAAATGTATTAATGATATTCAGTTATTAATGAGTATATTACTCAAGGGTCTAAAAATTGTTAACTGATGGTGTAAAATTAACATTAAAAGCTTTAAATAACTAGAAATGCCTTTTCTGTTCACAGGGAACATTTGAAAATCTGGATAAATAATCGTTACTTTTACCTTTATTAATGCTCAGTGTGAAGCGGATTGTAAAGTGTAAAACATTCATCCCTTAACTATGACTTCATCAGTGTACAGAATGATCATTAGTTATCCATGATTACCTTTGTTCCTTGTGACCCTTATTGTAAATGTGGTTGTTGAAGGATCACGAGGAGCATTAACAGAGAATAACTATGGTGATTACCTGGTAAATTGTGATTTTGAATGAATGTGTTAAGTGATACATGAACCACTTTACAAGTTAGAATAAGTCATTTAAGATGCACCTCATAAGTTGATCTGAGAAACACTTTCAGCTCTACAGCTAAAGATTTCACTGATCACAAATAAACCTTTTTATTCTTCACATCCACGACGTTACTTTATAAAGTAGAAGCTTTTTTTTTTCCCCCTCAACTTTGTTTGAACTTGGTGTCTTTGCCTCTTTGCAGCATTTTCACTTGTTCACATCTGCTGAGGGGAATTCCTCGCCGACCTCTTCAACCCGTGAACCCTTTTTCATAATCAACCCAATAATGTCACAAATGCTCAGCTGTCAAACTGAAAAGTGGGACCCGTTTTATTCTTTCCTTCCCCAAGACATGATGACTTAACGTTTTCACCTGAGAGCAACATTATTTATTATTTATTTCATTTGAATGAATTGACTTTAAGTTTACACTTAAGTAGATACACCGTACATGGAGTTCACAGGCTTGAACCTTGATAATGCACAATGTAACATGTTTTTTTTGTTTGTTTTTTTTTTAATTGTGAAATTATAAGTGTGGCTGCTAAAGGAAACTAAGGTGATTATTTAAGTAAGATTTTCAACAGGATTATACTCCTAAATCACAATGATAAGACAGTATTGTGAAGTAGAACCCAACTGCAGAGGTAATTTAGTCTATAGATATATAGATCTAGACTTATCTATATCTAGATAAGTATATCTACATATAGATATACTTTTGTGTAAAATAAATAAATGTAAAAAAATAAGAGTTGGATAGGGTGAAAGCATAAAAGTGAAGGAGTTAGCCTCAGTTTAGCCAAACAGTTGAAATTAGGTGTGTTTGCTGATATCCGATAATACATTGAAAAGCCAAAATCAGCCCGTACGGATATCGTACCGACATGTCAATTTACAGTCATTGAATTCTAAAGTAATCTACTGTGAAAGTAGAGTAATGAGGATGGTACTTATGGTAAATATACAGTCATTTGTGGTGAAAGTAGTGCAACAATTAGCCAGTAAAAGAATATGTGCAACAGAAGCTGTGAAACCTTCAGGGTCAAGTTTAGGTCTATTCCAGTTTCAGTCAAGCTTAATAAAACACTCGCATGCAGCATCAATAATAGAGGGATCAACATGTTGTACACAGAGTATGAGGCCGAATCCTTTTAGTCCTGTCGCTCCGAATGGATTTCAGTGTCTCTGCATGTAGCTGCTGCCAAACTGCTGAATTATTGAAGGTGGTAATTAGGTGATTGTGGCTTTTGCAGAGCGTCTGCAGAGGGCAAAGTAACTGTCAGGACAATATTAAGTTGTATTGTTTGGGTGGGGGGGGTTAAATCATGAGATCAGCTTATCAGCTGTCTATCGAGACAAATCTCCCCCCCAGCCTCTACTCCTCTCATTGTGTTTACTTTGGCCTAATTCCAGCTCCACAGGGTCGTACAATGAGTAAAATACTGGCCCTTTAGTTGAATACATATAAAACCTCAGGCAAAAAAAACACTTCACTCTGTATGTGTATGTGTGTGTGTGTGTGTGTGTGTGTGTGTTTCCCTCCCTGTTGCATCACGTTTGCTTGGACGGCGTGCACACAGCGCTGTTGTCATATCATTGGCTTAATGGCATTTGCATTTTACGGCGGTGTCATCTCTACCAAACGCCATAGTTCACGACTATAATCCGGCTGCGTGTTTTTGAGCACAGTGGGTTTTGTGTGAGCGCTGTTGCCCTGCTGATGAACCGGGCTGAGCTCATGCTCTGTGACCTGGATCCAAGAGGAGAAACCATCATATCGGGGGGGGGTCAACAGTGTCAGTGACAACACACGTTCATGTAAGAAAAAACACACACATATGCATTATTTCACGCACGCACACAGGTTTGCACAGCTATTCCTCTTGGGACATAAACATAAACAAATCCCTAACCGTAACCACATCCAGTTTAATGCCTAACCCTAACCTTAACCTAACCACTATTCAAATCTAGTCCCAGGATTTGGTCTCTGTGAGGACTACTGGCCCTGACAAGGTCAGTGTTTATGCCAGAAAAGGTCGTAAAGAGGTAACAAATACATATGCACACACACACACACACACACACACACACACACGTGCTGGCTAACTGTAGCGTGCGAGCCACTGGTTGCGTTTCAGTTCATCTCTCAGGGCTTTATGTTCATGTGCAGGTTTATAGTGCAAAAAGCAGCGATCACAAGTGCAGTCTCCCGACAGAGGAAAGAACTCAGCGGATGAAGAACATGTAAATGGAGTTTGCTGCACAGAGGTTGATCTTTGCGGCTTTACACACAAGCAGAGGGAGTTCATGCAGCAGCGGAAATTCTGAGGTCTCCTATATAAGACTACGAGGGGAAATATGTGCGCTGTGCTCAATCCTATAGTCTCTGCAGGGCAGGATGAATAAAGAAAAGGTTGTCAATATTTCAGGGGTTTTTCCGATAAGTATATATTACAATGTATACACTCACAGAAACAGAATGAACCAAAACAGGGCGACTAAGGAAAGAAAATAAGTCATCATAACGCAAACAAACCAAACCATCTCCAAACACGAGAAGGAGATGAAGACAAGCAACAGGAAATGCAAGCACAATAGCGAGGTGGGACTATGATATTATCGTTTTCCCAAGGTTTCAGTTCTCTGAAAATGCCAGGTCCACAGGGATAAAAATAAGTTTTTTAGAATAAAAACATTTCTCCTGAACTACTTCTCGTTTATTTTACACACTGGATCTTTAAAAGACCTTTAAGGATTTTGTTAAAGGATTGTATTAAATTCTGATTTTGCTTTAACCCCTTAAAGTGGATTCTTGCTGCTGTTACTAAACAGTGCTTCTGAGCTGGTGGTAGATTCAATGTCAATAATGTCAATAAAATCCAACAAATGACACTAACTTGAGTTCATACGGGGACTCTCTTTCCTAATCATGTCACTTGCACCACACTGGCTTTGCCTTGTACTGCACCATATTTGACTCAAAGCATCTGCTTTATTGCAACAATAGTTAAAGATGAGAGGACGATCTAAATCAGAGTGGAGCTGGAGTTTCTCTGCAGTGCAGCCTATGGCAGGCCGGGCTGTAAGATGTGAGAACAGATGGACAGAGTCGCCCTCAGGTTGGACGGATGGATGAAAGATGTACTGCTGCGATGAGAATAATCTCCATTTACAGATAAATAAAATAGGACGGGGCCTGTCATGAGGCTGAGCTTTAAACCATCACCTCACACACATACACATACACACAGACTCTTTATCTGTCTCAATTCCTCTCCTTCTCTGCCCTCATCACATTGACCTTTAAGGTGTCCACGCTTCCTTTTCTCACCATCTCAGTCCTTTTATCTCCTCCTCCTTCCCTCTGGTCATATCTGCTGAGCCGTGAGAATAAAGAACGTGTTTGAGGGGTGGAGAACAAATTTCGGGATCATGGGAAGGTGTGAGGGTGGGATTTCGGTCAGGACCTCAGGGATGGAGAAGCAGGGGTTGAAAGAGGAAAAGGAAAATTTACAGTGTCCCTGAAGTCCTGGAAAGTGTTATTTTTTATTTATATTAGATACAATTTTATATATATATATATATATATATTTTTTTTTTTAATGTTATATATTTATATTATTTACATTACTTTGTCAAGATACTTCAAATTCACATGTTCATCAGCTAATCAAGTTTTATTTTCACCTCACCAAGGTCATACAAGGACATTTTAGCTCACCGTCTTAACTCCAGTGAATCAGATGTTTAACATTTTCCAACAAAATGATAATTATCTTGAGCTCAAGATCATTTTTTTTGTATGGGGACATTATTGGAAACGTTTGAGACTCGAGGTGCTCTGAACTGGGGCAATGAAAAAATGTCATAGTTGTACACACGAGCTACAAAGTGCCTTGTAGAAGGACACATCACAACTTCAGCCTTTGTACTTGGAATTCATTTGACTCACTGCTATTCGATCTGATCACACCTGTCAGTGCGAGATCCCCAACTTCAACTACCCCAATACCGACCATCGACTCCATCCTCTCCATCCTCTCCTTCCTCTCTTTAAAGCAGGCCTGGTACAGCACAGAGCCCGTGTGCAGCGATGCTGAGGGAGGTCGCTGTGCGGTCACTGAGCAAAGCCTGGTCGCATTGTGACTTGGAGCTGCAGAATGTGCCATGGTGCATTAGCGCGCTGCCGCCTGGCTGAGCATGAGAGAGTGAGGAGGGAGGAGGGAATAAACATAAAGAGATGGAAGGAGGAGCGAAGGGACGAGGGAAAAAGGTAGCGGGAGAGGAGAGGAGGAGGACCAGAGGAGGAGGAGGAGGAAAGTGAGGACATCAGCACACTTACAGATAAGCAGAGGTCAGAAGCCTCGGGGGCACACGAGTCCTTGTAAGATGTACCATCAAATATGAAGGAACACTGAGGCTGTGTGTGTGTGTGTGTGTTCTTGTATCTCATCTTCTCCATCTCTTCCTCTTCTCTCTCACCCATCGCGTCTCCTCTCCATATACTCGTCTTTCTTCTTTTTTTTATATAAGATTAACTCAGAACAGAGTGCATTACAAAATTAGAATCTAATACTGTGCTTCCGAAAACTTTTTGAAGACGGCAAACTATTGCAAATTCAAAACATAGTCTTTTGGAATAACTCAGGAAGTACAAATATCTAATCAGTCAATCACAGGGCAGCAATTCAATGCATCTAGTCATGTAGGGCAAGTTCAAACTGAGCATCACAACGAGGAAGAAATGTGATTTAGGTGATTTTGAACGTGGCATAGTTGTTGGTCTGAGTATTTCAGAAACTGCTCATCTACTTCATGCACAACATCTCTAGTGCTCACAGAGAATGACCAGAAAAAGAGGAAAATACCCAGTGAAGTGTAGCAACAGTGACTCAGAGGACCACTCGTTGCAACCCGAGGATAAAGAAGATCATCTCTGATCATCAAACCTTGAAGCAGATGAGCTACAGCAGCAGAAAGTCACTTTATTAGGTAACCTGCTGTGTACCTAATAAAGTGGCTGGTAAGTTTGTCACACAGCACGTTTGTTTCCCAAACTTGCAGAACATTAAAGAGCCATGAAAGTGATGTTAAATTCTGACAAACAACCACACTGATTGTGTTTACAGTTTGATTTGGCTCAGATCAGTTTAATGGTCCTTAGTCATCATGATTCCTGTCCATGTCACAAGTTGTCTGCCATACAAATACAAGCAAAAATAAACGATAAACCCTACATATATGAACTACTTTTTGAAAAGGATTGAGACATTACAAAAAAGCTCTATGATATACTGCATATAAAAGTGGAACTTAACTAGAACATTTTTGTTTTAACTCATCAAAACATGATTAAAATGTCATTGAAGAGATCTTCATTAAAATAAAGACTGACAGTCAACAATAACAGGAGGACAAGCGAAAATGATGATATAATGTTAACTAAAATCAAATCAAATCAACGGCATTTATAGAACTTTAATGTTAAACACATGTGTTCTAGTTATATCCATAACTAGCAGTTAAGCAGACATACATAAAAGTGGTGCCTATATGTCACAGAATTTCTATTCCACCTTGAAACGCGACCTGCCCACCCTTTGGGTCAGTTGCCATCGAGCAGAAGGGACTGCTGTGCCACCAAGTAAAAACAGATGGGGCATGATTGGATGATGTAATGGACCAATGGCAGAGGACGATGCTGGGACATGATCTCATTTTCATCCTCGCCCTAAGCAGGTTTAGACAGCTCTGCTCATGGCTGATGCTAATCTGCCCAGCACCAACTGGATGTGCTGCAGCTAAAGTGTGAATACTCACTGCACACACACACACACACACAGAATCTGGTTTCATTGACTTCAGAGGACATTACATTAAAGTGCATTCATTTTCCTGGAGACTTTCTCTAGCTTTACCCAATACTTAACATTATTGCCTAATGTCCCTATAAAAGAAGTCCCCATAATGTGATTTAGGCCCCCACATCATGAGTGATCCCTGGAACACACCATTGACATAATGCAGTGTTTCCCAATCCTGGTCCTCAGGGACTCCCTGCCCTGCATGTTTTAGACACACCTGATTCACATCAGCTCGTCACCAAGCTCGGCAGACGCCCGATAATGAGCCATTCATTTGAATCAGGTGTGTTGCAGCAGAGAAACACAGCCCCTTACCCTAACCCTAACCACCACAACTAGGTGCCTAACCCTAACCCTAAAACCAGGTCTTAACCCTAAAAAAAGTCCTGTAAAGTTGTGGGGCCCAGACAAAATGTCCTCACAAACATATAAAATACACACACTCTCACTTGAACAGCCAAAACAAAACATTATCCTAAATGTTAACCATAACCAGTTAATGCCTATCATTAACCTAACCACAATTCAAATCTTGGTTCTAACCATAACCATTAGTCCTCATGGGGACAAGGTTTTGGTCTCCATGAGGACTAGGGCCCTTGATGTCATTTTTTCTTTTTAAAAAAGAAAACATCAGATTATATCTAAAGACAAAAACTTCACTTTGAAAGCTCACATCCGGATGACCCTTGACAGTGTTTATCAAACATTGACTCTAGCCAGCAGGTGTGTGTGGCTGGAGGGTATTAACACTTGGGTATATCTTTTAAAATAATGTGCTTTTGAAAGTCTTTTTTTTCTGAAATTGTTTCTTACCTCTCCTTCCATGCGCTTCATTGTAACCAGGAACTGCCAAAGCAATGCCCACCCATGAGACGTCCTTTTATGGCCACTTCCTGAAGGAACGTGCCATGTGTCATTTGAAGGAAAGGGGGGGGGGGGGGGGGGGTTTGGGTAATGTTATGTAATATAAGAGCATATGTTGACAGTTGAAATATTTACCCTGCATATTTGTTCAAATATATTTTTTGAGTAACATTAATACACTGCTCTTTGTTAACAGATTACTTAATTGCTATTTCCCCCGAATGGGAGGAGCCTCTGTTTATCTAAAGAGGAATTGTGGCATCCCATTGTTGCCAGGAGCCAAGGTTTTAATTTTAATCTCAATCATTTTTCTGGTTTGTTTTTGTTTTCTCCAGCTTGGCCAAACCACTTTACTAAATACAGCACAGCTGCAAAAAAAAAGAAGCGAAATTGGACTTAAGAAGCAGTCCTTTTACTTTTAGCCTTGCAATCAATAAACGAACGTCCATAGAGCATATTTAATGTGTGTTTGAATAACAGAGGCACTGAGAAACACTGAGAAAATCAATCTACTTCCCACTTATAACGTCAGTAAACATTGGTCTTGATCTCTAGTTGTACCTCTTCCTACCTCTTCTACAATATAACATGTTTTGAAAATCATCTTCCATAGAGGAAGAAGGATGATTATGCAGGTGATATTTGTGAACTTCTGGTTTCAAAAACCAGATGATGGCGAATGCATCAGCAAAGACTCTACTGGACTGACATCGGTATCAGTAGATACTCAAGGCTGTGATATCGGCATCATGGCATCGAGCCATCTCTAATCTGAATGTAGCCTAATGTGCATTAGAGGGAATCAAAGATACATTAAGTGAACACACATCTCTGAGCATCGAATAAACAGTGGCTGTTATTTTTGGATTTTTCCACAAACTGAGACCAACAAACGTCAGAAAGCTTTTAAAAGAGTACACACTCACACGCTGACTGTATTTGACAGTACATGGACAATCATGCACACACACACACACACACACACACACACACACTCAACTGTCAGAAGAAAGAGGTCATGTAGGAGGTCGGCCTAATGGGACTTGTGCTGAGAATCAAACATGAAAGAGCTCTAGAGCGAAGGCTCCGCTCAACCTCCCTGACATGTGACCGAGGTCGAAGGAAGACACAGAGGATGCATGCTATTGACCCTCGCACACACACACACACACACACACAGACACACACGAGCACTATTTGCACATTAACATATTCATATACTCACACAAATGTACACAATGACTGACTTTTTTTTCCCGATGCACACATGCACGAGTCACTGGAGGGTCTCAGCTTGGAGCAGAAAGACAAGGATCTGTGACCCGCCCTTGACCCTTCACTGGATCCTGATGGACAAAGACTTAAAGGGGGCGTCACACAATGAGGACGGGGACTCAAAACATAATTCAACTGCAAGAAAAACAACAAGTCTCAAACATGGTAAATGGTCTGTATTTATATCGCGCTTCTGTAGTCATAGTGACCATTTAATGGCCATTTTCACCCACACATTCATACAGTTCATCTGTGTGCAGCGCTTTTTCTGTCACACATCTTTTAGGCACACACAGCGAGCACAGCCCACCCATCATGAGCAACTTGGGGTCAAGTGTGTCGTCCAGGGGACAAATCGGCGTGTGCACTAATCAAACCCTCAACCTTCCAGTTGAAAGACGACTCGCTCGACCACTTAGCCACTGTGGTTTGATTTTATAAATTGCATTCGCATCCTTTTAGCAATATTAAAACAAATGCTTCGCATCTCATAGATACATGTTCATTTTAACTAAGCTAGAAACAGACATTTCATCAGAAGTCATTGTTGGTTTGGACAATCAAAGGCCTCTTTATTAGGTACGCCTAGCATCTGCTACAACAAATAAAAAAGTACAAGTGTTTGTATGGAGGCAGCTCAGTTGCAAGGAACGCCCCCAAGTTCGGGCTACAAACGAAACGTGCCATAATATATATATATATACAGTACGTGTTCTCTCACTTACAGTCCATCACACTCAGTTCAGTCAGGGGGCAAAATGGTCAATAGCTGTGACCAGTGAGGCCTGATCCTCGATGAGACCATCAGCCCCTGCAGCTCCACAGAGACACAGAGAAGATTACCTCACATCGACCTCACGTGTGGCAGCAGCAGCAGCAGCAGGTCCTGGGTGTGCTGGGAACAAAAAAACACACAACAACACTCTGAGGGAATCCACAGCTCTGACGTGATTGATCTGCTTCACTCTGACCAAGTGGGAGCAGCCAAAGCTAATGCAACATCAATACAACACAGAGGCAGAGCACAGGGCGCTGTATCTGTCACAAACTGTTACACATGAACATGTGTATGTAAACATTTATATATATATATATACATATAAGGAAGCAGGCTTTTATTTTCACTTTTATTCAAAGTACAAATATTCTTCCATCAAGCTGTTCCTGAATATTTCCAGGTTTTACTCATTTTTAGAGGTTCAAGTTCATTTTAATATTTTCCCTCATGTACATAATAAGCAACTGGACTTTCGTAAACATGTTAAACCTCATCGACACTGGCTTCCTAAGATAGTTAATATATTTTATTTTGTTATTTACAACTTAGATAAAGATAAATAAATAGATAAATAAAAAAGATAAATGAACAGGAGTGAATGTGATTTCCCATAATGCAACTGTACAGGGATACAAATTACAATGTTGTTAAAATTGCATCATTGTATTAGTAAAATATCCACTATGTGATATTCTGAATATTGTGAAAATAAATTAAACAAATACTTATGTACGATTTTATGTTCCTTGCAATTCCTTATGTATTTATTTATACATTCACTTTTTATTTTATCTTCTCTAAATTCTAATAATACTCATAATAATATTATTAATAACAATATTTTATCCATGCTTACTTATTCTTATTATACATGTATTTATTTAACATTTTTTCATTTCTATTTAGTTGTATTTATACACTCTATTTTTAACAATTTGTGTTAAATTGTATTTATTATTATTTATTAAAAGTGCTGTTCAATTAATGCAGAATACAGCATTACAGGTTGTTGTTGTTTTTACTTGTGGACTATTATCACTACTACTATTACGTCAGTAAAGCATCTACTTCCGCCTCTGACTGCACGTTTCCATAGCAACCATGGAAACTGTCAACAAATCCAGGGAAATGGGACGTGGGAAACGCAAAACCAGGTAAATTGGACTTTTTTGATTAAAACTATTGTATATGTAGCTATAAAGCTGTCGCATGAATATACTTTAGCCAAGTTAAGTTGCTTAGGAACTCTCTAGTTTGTCTTACTTGACTTTGTATTCAACCGTCATGTATTCATCCACTAGAAGAAAAGAAATCACCACCACCCACAAAAGTTGTGACAGAAAATAAAATAACGTTTTTATAAAAAACAACAACAACAAAAACATTAGCACAAGCAGAACACGTAGCTTAATAATATGCTTTCTGTGTTCAAAGAGTTTCTGGTTTTGTCGCGCAGGAAACTTCCCTGCACTGATTTACCGGACAGACATGCGCCCCCTGCTGTTGATGTGGAGAAGCTGGACGTCAGTGTGAACTCACAGGTAAGAGGCTCTTTCAGAGTGAAGCGCAGTGGAAAACACGAACCTCTCTGTGCAGCATACACATAATGTTCAGGTATTAAAGCAGGAGGAGTTCCTGTTTAACGAGATAAAAAAAAATCTGATTAATATTCAGCCTGGCTATTATTTTTTACCTTAGTGTACATGTCAGGTAACTTGGTGAATTCAGCCATTATTCAAACATGATCAAATATAGAATAGAATATAAAGGTTTTAAAATAGACGATTAAACATACATTATATGTAACATTTCAACAACAACAACAAGGTTTTTGTTATATATGTTGTTGAGTAGCGTACATACATTAGCCAAAAGGTTTCTAACATTTTAGAAATCTAATTTCTTTTAATTCTACTTAAATGTCTGCTATAACTACCCGGTTAGACCTTCTTTGAAACATGATTCAGAACCACCAGTTAGCCAGTGTGTTGTGCTTTATTTGTTTTTGTTTTATTGGGTCTATTTATCACTAATGCATTGTGACCATTTATTGCCGTTTGTGGCGTGTCTCATTTCTGCTGCTGATACTCTCTCCTCTTTTGTTATTGTTTTGACTGAGAGACTAAATTACATACTGCGCACTTAAAGAAACCAGAGACTGAAATCAGGCACCTTTTTCAAACAAAAACACTCAAATAATAGTTACCTTCTGACGAACAATCACAAGCTGATTCGTAATTTTCAACCAAATATTAAATTTAAAAAAAATGCATAGTGCCTCTTGTTCAGTTTGACTGCAACACAAAACACCACTGAGATCAGGTGTGTGTGTGTGTGTGTGTGTGTGTGGTCCTGCAGGGTCTGTCAGCTCTGCACCTGTCCAGTCTTTATGGTCAGCTGGATGCTCTTCAGAGGCTGGCGGTGTCGTCGCTGCAGGGGCAGATCAACGGCAGCGATCCTCAGGGTCGTCGGCCCATTCACATGGTCATGTCCTGGAGAAGCGCGCCCAACACCTCCGCCTGTCTCCGCTGCCTGCTCGAGCATGGAGCTGATGTCAACATGTAGGAGTCTTACTTTGAACAATCCCTCAGCAGCCATCATAGAAACACACAAACACACACACACACATGAAATAACTTTTAACAAATTGTGTTGTGTCTCTTCTTTTTAAATGACTATCACCAGTGCCACAGACTGTGGGCAGACGCCGCTGCACGTGGCTGCCTCTGAAGGCCTCCTGGACTGCACACAGACCCTCGTGCAGGCCGGTGCTGATGTGACGTCTCAGGACAGCATGGGACACACACCTCTGGATTTGGCCCGCATCTGGTGCCACAGAGAGGTCGCACGGTAACAAGCAAGATACTCTAAAGTGGCTCTAAAGTGACAGTTCAGGTTTCTTCACACATACTGTATATTCCCAAGTTTTATTCGAATTTTTGACCAGTGGGGATGTTTTTAATCAGTAGGATTCACTCCTGGGTCTAATCAGTCCTGATCTATTCCTTTGAGGTTAAAGCTGTGTAACATTTGTGTGCAGGTATCTAAAGACCTGCATGTGGGAGGTGGAAAAGAGGAAAGAAATGAAGGAGAGGAAGCTGGCTCACGCTTTATACAGAGAACTCATCGCCACTGCTAAAGTGAATGATGGCAATAAAGGGGTTTGTATGATATGGAAATCACTTCATTTAAATTTTCATATACAAATGTACTCAAATTCAACATTTGTCTGCTTCTTCTCCCTGTGATTTCAGACACTCATAGATGAGAAGATGGCAGAATGGGCCAAAAAGAAGGGTTTTCCTCACCTAAAGGACTATTCCCCCAAAGTCTCAGTGAGTCAGTACCACATGCAGTGCCTCTCATCTAATCAGGACGGCTCTGATCGAAAAGCTACCAAGGGCCTGAGGAAGAACCAGCGAAAAGTGCAACAGGAGATCACTTTCTCAAAGTCGCCCGCAGCCGCAGAGCCTGAAATCGTCGACCGCCAACGAAGGACGGCCTTCTCAGAGCTGGACCTCCGGGGCAGTGTGACAGTGTGGAGAGACAGCAGCAGCAGCCTGCCTCACTACACCACCAAGTGGGACACGGTCCCTCACACTGCCCCTGACCTGCCTTTGGATGTCCTTAAGAAGGTGTTGTTCCCCAGAGCGTTCCCCTCCAGGATCTTCTCGCCTCAGCACTTCCAGCCACAGAACATCGAGGAGGTCCAACACAAAGGAAGCCCCAAGGGGCGGAGCTCCTCCCCCTGGACAGAGGTGGCCATGCACATGGCTGAAGTGCTGGAGCCTGGACACTACTAAGTAACAGACGTCCGTTACATTCAAATCATTGTCAAATAGGTTCACACAATGCTAGTTAAGCCTGTAAGCTCCACTCCAACTCTTTCCGTTAATCCAAATGTGTGAACGCCAACATTCGAAATGCCACAAACCCGAGAAAGCAGCGCGAGTCAAGGGTTGAGAGGAAGATGAGAACTGGGTCACCTGTCACACATGTTCCACTGCATGTTCACTGATCCCCCAGAGAACCGAGTCAGGATCCAGGTGTCGCACGGTTCAGTCAAAGTTTCCTGGTGGTCAAAAACACAGGCGTAGACGGGGAAAATACTTTTTCGGATGTTTAATTTGAACCAACGTCCCAAGGTAAATACTTACAAAAACCAACAGTTAAAGCAGATGTTACGCTTTCTAAAATCAGAGCCAAGACCTCATGAAACAGAGATTCCCAAAGACTGGGTTGGGACCCACAGAAGGGTCGCATGAGATTTTTTTGGAGTCTCCAAACAAATGTTTTTTAAACTTTTAGTTAAGATTTATAACATGCATTAAATGTAGCTTTACTATGATTGGTTTACCTTTTTCAAAATGATATAAGGTGTTAGAGATATAGCTTTAAGTTAGTTTCTATATTAGGCACAAATTTGCGCTCTTCCCAAGGCATGTTGTGATTTGGGTCAATATTGTTTGACATTTTTAAGAAGTGGTGCCCCATATAGAAAGACTGGGAAACACTAGCCTGAAGGATCAAAAGCTGCATCCTTTTCTTGGCTTCACCCCCTCCCAACAATATATAAACACATTTTACACAGAAATAAACATTTTAACCACCATTCTGCCTACAAATCTGGTTAAAAACCTCCAAATACATATGTATATAAATACATAATAACAAAGAACATGTGCTCATGACACGACACATGGGACTTGGTTGACACAAGGCCATCCAGTTAAGACAGTCTGGTGCTCACACACATTACGTTGAGGGACAGATGAAATAAACATAGTGCACAGTTTTGCTAAATGAACCTGATGTGATTAGAAACGTCAGTTTATGCCTCTTAAACACCAAACTGGGAACAAAAATCACAATTACAGCTTCATCTTATTTCAAATAAACATTTTTTATTTTATTAACAACTGCGTGTGTATATAACAACCTACAATGATTCTCACTCTGAAATTGTTAGAAAGAACTTTTGCCTCTTTAAGACTTTCGTCACAGCCATGTTTCACAGCTTTTGTCCCCAACACCCGGGAAGTTTCCGGTTTGATCTTCAGACGTGTATTCATCCATCTTTGATGATGAATGTACAAAAAAGAAAAAAAAAAAATCAGTTTGTCGCATTTATTGACTTGTTAAAAAATAGTCCACAAAAAGGGAGGAAGGTTGCAGGTAACCGCTCTGGTCAGTCATGACTGTGCATCATATCCATGGCCATGATCCACTGGTGAGCCAAAATTAAGGCTTAAAAGTAAGATCCCCCCACAACATAACCAGACTCGGCCATTTTAAGTAACCTTAGGTACTTCAGCAATAAACTGTTGAATGTTCCTGCACGTGGATCAATAATATTATACCTCAAAGCACAGACTTAAGCGTTAAGTCAGTAATGTACCATTAACTTGTCTTAGTGGCAGTTCACATGCAGCATCTGAAAATGTTTGAAAACTACATAGAAGAAGTGAGAACCAAGTCACTAGTGGGGTTCTGTAATTACAAAGCAAAACCAAAACCTGGGAGCTGCTGAGTTGACTGAAGTTGCTTCACTGAATGCATCCAACTATGTAAAGAAAACAAAAAAAAATTGATGACCAGTGCTGCTCTTCCCTCACCCAGCTTTACTGTTCAATGTGTGTGGAGGGAGAAAAAGAAAGAAAGAAAAACGTCTGGCACATCACATCCTTTTCCAACCGATTCCCAGGCTTCGTGGATGATGGAGGTTCAACAAAAAAACTCTCAGATCTACGCCTTTGGCCTGAGAATGAGAAGGCCCGTTGAAAATCCTTGCTACGGTCCAAAAAGTTGAGATACTTTCACCTTGGTGTGCGTCACAAACACGTCGCCGTCGAAATATCTTCGTGAGCGGCCTCTTATTCTTCTCTGTCCCACCTTTTACATTAAAAAAAGATCCGTTCTTAACAGTTGTATATGCTACTTTTGTGTACCGACACATACAAGACAGAAATCACAGCAGGATGACGATGGGTCGAGAAGAAAACTCATAATTATTTATCCCGAGTCGACAGATACAGGTTATCGGTGGCTGTTATTTCAAACCCTGCACGTACATATTTTAATACTAAAGCTTAAAAACATGGAGTCGCAACGAGAAAGCATTGCGCTACAGACACGATCCACCTCAGCAACGTCTCTATAGTAGTTGTTGTTGGCAGTCAGTACAGATAGAAACCGACAGACGAGTGTGGCCTGTGTAAACTCATCCAGCAGGAAACAGTTCTGCTCATTGGTCCGTTCTCCTGCTGCCTTTTTGGCCTCCGCTTCGTTTGAGTCCACAGTCTTTCCTGCTTCCTCTTACTCTCCTTCACACACACACTCAGACAAACGCACGCACCTCCAACGCCAACCCTTCACCCCGAGCCTGAGCTCCTCAGTACATTTTCTGCCGACTCGGCAGCACTGCTTCCTTGAGGAAAGAGAAGACGAGCAGGATCCCTGACCTCTTCCCCCTTTTCCCCTTGGTGAAGTAATTAGACACCACGTCGTCTAAAAAGGAAAAACAAAAGAGGAAACTATTAGTAATTATACCATCCACACACAACGCAATTAGTTGCTCTATTTTTGAGCGTTAGGGCTGCAACAACTCATTGATTAATAACTTATTATTTAATTACTAATCTTTTTTGATCATTGATTAATCAGTTTAAGCTTTTATTGTATCATTGTCTTTTTTAATGAAATAAAAGGCGGTCTGCGATTTTCCTAAATGTAAATATTTCCTGCTTTCTTTGGTTTTCTGTTGTGATCAATAGAAATCAATCTTGAGTAAATGTTGGGACACAATTTATATCTTTCAGTTCTCATATGAAAGTCAATATTTGTATGTCGTCATGTAGGAATAGTATCAAATCCTCACAGACACACAGGTGATAAATAAATAATGTGACATGATGATGAAGGCAGGCAGAGCCCATTCTCTCAAAATAATAGTCGAAATGTTGTGCTCACGGTCGCGGGACAGACAATCTGAAAGCATTTTTCCTGTCACCTGCAGAGGCATTAAAATGCGTGTCCTTTAAACCCTCACCTCCTTGTTGTATGGTGGACGGCAGCACATTTTCACCAGCTGACAATGACACAAAGAACGCGAAGGGGATCACCCACAGGCAGACGGTGAAGTAGGCCAGCACCTGAGGTTTAAAATGAGATAAGTGCAAAATGATTTTCACCGAGGGAAAACAGAGCGACGCGCTTTAACGATTCATACAAAAACAGCTCGTTGCTGAACTGATTCATCCAAATACTGTACGCAGCGTTTCCTCCACTATCTGTATCAGCAGTGATGCTGTTCTGCTGGTGTCCATGAGGATGCAACAACCCATATTCATTCAAATCAATCTATCTTTCAATGCAAGGAACATCTGTCTGTTCATCTGACTGTTAATTGTATAACTGTCGAACGGTTCACTTGACAGATGTCTGAAAAAGAGACACTTCTGCTCCCTCTCACACAGCACAACCAAACAGACACACACACACAAAGTCCAGTACGGAAGTGTATTGCATTCAGTTGAGGAACGGCTCTGTTTTTCCGAGTTAATGAGATACTTGAGACGCTTCCGTTTCCTTCTTGAGAGCTTGCCTGGAAGCAAACATGTCCCAGTTGTTCAGTTTAATCCTCTTTCACTTCTGTCTGAGACATTGGGAGTTACACCTGTCCTTATGTAACAACGATGGAATTGTTGTTCAGACGGAAAGCACACACAGATCTGCTGGCAGTTTATCCAATATCAGTTATAAATATGGCAACCTTCAAATATCAGAAAAAAACAGTGCCATACAAAATAAAATAAATCTCTAAAAAAAAAAAAATGGAAATGGTTCACTTTGTAACAGGATGACTCACTAAGGGCACCAGTGTGTGCGGCACAAACTGTGAAGTAGTTTAGATAAGAAAAGCAAGAGCTATTGTTAGAAATGTGACAGATATTATACCTACAGTATTACATTTCTACAAATACTGCAGAAACCCCATACAAAACAGGCACTTATCGCCAAATAATCATTACTGATTATTCGATCTTCATTTTGCCGTTTTTGGTGGTCACTTGTGCAAATTATGAGTAACAATCAGTAGCACAATGATATTAATAACAGAAAACTGCCAGATGAATGTAACGAAACACTGGTATACAAAATTTGTATACCAGTATCATAAATCTGAGATGTATTATTTTAAGTACGCCACCCTCTCCAGAGACACTTACCTCTGAGAATGGATAATACTCTTGTGCAAAGTACTGAAAGGCCATATAATGGTTCACCACCACTAACACTGCAGAAAAACAAAAGTAAAAACAGGATAAGAAAAATATAATACAAGTACTGTACAATGTGTTTTAATCAAAGTCAATTCTAATAACTACTTAAACATCTCTTTCTCAGACACATTTTGATTCAAATGTGAGGGACAACTGCCCACTATGCATCTCTACTGTTCATTTTGAGCTGATGCTAATTGTAGCTGCTTTTTTTTTTGTTTTTTGGAAAAACAAAGACTTCAAAAGCAGAAGTCAGTGTCAGTCATACTGACCACAGGAGAGGATGAAGTTGGGGGAGCTCAGCAGTATGTACGGGAAGGTCCGCAAGAGGCCGAAGTACACAAGGTTGGTGAAAAGGCCAACCCCCACCATCAACACTGGGAAGCCTTCAAAGACATAGAGACCTGCCAGGACTCCTGTCGAGAACTGGACACAGTCACATAAAGGGTGAAACAGCAGTTTGACTCGACGACAGTTGGTTGTTGCCTTAAATGACATTTCTTACAAAACTGTGTTCCTTACTCACCAGTATCATATATTTTATTATACGGCTGGTGGCTACTGTGTATTCTTCTATTAGTTCTGCCAAATAGTACAGGCCAGCAGCTGGGTAAGGACAGGGGATGAGCAGGAAACAGAGATCAACAGCTTTATCATTGTGGCTTGGACACACACAAAACACAGGTTAAACATGCTTAGTACTAAGTATATATTAACTGAGGCTGGTAGATGTACAGTATTCACCCAATTCACATCTCATGCTGGAATTCAACTATCATTTAACATTCCAAAATTAATGATTATAGTTTAGTTGATAGATTTCATATGTTTTGAGTTTATCGACAGTTTTAGTACCACTGAGAAAATCATACACTGAAGCATTATAATAGTTTGCCTTCCTTGATGGTCAATTGGAAAACACTATTGATCAAAACAAGAGCAAAGGCTCATGGAAGTCTTTGTGCTTAATTATCCAACTTCAATCTGTTCTTTCTGCTGAGAGAAAAGTGGAGATGAGACAAAAATCCATATTTGCCTGAGTCTGAACGCACAAGGATAATACATTTACTTTCACCTCATACTGAACAATTTTACATTTATAATAACTTCCATTATCTCTTAATGTATGTAATGCATTTTAAGTGACATAAATGAGCAGGTTTCTTTCTGTTAGTGATGATATTTTATTGTCAGTTATAAATGATAACAAGCTGATTACACAGATGCTTTGCAGCCCTTATATAGATGTTACTTAAGTGCAAAGTCCATAAGAAATGTTCCTTATAGTTATTATAAAAATACATTAATAATAAAAAACAAATCAATACCAATGGCATTTCTCACAACACGGCAGCTTAAACTTTGTTCTTAAAGGACCATAACTGACCTATGTTATAGCATTAGTAAATGCTTTTTAAGCACAGATAAACACATATGTTAATTTTAACTTTCAACATTTAATGGTTTCCCTGTTAATGTGTTTTGTACTTAGAGCATGAATCAGCTGGCAAACAGTGAACATTTAACTCATCTAACAACAAACGTAATTTCTGCCTCTGGCAACGTCAAAGCTGAGAATAAACAGCTGAAGAAAACAGACAGAGCTAACAAGTTTGTGTAGAGTGAAAGTGGACTATGTGCATTAGCAGCTTTGACAGTCAGGAGCCACACCTGACTGCTACGTGGACAGACAGGCTCTACGCCAAGTTTCATCAGGAAGTTCAAAAAAGAAAAAAGCATCCGCTCTGCAATTAATGATTATTTTCCTTGCAGAATAATATATAGATTATCATTCAACATTTCTGTTGTTTGATCCATAAAATGTCAGAAAATGGAGACCATGTCAACTGGTGTTTCCCAAACGTCTAAATGACGACCTCCTCAATAAGGAGCAAGGAATCCAGAAAATGTTTGCATTTAAGAAGCTGAATTCAGAAAACGTAGAAAAAAACTCGATACTTCATGCACGTTTGATTGAGCGGCTATTTATCTGTTGTTTATGTAGAGCAGTGGGTCTCAAACTTCAATGATTTGCTCTCCTCCTTCCTCATCCTCTTCTTCTTCAGACACTGGTATAGTGAAATTAGATTAAGATGGAGCAAGAGATAAATTGACTCAATTAATTTAACACATTCTGTCAATAAACCCTACCTTATGACTCAATGTAAACAAATAAACAAATACCCCATCAGCAAGATTTCAAGGTTTTATGCCTTCTTGCTGTCTTGAGTGCAAGTTTGGCCACATGATGACATATTGTTTGCACATCAGATTAATTACTCTGTAACGTGTCAACAGTGAGGGAGACAACGCTACAGTATGTGTTGTAACTGACTCATCTGTTCGTAAAACCTGTTTTAACAGCTCTGGTCGTAAAAAAAGCTGAATGATCCGGGCTTTGTTTGGACTCTACAGTAAAAATGTTTTTTGGTCAATAAGGTTAAAAGGTAAAATGATTCACCATTGCTAACCAGCTATGTCTCCCTCTCTGTGAAATTCAACCCTGATATTGATTCAAGATGCTCTTTCTGTTATTCCCATGCCGAGATGGTGACTTATCTGTTTTAGAAGTGTACACACACCCGTAAACTATGGCAAAACGTTTGTACATTCATTCTGGATATCATCTATGACTGAATGTAGTTTTTGGTTTCCTAAAGACCAAAACAACACAAAAAGGAGTATTTTTGTAATCAAGCTATTTTTATGAAAATCTCATATTGACAAATGCAATTGTCTTGCAATATATTGATTATCACAGAATTGTTGTATTGTGATATAACTGGCATCGTGGACCATGTATCAAGTATCATATGGTGGGGTACCTTGTGATTCACACCCTTAGTTTGAATTATACCTTACGACAATATCTTCTGTAATATTGTAGATTTGACCACCCATTTCAAAATCGTTTCATGAATACATATTTTATTTTCTCTATGTCCCAATGGAACCCCTGACCTGCTTGTATCTGCTTATTTATGTTTTAACTTATTTTATTTGTATATGTATTATTTTATTTTGCTTATTTTTGTCTTTGTCTATTTGTTAATGTCACACTGTATCATTTTTGTCAATCAACACAAAGTATTGCTAAGCAGCAATTAGCAAACATCCGAGTTTTTTTAAGAATTAAAAGCTTTCAGATTTTTCAGCTTCTTAAATGTAAATATTTTCTGGTTTCTTTGCTACATATAATAAAGAAATCATTAAAACTGAATAATTTTTGGTTTGTGGAACAAAAAAAAGACATTTGAGCATATCATTTGAAAAACACTGATCAACATGTTGACATTGTTGACATGCTGACATTTTTATGGACCAAACGATTACTTGAATTAACTGAGAAAATAATCGATTAAGACAATATTCGTTAGTTGCAACCCTACATGTCATGTATAAACAATTATCAAATACAAACGTTCAGAATCTGACAACAGTGCACGTAAAACATATTTATATTTCATTTGTTTGAAAAATAAAAGACTGCTTAGTCTCCCTGCAGTGAAGAGCTAGCTAGCTAGCTCAGCTAGCAGCTACAAGCGTTTCAGTTCAATGGCTGCATCGTTTTACATGTATCATTAATAACAGTGTAAACAATGACCCAATAGCCGGTGGTAATGTCGCTGTCTCTTTCTTAAACAGAGTCTCATAAACCGTTTACCGAAGCAACTTCACCTGCTCGTCTGATCCGCTAGCATTAGCATATGTTAGCTGGTACGAGAGCACTGGTGAACACTATGAGCTGGCACTTACCTATTGCTAGAGTGACGAAACATATTTGGACCACCAACGACAGCCAGCTGAGTAAATAAATAAACCACATCTCTCTGCATATAAAAAAAAATACACGCACAGAAATGTGGAAAATAATACAGAAAAAAACTACTAGCTGACTGCTAACTAGCAGTGGTCAAAGTTCCTGCCTATGTGTTTCCAGTACATGCCAAGGAAACCAGAGAAGAAGGTTCTGGTCCTTAAAGAGAACACAATACCGTAGTTATAGCGCCACCTCAGTTTGGAGAAGTGCAGGAGACTGACATTTTTCAAAACATAGTACATTTAAAACGTGTGAAATATGTTAATATGTTAACATGTTGTCAGATATGTTTATATGTTGAAGTGATTTATGAAAGTGAGCTTGTTTAAGCAGCAAAATAGTAAACAGGTGATGAATCCAAAGAGTTAGAACATATGCACTTTCAGCAGATGTATATTATTGCAATAATAATGATAATCATGATAATGATAATAATAATAATAATAATAATAATGATAATAATAACTCTCTGACTTTAATCACACTGTTGTTGAAAATACTGACTTGGCATTCACAACTAACTGGTACAAGGAATAAAGTAAGATAGAAATATTTGTAACATGTTATTATCAAAATATTCATAATATTTTTACAATATGAACATTTCACTATGGAAAAAATGCAGAGGATTATCGATCAGTAATAAAGTGGCATCCAGTGTGTTCTTGTGCTGGTATAGATAATCTACTTCTAGGTTTGATGTGTTGTGTTCTTATAGTAGATGGATATTCTTTATATTTTAATTGTAAAAAGAAAATAGTTATTCTATGAGAGAAACTCTGAACTTCAAACTTCAGCAGCTCATTTTCTAGATGTATTGTGTTTACAAGCAGTTGAAGGGGTGTACCTAATAAACTGGCCACGAATGCAACACGCATAGTTTAACATTGACAAGTTCTACTGAGGTAAGGGGACAACTGAGGAATTAACGGACATATAATTTAAAATAGAACTTTATAAGTAACATAGAGGAACAGTTGCTGCACTTTTTAGTCTTTAGTTCTAGTCTTTCTATTATCCGCCTCTCTCACTCTCAACCCCCAAAACCCACGCACAGGACAACACATACATGTTTTAATGTGTTTGAATTCAATAACCTAAAGAAGGCATTGCACATTTCTCTTTTTGAGAAGCCAACACCTTTGAGACCATGGAGAGAAACATTTAAAAATGCATGCTGGGGAGTGAAAAGGCAGACCTTCCATTAAAAAGAGCTAAATAAAGTTAATATATAAGGTGAAACAGTGTGAAGACACTAAAATGGTGTCGGAGTCAAAGGTGAGAGTAATTTCATCCCCTTTTCAAATGCTTTTAACAAAGGTGTGATGCTGTGTGTATATTCATTCATGCATGCATGCACACATGCATACAGTATCTGTGTGGAGGTGAGAAAACAAAAGGCGACCTGCTGCATTTAGAAAATACTTTGAGGGGGGAGTGTGCCGATCACCTGAGGCTCTCAGCTCAACAACACCTCAGGGCTCTTGGTGCGAGAGCTTTAATGTGCTTAAATAAATGGTGGCGTTGGCCATCCCTCTGCTGGATGGCGTTTTAAGAGACAGACACTTCAGGAGATAAGTGCGTGAATTCATATTCAAAGGTGTTTCTTTCCTCCATATCCCAAATCCAAACAAAAAACCCAAGCATCCAAAAAGCATGATATCGGACATTAAACTTGGATGACAGGGTGCCATTTCGTCTGACAAGTAGCAGCTTTTAGGTGCAGACTCGGGTTGAATGGAATTTGAAATAAATGCTTTTCTTTGTTATTGTTTGGTTATGAATGACAGATTTGACGTCTGTTAATCGTCTCATCGGATCTGATTGTCCTGAGACAAGAAAAGAAACATTCAGAGGCTTTTTCTCACTGTATCTGAATATCTAAGTCTTTATTTAAACCTTTAGTTAACATACTGGTTTCCAAACTTTTCTTTGTAGGACTTCAAAGCAAGAATTTCATATTGAAATAATCACGTTGACATAATTATAAACACTGCAATCCCTAATAAAATCTATGCTGGGTGTAAGTCAGGGATACTTATTAAGTCTAATTAAGTCTAATCGATTAGTGTCCATTGCTTTTTACCACCATTAGACAGCCTTTTCAGGCTGGGAACTAAAGTTTGTTAACCTCACACTCTCTGCACCAAAGTCCATAAAGAAAATCTGAGATTTGACATCACAACACGCAGGAGTTTTTGATCCACTGCTGCCTTAATCAGAAATATCTTATTTGTTATCTTGTGACTTTGGTGCTTGAAATCCTTCATTTGAATTTACCAAAGAGACACAGACTTACCAAACAAGGCAGCAGTCGACCCGCAACTTCTGTTTCTCTGTGGGCTAAAAACGCTGGTTTTCTCTATGGACTTTGGTGCAGAAGAGTGCAGTTTCCAGCTGGAAAAGGCAGTCTAATGGTGAGAAAAAGCAACAGACATATGGACAAGACAGACAAAGTAACTCAATTGCTTCTTACAATGAAAAGTAATTATTCTGTCACTTTTTTTATTTTCATAGGTGTTCAATCATACATGAAACCACATTATATTGCAGTAGTTTTGAGATATCATAATCTGAAGCAGGCATAGATTTAATTTGCTGAGGCTTTTGTCAAGAGGCTGAAATTCTGTTTTGACAAAAAAAACCTGCATCTGCACTGAATCATCATATTAAACAGCCTTTACAACTGTGTGTCGCCCTTTGAATGATCTCAGTTATCTTGGTTGATGATCAACGCCGACGCTCTGATGCGCGAGTCTCTCTTCTCCCTGTTCTGCTTCAGTCTGCGGAGCACAGGAGCGCCGCTGCTCTCGTCTGCCCAGGGAGCATCTCCTGCTGCTGGGATGCACACTGCTCCTGGCTGGAGTTCTGACAATGAGATCATCACATTAGGCACAAATCCAAAAGATGAGAAGCAGAGCATGGGTAACAACAGCTGACTGCAGTGATATAATATAGCACTCTGTTCTGGCTATAAATATTACAGAGGCTACAATGCTCTTAGCATGCAGATCAAAGGAGATTAACCCTGGAACTGATCTGATGCTTATTTTTTTATCCTTATTACATTAAAGTGTATTTTTTGTAGTTTGGTAAGAACATGCTTGTGGGAAATATCCATAAATAAAAGCATTTCCTTCTTGTTTCAACCCATACCTCATCACAATGTTATGTACATGTATATGTACTTCACCTACACCTACACCTTACTTATCACTGTGCTGCTGCTGCTGCTTTTCTCTGGGTTGAAGCACAACATTACTATCTATGAAGTTTCATAACACATAAGCATAAACCACATTTTAATGAGACCAAAACAGTGAAAGACGTTACTGATCACCAGCAGCTACACGCATAATCACAACAGTAGAAATGTCAATCATACATTTAGTCCCCACTCACACCTCGCATTAAAATATGTCCTGTTATCATGTGTGATCAGATCTGGTTTTCTCCACACTGAATTCAAACGCACACTTATGTCATGTTTTTGGAGCAGGTGTTGATAGCAGGTCTGAACAGGGTCTTAAATATATCACACATCGTAACATCATGGTTAACATAGATGAGTGACGGTTGACTATTACCGGTATTTTGGTTCGTGGACGATGTGTCTTGGTTATCCCCTATTGCTCTCCTCCTCCTCTGCAGGACCAGCAGGAGCTCGGTCTCCCCAACATTTCGGCCGATCCCCCTCCTGGACACTCTGCGGCGGTGCTGACTTTTAATGTTGCCCTGGTGTGTGAGATGGTTGAAGATATTTTAAAATGCAGCCACTTGGAGTTTTAATTAGTTTAAAGTATTGCTTAATTGCACATTTGATTTGATTTTTTTACCAGCATTCCTTTTAACTCCAGAATGGCTGATTTTCTGTTTTCACTCCTCTGATCCTGGAACAAGATTGAGATATGAAGGAAACGCCTCATTGAAACAGAGGTTTTGTAATGAATGCAAAAGGAACAAAGGTATCGATAGAGATTACTGACTGTCCATGAACTGTCGTCTTCCTCCTAAAAGGTGGATGGACGGTGAAAAAGTTATTACATTTGTATTTTGCTTACACTGTAAATACTGTACTGTAATTTCGTTTTGGAGCGGATGATCATCTGCACGTTTAAAATGCAAATATAAGTGGAGGAATGTAGTAAATGTTTGTAAATACAGTTCATCTACCTGTACTTTCTTGGTGGGCCTCAGGATTATTCCTTTTTTTATTCTCGCCATCATTTCATCTATCGCTTTTTCCCTTGAATCCAACGCAGGTGCTGGAGGTTATTATGGAATAAAAATAAACATATCATCTAATGACTGGTGTTTCGGCTCTGTGTTCACATTTGGTCAAAATCATGTTTTTCCTCATTTAACTTTTGCCAAAGTGCAAGGTGTTTCTTGAAATAACAGCAAAACAAATAACAGCATACTGAACAGACTTGCCGGGGTAAAAGGAGACTCACTGTTTGACACACTTTTACTGGCTCCATCTTTCCTCCTGCTCCTCAGTAAATCAAGTGGACTAAACAGAGTGAGAGAAGTCACAGG
Source organism: Solea solea (assembly GCF_958295425.1). Taxonomy (NCBI): domain Eukaryota; kingdom Metazoa; phylum Chordata; class Actinopteri; order Pleuronectiformes; family Soleidae; genus Solea; species Solea solea. Next base: position 10,970,883 of record NC_081136.1, read on the forward strand.
TATCAATGAATCATATTCATCACATTCCTATTTTACTGCTTGCATAAATGAATCATTCTTTTTTTTTTTTTTTTTTTTTAAATCATTCATGTTTCTGTCAGGAAGTAAAAAGCCTCTGAAACCAAATTTGAACAACCAGGTGGAACTGAGACCAGTCCCTGAAACTCTCCATCACGTCTATGGTAGAGGAATCACGTACTGTATGACAGGAGTGGGGGCTGGTGGAGGTAGTGGAGGTGGTGGAGGTGGTGGAGGTGGTGGAGGAGGTGGAGGGGGTGGAGGGGGTGATTTCTCCACTTCTTCATCAGGCGGCTGCTCCCTGTTCTGTGTTTCCTGTAGCTGTTTAACTACAAAGGAAGACGAATAAACGCTGCATTTAAAGCTGTAGTGTGTGTAACCTTTTTTTTTTTAACATAAATGAACGTCATTCAAACATTCAAACCATTGTGACAAACGCTGATCCAGTCTATCACCTGCACACGACTCTCTCTGTGTTTAGTATAGCAGTGTCTTGCTTTTGTGTCTGTGGAGACACAGGGGGCGATGTGTTTTAAGGTGGAAGCCTGTGACAGCTACGCCAGAAAAGTGAGACTGCAGCGGACTTTTGGTTAAGTAATTAACCCTACTTCTTGGAAACACGAATGAGGTAGTGGCATAGTGACAAGCAGTGTTACACACTGGAGCTTTAATAAAAAGAGTGAGAGAACTCATTCAGGGAGCACAATGTTATGCTGAAACATCACCTTGTTGGTAATAAAGATTTTTGGGTATATGAAGCTAATGTGTGTAAATTAGTGGGAGGGACTTGTGATTGTACAACCCGAAAATGAGAATCAATAACTCTGTTTCTTCTCGCCTGCAACAGCTTTACGAAATGTACATAGATTTTCATTTCGAAGTAGCAGTGAGCCAATGGAAGCTTAATGGAAGCCTATACGGGAAGAATTTGTATGTCTCATATGAATGGACACCAATGTGATTGACGGCTGAAATAAACCAATAGGAGCCTGGTTGCAGGTGTCACTTCTAAACATCTCGAGGCATCAAAGCGGGACTTTGTTTGATAAAGACTTCCTACAGTATGATTTTTCATATCGGCTCAGGTAAAAAAAAACATGTCACCTCAACTGAGCCATTTGAGCCTTTTTCTGCAGTACCTTCCTCCTGCAGCTGTGTGACAGTGCAGTTAGCCTCGGACAGCTGGGTTTCCAAGGCCTTTCTCTCCTTCTCACTCATCTCCACCTGCTCCTTCAGGCTCTGCAGCTCAGAGAGGACACTGCTGTCTTCTACTGAGCTCTGACTCTGTTTCACCTGCATGGACGAGATATCAGGAAGAAAATCATTTGAGACTGAGGGACATTTTGCTCCAGTGTCACAACACAACACTCCTCTTCTCTTCCTCACATCTACACACACCTGGTCCTGGTAGTGGCGTTGTATGTCACTCAGGACTGCGCTGATTTGCTGCAGCGTCTGCTGCAGCTGCAGGCCGGTCTCTGAACTCTGCATCACACTGGGTGTGTTTTCCACCATCTGCTGTTCCATCACCTGAAAAACCATACAAACCAAACCAAACCCTGCGTTACCTTCTTACATTCTACAACCTTTACGACTTCTAAGAAAATGACAATGAACCATAATTAGAAGAAAAATAGAGCAAGATCTCAGTGTTTGTTAATTTTCTGCTCCCCATGTGGTTGTCACAATGCAGAAAGTAAAGAAAGAGAAAGTGTTTTCAAACCACTGTTTTGCTAATCAATGACTTGGAATTACTCGCTGAAGGGAAACAACAATGAAAACAGGATGATGAAGCTGTGAGACAAAGCGTGCCTGCTTTATGGTATGTGGCTTTATGATGAATGAAAATGAAAGATTGGCTTGATAGTTGTATTCGTTCTTCCCTGGTGTGAAAGAATATCAGTTATAAATCATATAGATAATTGCTGTAATGTGCTCATAAATGATGGGCATGAGCTTTACTGAGGTAAAATATGATTGTTGGACAATAGGATGAGAGTAGATACCAATAAAAGCAATACCAATAAAAGGTAGTTTTTTTAATCTTCTGTGTTTCCTCTTTGAGCCCAAATCAAAAATTGCCGTTTAAACATATGGAAACCCACCTTGTGTGACAGGGTACGTCCTCAGAGACAAGGAAGTGTGAGGAAAAAGTGGTTTTCATTTCTGCATTGTCAGAACAAACCAGAGCTGCCGATCTGGTCAGGTCTCTGTGAACTAATTCACACACAGATTTTTAAACCGAGTGGAGCCGCTAACGAAAGTGGTGGGGTTTTTTTTTGGGGGGGGGGGTTCCCTTATGCTACTGACACATTAAAAGTCAGGGGAAGAAAAAGAACAACTCCAAAGCCCTTAGTGATAAGATTATGTTTTTTGCATCTTTTACTTTGGCCTCTCTTTTAGTTCATCGTTTAAATTTCTGGTTCCCAAACACTGGGTCTGGACCTACCGATGGGTCGTGGGAGATTTTCTGTTTGGGTCCCTAAACAGATTTGCATTTATTTAAGATTTATGTGTATATGTTTTATATTACATCCATAAATCTCTGAGAAATTATTCATTTACCAATTCAAAATGCACAAATTTGCCATCTTTAAAAAGTGTGTCTTTGTATGGTAGGTTTGGGAAACACTGGTTCAAATGGTCTGATGGATGAAATAAATTATATTAAGTGCTGTCCCAAGTTTTAAAATGTAAGGATTGCTCCAATCATTAATGCTAAAATGAAAGCCGATGAATGCTTGTCGTAGCGTTGCAGTGGAAAATAAAGTAGATGAAGAAGAAATTAGCATGTTTACCCGATTTTTATGTTCCCATTGATGCCGAATGGAGCTGAATACGATATAAAAACCATTACACACATTCCCACTGGTGAAAAACCTGGTTTTTTTTGACCAATCGAAAAGGGATACATCAGAACATGCAGTGCAAGGTTCCGCACTGCAAATTACAGCACTCTAATCTCCAAGGCACCAATTTTCACACAGCAATTAGTGCAATTATTTCATACATACAAACACACATATACACACACACACACACACACACACACACACACACACACACACACACACACACACACACACACACACAAGTTCAGCAACACAAAGAGACAAAGATACACATACACAGGAAAAAAAAAAAAAAAAACTCTAAATTGTTTCCTGTTTGAGGCCCTGCATCATTATACCACCATGCATCACAGCAAAGAGGTGTGAATGGGTGCTGTTTTCAAAACACATGAAAACAGACAAATAGTAGTGCATACAAGCGGCATTCAGCATGGGGAGGGGGGGGTCTTTTACCATGAATTGGGAGTAAAGGGGCTGAATTGTATGAACAGTTGGGGGTCCTTTTCACAGGTAAGGACCCCTGTGAGGCAGCCCATTGTGTGTCTGTCCAGTAAATGGAGGACACCGCACACAAAGGCGACAATTGCTATATGCTCCGCAAAACATAAAGGTGTCAGGCAAAGACATGTTTGTGCTTAAAGACTACTATTCTCCCTCTGTTGCACTGACCACTAATTATGGGAGAGGGAGGGGCTAAATGGAAGGTTTTTTTTGAAAGAAAAGGCCTTCATTATAGGAGCAGGTGGGGGCAGCAAAACTTTGTATGTGTGGATGCATTTGAATTGGTGTTTTATCTGCATGTGTACAAGTGTGTTTCAGCCTTTGTCTTGTGAGTGTGAATGCATCCCCACACACACACACAGAGGGAACGCCTGGATTTTGACTAAAGTGTCATCAGTGTGAAAACAGAGAATGGAGACCCCGTCTGCTGTCCCACCACATCAGCTGCTCCCTGACAGAAGCAATGTGTGTGTGCGTGTGTGTGTGCTCACGCCACACAAACACACACCTCTCACTGATCCCCTTTGTCCAAGTATCTGTCTGGTCACCACAGCTGCCCTAAGGTCAGCGGCAACACTCCTGCTCGCTTCCTGTGGCACGACCTGTCACCCTCAGTATACATAGGTGTGAATGTACGACAAAATGTTTTATGCCATGCTGAAAACACACACACACACACACACACAAACATTTGGCATGCACTCAGACCTGGTGGGCAAAGTCTTCAGCATGCTGCCGGAGGCCTTCCTCCAACTCCAGTCTCTGAGACATTTCTGCAAACTCTTCTGTGACAAGCTGAGAGACTGTGCACAAAGACACACACGCAAAAAGAGAGAAAGAGGGGGACTATCAGATGTTTCAGCCGCTAAAGTCCCAGAGAGTGATATTTTTCATGCATGAGATCATTAATATATGTTGAACATGTCTGATTTCTGCTTATGATAGTCCCCTGTCTGTCAGCTTGAGCTGAAAGAGTCTTTATATGATATGTATGACCCTGTTCAAACCATTCTGAGCGATCCGATATCATGCAGATCACCTTAAGTTTGGGTCTCAACACTCCCAATAGGTTGCAAATGCTCCCTCAGATCCAATTACAGAGGTGGCAGTCTGTCCTCAGTATGCATTAGAGACCGTCTCCTCATCGGACATCATCTGATTCTCATCTGATTTTTATTTAACTCTAATTAGCATGTTAATTAATTTGCCCCCACTGGGATTTCATGTTACAGGAGTGTAAATACAGCTTTGATTCAGTCAAGCTCCTCTCATCAATTTAGGGCCATGTTCTTCATACTTAAACAAGGGTCAGTGTCATTCTAGCGTTCTATGCATGCATACTCATATTTTACGGAAATTGGGTCTGTACTTCGGGAACTTGTAAAGGCCATCTTTTATTACTGATGATGACGGATAAGGAGAATCATTTTTAAATAAACATAATTTGTCACACAGCTAGTATAATGAAAAGTTACCTCGTTTGATTTTATTCATGGTCTTGCTCTGTTTGTTCATTTTCCGCAGTAAGGCCTCTTTCTCTTCTACCTCCAGTACGAGCTGTGATAAAAAAAAGGTCAGCGATAAGACACACTTATACTGTATACACACACACACATACACACACATACACGCATATGCACAGACACACATACTTGCTCCTTAAGCTGATCCAGCTGTTTGGTCAGATGTTCTTTTTCTTCCTCCAACTGCATCTTCTCAGCCAACAGACCATCCACTGATGCCTGCAGCTCTGGCACACACACACACAGAAGATAAGTATGTCACTTACAGTATGTTAAAATATTGTGTCTGAGAACAATAATAAAGAAATAATCACATCTGCAGAAGTAAAGACTGAAAAAAAACTCTCTGCGTCCACTTTGTTAGTAAAACATTTTTTTGTGGGGTCACAGTCAGAGGAGATGCTTTACACTTTGATTTCACTTCCTCTGGAGTAATAATAAAAATAATAATAATAATAACAATGACAATGACAATAATAACAATGATAATAATAATAATAATAATAATAATAATAATAATAAATGATGAGTTTCAGTGAACCTGCAATCTTGGCTTGGGTCTCCAGGAGCAACGTCTCTTCACCACTACTGGCCTCACCAACATCAATCACATCACCGTTAAGTGTGGGGTCAAGACCTGGGTCAAAGGTCACAATGGGCATGTCTTCAGGGATGACTGGCATCTGACTCTGCCTCTTCAGGACTTTGTTCTCTTTGGTCACCTAGGAAAGAGGGGATGGCAAGCACAAAGGTAAGGCGAGGTTATAAGGAAAGGAAAGGAAAGTAAAGTAAAGGGAAAGGAGACTAGAAGAGATACCTTAACAGCCAGAACCTCAGCGCTCTCCCTGCATGACCTCTCTATCTGGAACTGAAGCTCCAGGACATTAATCTCTTTCAAAAGCTGATTGGAGACTGTTAAAATAAAAAAGTGGGAAGAGAGATTTGAATTACAATTCAATCAACCTTTCTTTTCTAGCATGCAATCATCAATCTGCGTGCTTTTCCGTCCGTGAGTTGGCGTCGCTGAATAAGGCGAGGAATATGTCTCACCTTCCTCCAACTCAGACAGTCTTTGATTGGCTTCATCCCTCTGCTTTTCCAGGAGCTCATACTAACAATCAGCCATCAAAATAGACACAAAACAGATAAACAAGAGCAATTATAAAACAACAGACTGATGTATTTGATTTTGATCACATTTTATTCTATTATCACTGACAGTCAAGACACCACGATCTGTCCTTGTTAACATAAGAAAGTTTGTGCACTTATTATTCACTACATATGATTAAATATCAAAGGTCATCTGTGATTAAACCCTGACAGTTGGCATGGTAACAGTGCATCTTCTTATACAGCTATCCTGCCATGCTGATTGTCTCTAATGCAGTGAGTGAGAGTAACATTAATTAAGAAATAATTGACTGCTTGTCACCGTCATTGATACCTGAAAGTCTTCGTCGGAGGAGGAGGAGGATAAATCACTCTCTGCATCAGACTCTGTGGGAAACAGAAAGTCATTTTATCATCACAAGGCTGGCAACAGAGAACATGCAGCATGGGTAGCGAGAACACCCAAGATCCTCACATATTGTCAGCGTGACTGCAAGAGGAACTTCACAAGGAAGAAGGTCAACCACAGGCAGACAGGAAGTGAAATCACAGGATTATGATGAATTTACATGTTCGACTTTCAGTGGCTTCAGAAGCAATAATGTTTCCAGCTCCAACACTTAACTTTCTTGATATATATAAATAAGATAGCAAACCTCCATTTGGATTAAGAATATGGCTCCAGGAGATCTTTTTGCTCATATTCACCTGATAAATATGCCAACACCAACATTGGGACTAATCTGAGGAAAATTATGTTTTTATCATATCTGAATTTTGGAGAACATTTTCTGTGTTTTCATACATGTTCAGACCCTCAAAAGACACTCCCTTTGATTAAAAAAACAATCCAAGCAAAATCAATACAGCCTTCAAGCCACTTGGGACACAGACCCTAATAATGGTGTTTTTAGGTGATTCTGTTTTATAGACTTTAAGCTAAAATTAAAAGGTAGAGCAATTGGTGACATCTAACAATGACAGTAGAGATTGGATCAAACAGGCGAATGGCAACTGGACAGGACGTCACCCATAAGAATCCTAAATAGTTTTCAAGCCTCCAGAATCACAATTTGCCAGCACCGTGTTTCCATTTTACAAAGTTGACATCATGTTTGATTGAAGACCTAAAATTAGTGATTGAGACGAAGTTCATTCTCCCATAGACTTCCTCTCAGAGTTTAGCAACAAGCATAGTCGCCCTCTAGTCACTATTTAATATATTCTCATTTCCTGATTGGCCCCAGAACAAACCCTGAAGACTAAAAAAGGATGTTGTTCTTTGGTGTGTGGTAAAATGCTCTGGCTCTTTGTAACACACTCTCATTGGAGCCATAATTTTACTAAATGGATGTAATGTCTGTCCTGAAGATGACCGGAAACTCACGGCTGAGTCTATAAACTCCTTTGGAAAATATTTACTGACAGTAAGTGAGAGGTAGGGTCTCCATCTGATGGCGATTCAACAGAACACAGGCCTGGGTAATGCTCTAACTTCAGATTTTTTATTTTCAAACATGAAGTCTTAAGACACAACCAGTGACAAAACTGAAAGGTCCAGTGTGTAAAATGTAGGTGAAAATGATTAAATTTGACAATAATTTGGTCATACATTTTCACTCCCCAAGTTCTGTACACTGATTTAGATCACATTCCACGTTTAAATAAAACACATTTAAACGTGTTTAAATAATAAAGTCAAGCCAGAAGACTGTTTAACATTTACAACATTATGAATTTTGATCACAAATTTTTGTGAATAAATAAAAAGGTCTCATTGAATCTTTCCATCCACCAATTCCATACTATTCAGCAAACCTTAAGCTATGAACAAAAGTGTTGAATAAAAAACTATTTTAACTTATTTGACTTTGGTTGAGCCTTGAGTCAATTACATAAAGAAAGTCTTACCTTCTGCTTCACCTTGGACCCACATCATGTCACTTGCTTTAAGGTATTATCTTCCTAATAAATGAACTTTAAGCTCCAAAATAAGCAGCACAAACAGAAACCTGTTCTCTCCCTGAGTATTTGTCACAAAGGAAGCAAGTGGGAATTTGTGTTTAAACCCTCCCCCACTGAGACGATTTCGAAAAAGGGAACTTATTCTTTACATTTGCCAAAAGACAGTTTCAGAACTCGCCATCTAACATGGATTTGTAGCTTGATGAGAGTGTTTGTGTGTGTTTTTTTTTAAATCTGTATTACTCTATTGATCATATTTGTTTCATTGTGGTTATAATGTTACAAGTATATTCGAGGAATGAGGAGGTGTGTGACCTTTTCACCCCTTAGATGCAGTGAAAGAAAGTGAGAAAATGTAGGCTCAGCCCATTCGCGTGTCTCTCATGGGACTGCACTGTCTCCCTACTGCAAGATCAGTGTCACTCAAGTAGCCGAGGCAAAGATAAAGCTGCTTTTGCTCCTCTATTAACATCCATGCTCAGAGTTCACAACCTCCGACATATCAAACGCTGAATTCTGTGTGATAAATGAGCAGATAGACCTTTGTGACGCTGATGTTGACGACACACAGTCCTTCACTAAAAATAATGTAAAGACTTTCTCCTCCCTCACTGCTGATTTATTCATTCACTCGCCTTCCAGGACTTGATCTCTGGGAGTTCACTCAGAGCTCATACAGGGTTCTGCACTTTTCCCCATCAGGTTTGCCTCTACCCTCTACTTTATTTTGGCAGTCAAGATGCTGAGTATGCTACTTTTCTACCTGATTCAATTTTGTTTTATGGAGCATTTGTGACTGGGAAAAATCCCATATTTGTCTTGCAAGACAATTTGTCTTGAACATTTGTCCCTCTACAGTTTCGGAGTACAAATTTTTAGGACAAAAACGTAAACATCCATACATCCATCGTCTTCCAATTTATCCTCACTGTCGTAAAACCTCACCAGTGACAACTTCGCAAGACCTCGTGAGACCTCCTGAGGACTCCGAGTCGGCAGCCCTGATCTTGCAAGACCGGTTTTCCACTAACAGACGTATGGGGAGTGGTGACAGCCCCCCAATCTCCTCACAACAAGACAATTAACCATTATAATGACTCAGAAGATGTTTAATTATGACCATCTCTGACCACATTGCATGTCAAACCTTGAAACAGATGGGCTACAGCAGCAGGAGATCACACCAGGTGCCACTCCTGACAATTTGATGTGTCCCCTGTACCTAATAAAGTGGCAGGTGACTGTAAACCTGCTAGCTCTGGTGTTAAAGAGTAGTGGAGAGTTTGTGACAACATGAACCAACATGAATACGCATCAACTTCAACATATATATCACTATACTGTACTGGAATGCAATAGAATACGAGATCAGTTATGATTTTGTTTGCAATGTCCTCTCCAACTATTATTTAAATATGTTTATTGATTTTGCACAAAAAAAGAAAACGTTTATCTACATCAGCTGATGTTAATTTCGCCACAGAAGAGACTAAATTACCTCTGCAATTGAGTGCATATATACATACATATAATGGAGGCCTTGTGTAACAGCTATATTCCAAAAGATGTCTTTATTTGCAACAAAAACATGGGGCAATAACGATGTGTGGGGAGTCCTGGTGAAAAAATATCATCAAAGGACATCATGGAAAGGCTTTTGACACAACTTATCTGCTTTTGAATCATCCTCAAAGCATAAGCGGTCGCCCTGTACGACTGAGCGACGGAACGCCACTGTGAGTCGTGGCGGTGATGTCCTTGTGATTTAATGACTCTTTTCTGTCTCAGTGTGTTGCTCTCTTCACAGGCACCACCTGAGCACCAGACCCTCCTGCAGCCCGTCACCCTGACCTTTACTAATGATTCTTCATCATGTTAACAAAGGTGAAATCGTCACTTAACATTAGCTGTTGTCTGGTGTTTCTAGCAGTGGGTGACACGGCCGGAGGAACTCGGTCCTCAGTAAGGCTGCGTCTTTAAATTCTGGTGCAACAGAGAGCGATTAGAAAAGCAGCAGTGTTCACATTTGAAAAAGCTGAACGGGGCTTTTGGGTTTCAGTGAGTCCTTGGCCTTTAAAACACTCCTTTTGTTTCATTCGGAGGATGAGTAATGATTTTCTTTTTCTTTTTTTTTGGTTAAATGTCTCTGTTTTTTTTTTTTCAAACATATTCAGGGCGAATCTGTCTGTGACAATTACTGTACCATCTCCTCTCTTAAATGCATGTTCTTATTTTGTTTATTAATATCATCACAGCATAATTGTATAATAGAGTAGAATAGACTTTATACATTAAAACAATTATTTTATGATATGCTTTATATGCTTTATTATTAACCTCATCTAGTCCTTTATAAATGTTATACTGATTGAATTTATATAATGATAACATAGCATAACCCTAACCCATAACCTTTTAATTTTTTTGGTGGCTTGCTCATTGAACAAAAAGAAAATCCAATGGAAAAAACATACATATTCTATAGTTCCTCATGTTAAGAATAACACCATGCTGTCACACAACAATCACATCCCTCTCTGCTGTGATGCAGCATGCGAAGCCTATTTTTAGCTGAAACTATTGCCTTATCTCTGAGGGCAACATTGTGTCTTCAAAATAAAAGCCTCCACCAAGCCTCTAACAAAAAGACTGACTGAAAACAGTCTCTGTGAAAGAACTTCAGCAGAATACCTCTGGTATACACTGGTTAGAAGTAGAGTTCCATTCCACATCTCAAAAGGAGGATTGTAGCAACTTATGGCGGTTTTCCACTATGAAGTTGTAGCATGGATCGGCCCAGCACGGCTCGCCTGTAGTCAATGACTGTAGCAAATACGGAGCTTTGAATTCTTCACACTTTACAGTGCGTTTACTGTGGTCGATGATTACTATCATTTGCAGCACTCAAATTAAGTCGGGGAAATTTACAAAATGTTTAATTAAAACTTGAATCGACAAAATAATTACCCAGATAATGAAGATATTTTCCGATGTTGTGCAACACTTTATGTAATTATTTTAAATACGATGTTTATCTCGGAGAGCTTTAAATGTCATTTTGAAATTTGCAACACAATCTTTGTTTTTGCTTAAAAGTATTTTTACATTTAGCAAATAGATAGGCTTCTATCACTTCTACTATGTTTATTGGGAATAGTAGGTCTTTAACTTTGCAGGACAGCATAAAGTCATTTACATAAGATCAAATAAATAAATCACCAATTTTTTTAAAGAGGAGATTAAAGTGATGGTCTGAAATAGAAATCATTGTTGTTTGTAGTGACATTTCCAAGGTTCAGCTAATGAAATAGGTAAAATGAAGATATAGCAGACAGTTGATATGCTGCCAACATCTTATTATGTGTTTGACCAATTTTCTTTTTCCTCCATCTGATACAATATAATAGCTAAATAATAACATGCTCTAAAAATGCAATAAAAAAATACACAAAATTGCCGAAACTAACTACTGTCTCACCAATCTGCGTTCCCATAAAGATGAGCACAGCAAATGAAATTGGTTGACAATATAAAAGGCAACTAAAAAACATTGGCACCATCCTATTAAAAGTACTATTGTTCTTCACTTTGTTGTGCCAGTTCAAGCAGGGAAAGACATTTCGTATAGACATCATATCCTAAAAGAAAATATAAATAAAACTTGTTTTGAATGAATAAATAAATGAAAGAAAAATTCGACACAAAGAGTTGTCAGTGTTTGCACAGAGACACAGAGGAATCAACACCTAAAAACGAGAGAAAGCTCTCAGAGAGCATAAACTTCTAAGCTGCTTCTCTCTAGCTCATATTCCCACAGCATCTGGAGATGTCTTCCTTGGGCCATGAGGTGCATTCCATTTGTAGTTGGAACTCAGAATTTAACCTCAGATTTCCAACTCCAAACTCGGGACAAACTCACAAACCCTGACATGGGATTCCATTCCTTAATAGCACCTTAATAGCGTTTTCCGTTACTAAGATACATTAATATGACCCTGAGATTTTAGACATTCCCTTGCTAAATTTTGGAGCTTAACGGATGTTTTCAGGATTTTTAAGTCTTTTTTAACTGATCTACAGTTCGGCATTGTTCAGTTTGATTCCTGTGTCGTACATCGCGCTCATGACTCTTCCAGTGACAACAGCCTCTGACCAATCAGTGGCCAGCAGTCTGTCGACGTCCCATTTAAGTATCAGCCCAGCTCGCTTGGAACCTCACCAGAGCAGGTACTAAAAGCAGCACCAGGTACTATCACTAACAAAGTCGAGTCGAGCTTGAGCTGTGCTAGAACTGTACAATGGAAATGTGGCAATAGACATGTTGCTATACTGTCTGTGTGCACAAAATAGCATGTTAAGTGTTGTTATCCCCTGGTATTGCTGACAATAGCTAAACCCCAGATACATTTGCATTTCCGACTTCTCAACAAGATGCAGTGCCGTCACTCCCAGTCCCGACTTCCGAGTTCTGAAGTAAATGGGATGCAAAAAAAACAGACCATAACCAAGCACATTTAATCCAAATAACCCAAAGTTATGCCGCTAACAGACACACAAATAAAAAGCCATGAAACACAAACTCCTGAAACTGACAAGTTTATGACCAGTGTTTGGCTTCTCTTGCCTCATTTACATGTCTGCCATGACAGGCTCAGGGAACACACATGCCATCCACCCTGAAAACCTTAATCCTGGCAACACCTCGCTCATCTGCATCTACTCATGTTGGTGGTTCAGGTCAGAGGTTTAATGAAGCTGAACACACTGATCTGAGGAGAACAACACCAGCCTCTGGCATCTGTTTAATTCTTGGAGAGCAGAATTGCACCAAGGTGACAGATTTGGTTTTTACAGCCACTGATCTGATACATGTCTGTGCACATGACAATGAGAGGAAGGTTGTGATGATCTGCTACAGTGCTTGTGTGTGAAATAAGCAAAACAAATGTGAGTAAAAGAGAACGATTACAACACAAACACACTCACCTGCTATGGCTCTGCCCTACTCAGTGCTAATGACTCACTGATTGGATTATCCAGGCTTTTAGCAGCAGCACAGCTGCAGCTGATAGAGATGCTAAGGTCAAGCTGGGGTCAACAAGAGGTCAGCGGGGCCGTGAACTGCAGACGACTAGGCCTCCAGCATGAGAGGAGGAAGAGGGTGATAAAGAATTGAGAGACAAGAGGTAACGGGAGGGTGTTGTTGTTTTTTGTTGTTTTTTTTAACTAGAGTGGTGACAGACAGATTCAGTTTCTGGGGAATTTTAGAGCCGAGGATGCTGGGAAATGGCGAGAGAGGAGGGTTAGGGATGATGGAGTGTTTGAAGGAGGGAGACGTGTATGCGTTGTGACAGAAGAGCCTCGCAGACACTGCTGGCCTCCTGGTGACACCACTGCACGCAGGAAACACAAACCCGCGCTGCTGCTGCTGCTGCTGCTGCTGCTGCTGCTGCAGCAGCAATCACTACTGCTGGCAGCTCAATCCACTTTAATGTGAGATTCTCCTTTTTCTCTCTCACACTTTCTCCTCACCCTATCATAAAAGACATGCTCAAGCCATTACATTTTGTCCACACAGACACTAACATGTAATTTTGTGTGTGTGTGTGTGTGTGTGTGTGTGTGTGCCTCAAAGGAGAAGGATGTCATTGTTCCCCCCATGACCCAAAACTACATTTTCAACCATCTGCAAGAGCCAGCAGGAATTTGTTCTAAGCACTTAATGAGATATTTAATATGTGGGCCACGCTTACCACTTGTTATCATCACCATGAGGCCAAAGCTTTAAAGTGCAACCATGCTACTATATTTTATGTTAATGTACTTATTTTTGCACATATAGTGTAAAAAAAACAAACCCAGGTGGCATTCAAGCACCCGCCCTTCTGTCCTCTGGCCAGGTAAGGGCCCTTATTGAAAGGCATTTTTATTCATTTCATTTCATATTATATATAAATATTTATATTTGTGTTGCCCTTGGTATCAATTCTCAGTTAAAAATTTGTATGGTATGGCCCAACAATTTGACTTGTAATCTCTGCAAAATTGCTGAGAAGGCCTATTTCAAACATCTGCTGTACACGAGTGTGTGGTGAAATCCCGCCGTGATGCTTTTTTTCATGAATAATTATGAGGGTGTGCCCTTTTTCCACTTGAGCCCTTTATGCCTATAATAATGTGTACTGCATATTGTCATGTATATTGTATTTCTATTATTCTATTCATTTTATCTACGTTTTGTTTGTGTTCTTATGTCTATTCTTGTTCATCTTTTATTACATTCTGCTGCTATCTGATCTCACCTTATGGTGTCTCACCTTACCTCATCTTAATTTTCCTTATGTTATCTCATCTTATCTTATCCTTTGTCATCTCAACTTATTTCATCTTATCTCATCTTCTTACCTTATGTTATCTCATCTAATTTTACCTTATGTTATCTCACCTTACCTTATGTTATCTCATCTCATCTCATGTTATCTCATATAATTTTACTTTACCTCATCTCACCATGTTATCTCATATAATCTTACCTTATGTTATCTCATATAATCTTACCGTACCTCATCTCATCTCATATCACCTTATGTTATCTCATCTTATCTTACCTTTCGTGATCTCCTCTTATAGGAGGCTGCAGGTGTAAATGAGTAAATCCAGTAGAAAGTGACTGTGTTGCTGCTGAGAACAGGAGCCAGTGAGTCAGTTCCCTGCAGGGGATTTGTCTCTGCGTTTGGTTTCTAGCAAATGATGATGACCTAGTCTATTAGAGTGAGTAAATGACAATATTCTCCTGTGATTAGTTTCAGTGCGGATTACACACAAACAGAGGCGGAGCCACACTCTGACCCACTGAACTGACAGAAAACAGGCACGGATTTTTGACAATGCTTCAAACTTTACACACTTTAAAGGTTCAACGGGTCATAATGATCATAAACATTTAAAATCCATCACTTCTCACAGGATTATGAAGCATTTAATTATTGGAAATCAAGTTAATTTATACAGGGTGTAATTCATTTATACTGTATATATTTTTCTTTTTCTTTTATTTTATTCCTTTTATTTTCTATGTAAAGCCAATTTTTTTAACAAAATAATCCTTTAAATCATTTTGTTGTACGGAACATGTTCTCTACAAAAAAAAAAATAGTATTTTGCTCTTTTGTAGGTGGCTATGTTTTCAGAACTAGTATGAATACTTGGTTGACATTCTGACTCTTGTTTAATATTATTAATAATATTTATTGATAATAAATATACTATTCATAATGTTTTGGTCGTCCAATGTGCAGCACGAAAAGGTTTCTGATATACTGTGTTGAAATCAGTCACTGCCATGAACCCTTGTTGTTTTTACTTTTCAAATATTATTTGGTATTTTGTTTTTAGTTTCAGTGCGAAAACATTTTTTTTTGTTTTTTTGCAGTTTATGCTTCAAGAGGCAAAGGAACTATTTTTGAATTGAGTTGAATTGAAGAAATCTGCGACGGAATTCAGTTTAGTCCAAATTCTTGAATGGCAGCTTCACGTTGGGACAAAAGCATGACTGCAAACACTGCTTCACTGAAGACTTTTCCTCTTATTTTGAGCAAAATTAAAAGGTCAAGGTATAAAAAAAAAAAGAAAGAAAAAGCCAATATTGCTCAAGAGAGAAATGTGTTGCTATGGCATTTTATCAAAAACCAAAAACAAACTAGAGTCTTGCAACCTAATGTGTTTTTGAGGAAGGGGGATGTGTGGCTATAAAAATACAGTATAGTTTAACAGTACAATTAAATTAACACCAAATTCAATTTGATCACTAGATTCCTTATAACAGTAAACAAGAAAACAATGATTTATATTCCTCATTTGTCTTATTGGCACCTTTAAAGTACTTTGTGCTAAACTGCATAAAAATACTACATTTCTTGTGACTCTATTGCACTGTATAAAGCTTTATATATCAAGGCGTGCAAAAAAGACATTGATTATGATGCAAATATACGACATTAATAATGTGCTGAAATGAAAATGAACAGAATTTAAACTCATTAGGGAAATAAACATTATTATTTTGTGTGAGTGTTCATGGGCTGGTGTTTTTACACTCAGTGCTCTGTAGGTGTCGCTCTAACTCTGCAACCTACCACCTGTTGCTCTGCCACATTCCTTCAACAACCTCCCTCAGTCTGTTCAGCTTTAATACCTCAGCTGCAGGAAGAGGGAATCAATTTGGACTTGGAGTTTTGAATGAAAAACTAAATTATATGCAAATGAATGAAATGAAATTTGAAAAAGTCAAGGTTCACATAATTTGCTGTCTCCAAAAAAAAGAGAAAAAAGAGGGTACACACAGTAAAAAGAAATAAGAGCAGAAGTGTACCTGCGTGTTTAGACTGCAGAGTGCGATGATGATGATGATGATGATGTCAGCGAGTACGCCGTCTGCTGAAGGCGGCACTGAGCGACACACACTGTCCATCACCGTCTGCAGGTCATGACAAAGCAGGGAGACATGGTCATTGTGGACACACAGTGGCACACACTGAACACACACAGTCAGCTGTGTCAGGATGGATGTAAAGGCTGTAATATGTTTATGTTACTGTTTATGTTCTATACCAATTAAAGACGTAATAATGCATGTTATAATAACTTCATATATTTATTTTCATATCCATGCATTAGAATAATTTAGTAACAATATATCGCAATATAAATACAACAAAGGTTCAGTATATCGTGTTCATGCAAACACTCAAGATGTCAGACATATTTGTAATGAATGTTTTGCCTTTCTGTGTTAATTGTTTTTTAAAAGCACAAATTCACATTTTATCACGATAATTATATTGACTGATTTGAGAAATGTTTTATTGTGGTGAGGATTTTTGCCAGATCGCCAGCCCCAGGGTTAATATTTTGATGGTACCATGTGGTAATGCGCCGTTATTTGCAGAAATTGAATATAATACATAGAACATGATAATAAAACAATTTTGTTTTTTGTTTTTTTTGTAGCTATAGACTAAACCTTTTTGTATGTACTTTAGGCAAAGGTCTTGCTTTACAGGAGCCACCATCTTGTTTCGACAGCAGAGCAAACAGACAAACCAGCCAGAGCATGCGCTTCCCATTTTAAACTGGAAGCTAAAGCAAATTCAAATGACTTCCTTTCTGGTACGCAAAGGCCACCATAGTTCAGTGGCGCACTTGGGTAAAGGGAGGAGTGAGTGGACGATCTGCAGGCTCACCATTAGATGTCATTAATTCTTACACACTGGACTTTTAAATCTTTTACACACTAAATATAAAAGCTCAGGACTAAGTTATAGCAACAAAACTATTCTGTAAGAATCTGTCGCAAATAAGTTATTTCCTCAAAACTTTTATTAGCGTTAGTAGTTTCTATTATTCTCTTTGTAATTAACCGTAAATATTGTAAAGGTATTATTTTACGTATGAATTATAAATATTATATTATATGTTATTATTATTATTTATACTTTTGCATGCATGCCAGACATTTCCTTGATTGCTGTTATTTCTTCAGAACATTGCTCTGAAATTTAAATATTCAAATTCAGTATCTTAACTGTTAGAAGTCTTTATTAAACCAAATTTAATTTAAAAAAAATTAATAATAATATATATATATATATATATATTTATTAATTATTAAGACTCTCAAAGTAAAAGTCAGTGTCAGGTTATTTGTTCAACATATTCTTTCTTAATTATTACTAAATAAGATAGAAAACACAACTTCCTGCAGACTCTGAAATGGTAAAAATCTAATTACAAGGATAATTATCACTATTATTTCAACAACTACCAACTTCTACCAAGTTCTTCCTGTAAAAAAATACAATGAAAGAAGCATCAGGCCCTTGACTCATTATGAAAGATCTCTCCTAATTCAAGACTCACATTTGTCTAATAGTTCATCTTGTTGTGCTGTGTAAATAAAGGTGAAACTACTTCATTAAAATAAAAGTTTCACAATAATAAAAAAGAAATAAAAATAAAAGAAAATACCTCCTTGTATTAAAAGTTCATTCAAATGTGCATTTCATTAGACTTTAATTTGTTCAAAATTACTTTTTCGATAAGTTAGCATAAATAATACACTTTTTGCAAGTAATTATTAATAATTACTCAATTATAAATTGATAATGATTAATAATTTGCTTTGCAAAAACACACTTTGAGATTTAATTACTTTGAATATTTTTCGTTAGATTTGTGTCATGTTTTTCTTTTTAACATGCAATTGATGTTTTTTTGCTCATTATAATTTTAGAATAACAACTAACAGTAACTTCCACTAAGTAGCACAACTCAGTTTTTAATTTCCGGACATTTATCGCAATAAAACCTGATACATCTACTCATTTGTAAACATTTCCTTGTGATTATGAATCCCCAAATCCTTCACTAAAGCAACCTCTAATCATTTCATTCACGCACATTTTGCTACACATTCTCTTGAAGGAACAGGAATATCCTGTAGGTGTGAAATATAATTACATATTTATTCTGACTAAAAATACTTGACATTTTCATATGAAAATATTTCCTGGTTCATCCTCACAATTATGCTCTCAAACTGTGTAAAAACATCACCTGACGTATTTATCAGGACGTAATGCTTTTGTTTAAAGCTCCTGGACCTTACGCCGATGAAGCTGTGAGACAGAGTCAGAGAGGTGCTGTGATGGATAATGAATGAAAATTGACAGGACAGACGAGAAGAAGAAAAAATGAATCTGTAGCCATCATCAAGGCCACACCCATCCCTCCTCCTCTTGTTCTCTCATTATCTGTCCATCCGTCATCAGTCCTTCCTCTTTGCCATATAAATACCTCTATGTCCGTCGTTTCATCCTTACCTTAGGCATTTCCTTTTCCCTGTGTTTTTTGCATCTCCCCGCTTTTGCATCTGTTTTTACAACTTCATCCTCCTCCTCCTCCCTCCCACTCACGTCTTCCTCACCCTTTCACCTCCCACCGTTTCCCTCCAACTCCAAACTATTCCCCATCCTTCCTTTTTTCAGTCCACCTCACACTTTATTCACTCTTCGTCTTTCTCCCTACACCTCGTCTTCCTTCTCCTCCTCCTCCTCCTTCTCCTCCACCACCTCCTCCTCTTCTTCTCTGTGCAGCTGGTGAGGCTCTTCCATTAGCCCTGACATGCAGAGGCACTGATTCTGTAAAGGTCGTGACCCTTCGCAGCGGGTTTTGCCAAAGCTTCAGTTCTACACACTCACACATCTGCCTGCTACACACACAGAGAGAATGACACAGTGAACATAGTAATCAGTGTTGGTCAGCACCACGTTACTCAGTTATTCATTACATTACCCAGTAATGACGAGTTTAAGGCACTGGTTCCTACAGATTGGGCCATCTCACAAGATGTTTTTTGGGGTCCACAATCAAATTTGCTGAATTTTCCGAAACTTTAAGTCAAGATTTGGGTGAATATGTTTTAAATAACATGCAGTTTTAATCAATTAAGACTTGCCAATCAAAATGATATCAGGTGTTACAGATGTGGCTGTAAAGATTTGTTTTTGGCAGGGACAGTGTAGATTAATAAGCATTCCTGAAAATGTACCAAGATTAAGACTACTTTCCATCTGCAGTCAACAAAAACAACAATGGAGATATTATACACAAAAGACTGGTGACAAATACAGTGAGCAGAGAGAATAAGAACCCAATACGGAATAAAACACGATAAACAACAAATACAGAGAGCAGATACTGAATTAAATACAATAAACAACAATGCTACCAAATAACTTGCTGAAATTCTGCACAAATTTGCTCTTGTCACTATTTATGATATGAAATCGTGATTTGGGTCACAATCAATCCCCATCTAGAAAGTTTGGGAAACACTGGTGTAAGAGATTACAATTTGTGAAACATTACATTTACTAAGTAACACTGATTTACTGTGTTACGAGATTTACGAGAGTAATATAATTATTAATGTAATAAAGTATTTTTGATACTATATTCTTATTATACTTCCCAGTAAAGTTGCTCAACACTGATAGCAATACAAAAACACACCAACGTGGACACACACATACACACACACACAGCTCTGGCCTGCTTTCATCATGCTGACTTAACTCCTCTGTAAATACAAACTCACTGTTACCTCTTGAGGACCTTTTCTGATATAAACATGGACCAGGAGTTGTCATGGAGATCAAAGCCTGCTCTTAATGAAGCAGAACCTCATTTCTGAGGAACTGGTTAAGTTTCGGGCAAAAAGGTGAATTATGATTAAGGTTAGTGAAGGTTAAAGGAATAGAATGAATGCAGTGTATTAAAAAGAATAGCTGTGCATACCTGTGTGTGTGTGTGTGTGTGTGTGCGCACGTGTGTGTGTGTGTGTGTGTGACATTTAGTCGGAGAAATCCTGCTTAATTGGACTGCTGCAAGCTTGGGAAAGACCCACAGTAACTCTCTCCTTTTTTTTAACCCTGTGCTTCTATAATGAACAGCAGTGGTCCCACAGCACACTGCCGAGTGAGCAGTTGTGAGTGCAGGTGTTGCTTTGGAGATGCACTCAAAAGTTACGCTCTGAGACAAAATAGCGAACTGTTGTCGTTTTTACATTCACAGCACCAGCAAGCACAAGCAGACGTTAACTTTTTAAATTAAATTCTTTGCCATATGTACAATGTAAATTCATGTTAAAGATGTTCTGCTTCAAACCTTTTAACTATAGTACTAAAAAGCTCCTGTGGTTTATGAATGAAATCCTGCACTGAAAGCATATTTCCCTCCACAGAATGACCTTGTCCCTCCTCCCAGTGTCATGTCTTCAACTCATGTCACCCCTCAAACAACCCCTTTCTCCCGTTTACTCCTTTTACTGGATTTTTTTTTTCTTCCTCCAACTCCATGACTCCCTCCTGCCACCCTATAAGGCCACTGCTGCTCACTGTAACTGGCAACTTTGCTCCTCTCCCCTATTGTGGCAGTGACAATAGGGGCTGGTGCCCTCTCGCAGGCTATGTTACAGGCTGTCACATGAGGCGGACACTCTGGGACGGCCCAGCGTTATCTGCTGTGACAACTCAGATTACTTCCACGGCCTCCCAACTGATCAGCACATCCAATTCAATTAGTGGCAATTAGTCCTGGTCCTCCCCCTGACTCTTCCTCCTCCTCCCCCTCCACCCCTGTCCTTACCCACCCGCTGTGTCTAAAAAAAAAAGGAAAGCTGCCAAGCTTTGAGCAACTCGTTCAACCTGACAGGCTGAGCTGGTGAACAACTTTGGAGCAACTTGTAGCTCCCCCCCCTCGTCCTCCAATTACCCTCACACACACTCACAATGACCCATTCACACATTCATACTTGTATGCACCACCAGAGCACATATTCAAAGTGACACATCACACAGAAAGCACAGCTTTCTGCACATAAGCTCCCACAGATCCAATTCAGGAGAAACACATTGGCACATATATGAGCACAGCACACAACCAGCACCTAAATATGTACGGAAACACACAATTATCAATGAATAAGTTCACTAATGGAGCAAAAACCCACAAAAATGTATCACAGGATGCTGCAAGTAATCAACTCTAACCTGAATTTAATCTTTCATCTTAGTTTTTATACGTTTTATTGATTTTTTTTCTGGTTCACAATTTTACTATTTTATATTTGTTAAGATGATCTGAACAGATGGACATTTAACAAGTAAATTATCAGATATTTTTTGCTTTAAAATATGTTAAGACACCAACACAGGGATGTGACCAGTCTTTGTATTATCAGATGACTGCAGGAGGTAGTTTTTAGCAAACAAGCTCTAAAAAGTTGTTATATGCCAGTTCCTCACCACTAAATGGCAAACAGTTGACTTGGTGATTAGTGAGTAAATGATCAGCTATTTCCTTTAAAATATGCTACGAGATCATAACAGAATTAAATAAATTAAAGACTGGAATTCTATTCAGACATTTGATTTCAATGCCAACGTTCCTTGTGTGTGGTGTACGACAATTACCTAGCTAACAATGCCAAACATCAGTTATTGTCAGTTACTCTTCCAACTATAAATGTATCCACTTATGCCCATCATCACTATGTCCACTGTATGTGAAGAATTCAACCAGAAAGTCCTTTTATTACCAAATATATTCTCGAAAGGCAAAGAGGCAAAATAGTTTCGCATGACCCCGTTGTGAGCCACTCACCCCTTCTTCCCCTCTCTCACCCCTTTTCTCACCCCCTCCTCCCCTTACAGTGGGTATGCTCACACCTGGCCTTCATAAATTAGGGCCCTGGAAAACCAGCGAGCGAAGAGAAAAGCGGGATGCGTAATGGAGCGAGGGGAGGAGAAGGGGGCATTTGGTCGACCGGGTCTTTCAGCATTCCAACGGAGCAAAAAGTTAATGATGGCTCTATTGTGTTGTGAGAAAGCTGGCTGGAGGAGAAGTGTTGCAGGGAATCACTGCCTGTACCAGTGAGCAGCGACAAAAAGGGGGCCGGCCAGAAGCTGCATTGAGTTTTTACCATATTTATATCGCTTACATGGTCATTTTATGTAGTGTTGAAAAAAAAAAAATGCTAATCCATGCACCTCGCCTCTGCTCACAAAACAATGTCAATTAGTTTGGGGATGAGGGGACTTTTTCCTGACACAAACACAATGAGACAAATGGATATCGTGGTTGGGTCACCATGAGTTTTACTTCTGACCAAGAACTTTTTTTCATATCATTTTGTAAAAGATTTTTTAATCATATCCAGCCACTTTCTCACTCCTTGCTTCCCTCCCTCCCCTTCACCCACCCACTTCATAAAAGCCGCCCTAACACGCCCGCCTTCCTTGCAGGCCCTAATGCATGCTGACAGCTTCCCTCCGTAATTGGTGATCACACCCAGATGGATGGTTCCTTAATTCGCTGTTCCCAATAAAGTCAGGCAGTTCAGGGGGAAACGGGGCAGAAGGGGGAGAGTTGGGTAGGCAGTGGAGGTGGAGGTGCTAGTGTGTGTGTGTGTGTGTGTTTGTTATAGATACAAGAGCAGTAAACACCCTAGGCTGCGGGTCCGACAGTTTGCCCAGGCTTTTGTTCACACGTCCATTGAAAAGCAAAGCAATCCCCTCCTCTTCCTCAGCCCTCCTCCCCCCTTTCTCTTCCCCAATAGCCCCCCCCCCCCCCCCCCCTGCACTCCCTCTGTTTTTGGTACAGCCCGGAAAAGAGCGCTGTGTGAGCACTGGAGGACATATGTGTGTATGTGTGTGTGTGTATTTGTGTGTCCTGCTTTGAGCCAAGGGCAGGACAAGGAAATGATCTCTTGTGAGTATGTGTGTCTTTTCCCTTTTCATGGACTAAACGGATTGCTGGAGGTGTATGAATGGAGGCAAAGGACGAGGTGAAGTTCCCGAGGTTATAGGTTACGAACCGGGGTAGGAACCTTGGTCCATGTGTGGTCATTTTGGCTCTATTGAGGAGGACACAACTAGGGTGACGGACTGTGCTGAGGTGGAGCCCTCCTGCTACTAATGAGGGCAACCTGCTGTGACCCCAGGGGTGCAGAGGGTCACGCTGAGCCTGATGGAATGAACCAAGCAAAGGGTTGAAATGAAGATTTAAAAATGAAACATGGGGACTTTTGTGACACCAGCTGCTCTAAAAAAAAAAAACTGAAAATGCTCCATGATAACATTGAATCAATCAGACACTTATTACAAGGAAAATGGATTCAGGAAAACATTCTCGAAACCTAACTTTATTGGTACCAATCAACTTTTGGCACCTTTTCCTTATTTTGCAAAACAATAAAGTGCACTTTTGTTCTCATTAAGACACCATTAGCCTTTATAGTTACATTCCATGCTTCAGAGTAAAATGTATAAACTAATATTAGGAAATGTATAAGTCTATCTTTCCTTCTATGTTTTTACATAATGCAAATGTTCTGTTGTTTTCCATTATTAAATGAGGGGAAGTGACAATGTGTTCAGAGAGTAAAAGGTTAATTAAACTCCAAACAAGTAAAGAGGAAGGACAGGTAATACTGTGAACAGTACATTCCAGTACAACCCTATTTTAAGTAGTCTGAAATCATATGATTTCATTAAAATGGGTCAAAAATACTTGATGCATGGATACCATGGTGTGTCATATTTGTGCTGATGCATTTTATACCACCTATAACCTGCAATTTCAAGAACACCACACTGCTACAACCGTCTGTTCTCCCATAAAGGAAGAAAACAGATACCAACATGACATGGCTCTGTGCTATTTTTTCTTCTTTTATCTTATAAGAAATCCACACAGCTGCTGAAATGATCACTGTGTGGCAGACAAGCATTTCCTGGTTACATGACAGCGTTGGCGTGTGTGCAAGATGGAGCATTTACGTCATATTTGGAGTTTATGGATCTTGACCGATATTGAATATGTTTCATATTGGCTCATAAAGATACAGTGAACACTTAGTTAGTGAAAGGCATAGGTGATAGGTTAGCCTGCAATTAAAGGAACCAATATGTTCTCATAATTAATAAAGAAAAGCCACAATCTATATTTAACTAAAGAAGCACACAAATATCCTCAGCAAACTTCATTCATATGAAGCCTTCAATGAGATACTTAAGACACCAGTGTGGCAACACATGACTGACATTTATACAGGACGGTCTGTAAAGATGTTTTCATAGAAAATCTTAAGTACTGACTTTTCTTTCATATCTCTTTAGGACTAAATGCTGCATTTTCCACCTCATCTTCACCTTAACTGTTATTTCAAAAAGTGCACTCTTGTGCTGTTCAGCTCTAAATAACATATTCCTCACCATAACTGAATATGTATTGTTGCTTTGCCTTGAATGCCTCGTCGGTTCAGCGAGACTTCAAGTATGTGGCGATGATAACAAAGTATGTAAGATGCTTTCTGCCCAAAACCTTGCATTCATTAGTGGAAGGAGCCTTATGATGGAAGCTGAGTTTATCAAGTTTCCTGTTAACTCAAGAGGAGTTAAAAGGTTTTCAAGATTGTTTGTGTGGTTAATGCAGAAAGATTATTTCTTTAAAAGGCCCGGGTGCATTATGTTCCGGGGAGACCATGTTGTGTCCTTGAGGTGTGATCAAATTCTAAAAATCCATTGACCTAATCAGCAGAGAAAAGTGCAGGAATGGCTGCCTCACAAAAGCAGCTTTATGCCCAAGGACAAATCTGCCAAGTCAATCTGCGGCTCTGCCCATTGATTCATACCACAATGCAAAACAACACTGGAATGTTCCCGATGCACTGGACGTTCGTTCCACATAATACCACAGCCTGTCTTATATGAATACAGGCTAAATGCCCATAAGTGGACATGAGGCGACGAGGTGATAAAAAAGTGTGACCTCCTCACACATTTAGTTGCATGTACACACAAAAAGAGGATGGAAGCGTCCTTGAATCCTGCAACAGCAGTAAAGTTGTAAATTGACAGCCTCTGGGTCTTAAAATGTAAGATTTAGGTAGCAAACCTATAGACATCAGTGAGAAAAGGTAGACAGACACTTTGGCATTTCATTCTGTTCTACCAAAGCTTGAATTCATTGTGTAGAAAGGTAGATTAAATTGTGTAATCTCAACTTTTTGCTGTCTGCCTTTGTTCGCAGAGAGAAGATTCATCCAGCACTCTGAAAGGCTGTTAAAAAAAAAATGAAAATTGGAAACAGAATCACAGCTCAATAATGTGTTGTCATGAACTTGTGTGTGTGTGTGTGTGTGTGTGTGTGTGTGTGTGTGTGTGTGTGTGTGTGTGTGTGCGTGTGTGTGTGTGTGTGTGTGTGCGCGTGAGTGTGTGTCACAATGCCACAATAATACAACTGTGATGGACCATCTGTAATTCTTTGGTCTAAATGGTTGTTTGTTCAAATGTTCAGCCTGAGTTACAGGCCTTGAGTCCAGTTTGCAGATGGGACTAAACACACACTTTTGAAATATTTTCATCCTCGATAAAAGCACGACCATTTGCTTTGTATGACAATTCATCAGCAAACCTTCAAAATAAACCTAGAAAAAAAACATACACACAGCAGCAATATGAAAACATTACTTAAGTGATTGTATTATAACCTACTGGATTGTTTTTTGGACTTTATACACCATTTTATTTTACAAAAAATAATCATAATTTGCTTTGATACATAAATATATTGGGAAAATAATTCATTTCAAACCTTGTATTTTTCTTTATTATATATATATATATATATATATATATATTTATATATATACACGTATATATCGTACAAATTCTTGTGTATATATTAATGTAAGCATTTAAATTTGACGATCAAGATGGATTAAAGATAATTCTTGACCACAGTTGGAGCACAAGGTCTATGCAGTAGCTGTTCTGGAGCTTGTGATTATATCACATGATCTTGATCACATGATGCAGCATGAGTCTGGTTAGGAAAATCCATATTTTGATAAAACATCAGCAGATGATCTGTTGATTTGTTACAGTAGCAACAAATCAAAAGGTGCAGTCAAAGACAAAGACTAAGACAGGGTCGTTGAAAAAACTCCATCCTCATGAAGACATGTGTTAAAGTACTATACATTTTTACTCTTAAATAGAAATTATGCAAAACTGTACTCTTTGTCTGAACTCTGAACATGAGCATTACCGTGAAGCAAATAAATAATTAATTAATTAAATGAAGATTACAGATAAAATGTTTCAATTTTGTCGTTATTTATTAAATAATATGCCTATTTTTCATATAGCTAACATAAGATGCAGATGTTTTATTACTGAGCCATATTATACTAAGAAATGAAGCACAGCCTAATTTCAAAATGTTTTTGAACCAAATAAGATCATATACATAATTAAGCTATTGGTTATGGGCCTTTATTATATTAAATGCCTGTTCAATTTTGAACAGACATTGCCTGTTGTTGCTATTATGTTTTTGTTTTATGTCAGTTTTTTTTCCGTTGGAATATTCTATATATGTGTGTGAGTGTGTGTACATGTGTGCGTGAGATTTGGATACATATATAAAAAAGGGAAAAAAATAAATAACACCACTGCCTTCTGTTGCTCCTCACATAATGTGAATAACAAAAAAATGAACATGGCACTAAAAAGCTAATTCATTAAACTGTAGGCAAGACCAGACATCAAAATCTGACTCAAACTCTGGCAATAAAAGCCTATAAAAACCTATAAACCTATAAAGGAGTGCAAATGTGTAAAAAGGCACTACACCCTTAATCAATCAATCAATCAATCAATCAATCAATCAAAATCAGAGTCAAGTTAGGAGAGACTGTCCTAACTTACAAGAATTGAACAGAGCCTGCATAGTTCCCGTTTAAACATGCTCACAATACCAGCCACAAATTTCAATTCTCATTCATTTGCAGCAAAATCAAACAACAACTGGGAAAGTGTCATCCTCTATAACAACATTTCACCCACAAACTCAGTGCTATAGCTTGCAATTCTTGAGTATTGTTCACTTAAAAACAATACAGTTTAGATTTCATACGCTGTTGTCAAGGTCGGGTATCAATGTGTGCCTTGTAGAATATTGGCCAAACCTGACGTGAAACAAACAGACGTCCTACAATATTTTGTCCAAGCCTGAACCGAATGCGACATGAGTTTTTTCGTTCAGTGACTGTGTCAGATGGAGTCTATGTTCTGGTCATGCCGGAAGTACTGAACTAATCTTTTTAATTAACTGATTCTAATGATTCGATACACAAACTGCTTTGCTCATCACTAGTTTTTGTTTGTGTGGCGTATAAAACAACATTGAGGAGGTACTATAGTAATGGAAAACAACATGCCTGATACCCAAACCATGTATAGTCAAGCTGAGTAACTGTCATGGTGGCTATAGCCTTTATTTATGGTTCTGACAAAATTCCATTTTTAGTGGGAAACTCTGAGCAACCTTACAAACCCCAACATTGGATTCCAAAATAGCTAGCACGATACTAACACTGCTACTTTTACTGTTAAAAGCACTTGTGTAAATCAGTCGTACTCTTTCATTTT
Source organism: Solea solea (assembly GCF_958295425.1). Taxonomy (NCBI): domain Eukaryota; kingdom Metazoa; phylum Chordata; class Actinopteri; order Pleuronectiformes; family Soleidae; genus Solea; species Solea solea. Next base: position 10,998,912 of record NC_081136.1, read on the forward strand.
TAACCCTAAACATGTTGCTATGATGTTAGTGTGTGCAAAATATCATGTAGAGTGCTGTCAACTGGTACTGCTAACAATGGCTAACGACGGCTAGCTAGCCCGAGATACGTTTCCCTCGCGGTGAGTTCCGACTTCCGAGTTCTGACGTAGCAAACAGACACACGCACGCACTGATACACACAAGTCACACACCTCATGAGTTATCTAAAGCAGTTATGGGTATAATAAACGTTCAGACTCACCATTAGGAACACCAGTGCTTCTTCTTTAATTATTGTACAACTGTAACTGCAGTTAACAATGTACAATAATCCAAACATCGTGGTTTCCATCGTGGGTGGCTTCATTCGCGTCTGTGTTGCGTTCACTGTCCTGTCGTAAATAGTATCACCTAAATCTAAACAGAGACGCTACGTCAATTTACTCATCACTTTCAACTTATTATCACCTACATTTACTCGTGATACACCTTTTTATTAATTGTTTGCAGCATATTTTCTATACTACAATCAAATAAACGGCATTTAAATTATCCCTATTTTACTCTATGTTTCAATTAAAGAACTTGAAATGACCATGTTAATTGACATGACCTAACCCCACCTAAATTTTAACAGGAAACATACAGGTGTTACTGATAACAATAATACTGGACAGTGTGTATTATGTTGTTTTACTTTTACTATTTACTATATTCCTGTTCACACCTGTGCTCTTCCTAATGTCACATGTCAAAATGTGGCCTGTTAATGTATGCACTGCTTCACCTTCACAACTTACAGTTTACTGACTCCATTGATTCATTATGTCTTATTCTTCCAAACACATGCACCAGCAGCTCTTTCATCATCTCATTTCCTGCCATAGGGTTATTAAAGAAAATACAATCCCTGAAACCTGCTGTTCCCCCCTCTCTCTTGCTCCCTGTTCCTCAGTTTTTAGGTCCGTTTGGTTCTCAGGAATGCAGCTGTGTCTTTTCAGCAAGTTTAAGCCGACTCTTGTGTGAATCGTGTCAAAACAGGCGGACATCACTTAGTCCACGAGAGCTGAGCGAAGCAGGGAGATGCTGAGAAAGGCAGGCAGGCTTGGGGCCACCACTGAGCCGTCCAGTCCTTAAGGTCACCAGGTAATTAACCTCTGACCAGGCAGCGGGGGCCCAGCCCTGATTTCTTGGCGTGTCTTTTGCGCTGTCTTCATCTACTTCCTTTCCATCTGTCTGTGAATTGTGAGTGTGTTTTAAAGTTAAAGGGCAGCAGACTTGCATTCAATGTGGTATGTTTTGATTTATTAATATTACTGCTGGGGTAAAAAGAAGGTGAAAGAAATGACACCCTCAAAAATGCTGGTACATTATAAATATTGCAAGGTCCAGTTTAGGATGGTTTATTTGCAGGTACATCTTCATACAAGTTTCTCTTTAAGAAAAAATAAAGTTGGTATTTGTGGCCTTAAAATAAGTGTGTTGCTATTCTGAGGCTGTCATTTTGTGCCGCCATATACTCTATCTAACTATCTTGTAACATATTCTGGAGCTGCTGAACTGTGAATTTCTCCGTGAGTTGAATAAAGTATCTATCTATCTATCTATCTATCTACAGCAGCCCGAATGGACAAACCAGCCAGAGTGTATGTGTTTTGAAGCGGAAGCTTACAAAGCCAATGGCATCCTTTCTGGCATGTGAAGGCCACCATAGTTTCTTGACACCATTCCAACCTGCGGTCACACAATTATTTGTCATTACCTCTTAAATTATGCTCCTTTTAATACATGTTGCTGTTGCCTCTGTCTGTGTTGACATAAGATGAATCACTTCCTGTGTGCAGTGCGGTGATGTCACCAGGTGACACGAGATCTAAACACAGCCGTACTGGGAAAAACAGACTTCATCAACATTGTGTGAACTGCATGGTTTAAATGTACCACATTTGACATTATATGACATTATAAAATTGAAATTGTACATTTAATGTTGACTTTGGCAGCTAAATAGCTGATTAAAACTCATCTGTGAGCCCATTTTTCCCACTCTCTGTCATCTCACTGCTGCCGTTTTCCTGCTAGAGCTCCTCTCCTCATCTGCTCAGTCAAACTAATCCCCTCCCTTCTATCCCCCCGCAACCCTTGACCCTCTGCACCTCTTTGAATGTCACATGACTGTGCAGGTGTGGAGGGGTCTCTGCCCCAGCCGACCCCCAATTAGTGACCCTAATTAGTGGAGGGGCCCCCCTGATGGGCCGCTGAGCTGCTTTATAGGAGGAGGAGGAGGCGGCAGGAGAGCGTGGGAGGAGAAGTGGGTGCGACGGGACAGTGATGCATTCCTAAAGGTCTGGTGCGCCTCCAGAAACACACACACAAACACATACGGTGGCGGTTAAAGGAAAACAGAGCCAACATGGAGCCCGGGGCTCATTTGTTGATGCACAACAAACAGAGTTTGAGTGTTGATGTGGAATTGATCCTGTGTGCACACACTTGCACACAAGACTTTGAACAGGAAGGAGGATAGTGAGAAGCATCAGGTGCAAAATCACACAGACGATTTCAGGCTTTCTTTCTTTATTTTGGTTTGTTTGTTTGTTTACTGCCTCACTCTCTCTTCTAGTAGTATTTTGTTTTCACGTCGTTGTTATTGTTCACTGATTAATGATGAGGCTATTCTTAAAACCTGTACTGAATTTTATTGTGATTGTGTTTGTATATAGAGTCGACCTACTGTGCACTGATTAACAATGATATTAATTGTAATTAATGGAACATCTCAGTTCATACGGTGTAATATTGCTTGTGGAAGGTCAAGGGTTTGTTTTAAACAAACAAACATCACCACCCTGTTATTCAACAGCCTTAAAGAGGCCATTTATGATCAGAATAAACTGTGCATATATTTAATTATACATTTACTGTAATAAGGTAGTAAACGTGAACTGAATGATTTTAATGAGCTCAAAGCAAAGAGCAAAAGATTCAAATCATTGTTTGATTTTCAAGGTAGAAAAGGCAGTTCCTTTAATTAAGGACTAAACATACGTATGCCTGGATATTGCTGCCTAGTGCTTTGTTTCTTATCTGTGTTATATGCACTTTTGTATTGTGCAATGGTATGTCTGATTTTCGTTTACAAAATGCACAGTTATCTTTATTTAACTTACTGAATATAGTTTAAATGAACTTTTTACACTGAAGTAATTAAAGTTTGTCCACAATGTCCTTTTGTCGGTGTATTGTTTACTGTACAAACACTAAAAGAGCTGTGTCGATTGAACTTTTTTTTCTTTTTTTCAGTACATAATGATTAGTTTATTCTATTGGCCTATTCTATTTAATTGTGTTGGACAATGTTTCTATACTGTTGAGCTGCTGTGCACTGTGACTTTTAAACGGAAGTCTTCTTTGCAATAATTATTAGTACAAGCACTGGTGGAGCATGTATAATATGGCAGCTAATGGGAGACTATTGGTTAAAAAACAGCAATAAAAACCCAATTATCTGAGTGCTGTTGCTCCTCAGTGAAGCTGTTTAGCACCTCAGTTTGCTGCTCCTGTGTGTCGCCTCCCTGCTCTGCTCCCCATCTTTAAATCAGGCCACCCATCTGGTCTCCTTTCTGCTCGCCCTCTCGCCTCTTCCTTTGCTCCAATAAAGGTGCCAATCACTGTAATTGGCACCCTGTGGATCAATTGTCCCGGCCAGGAGAAGTGCCCCATGCTGCAGTCTGCACAGAGGGGAAACAAGAAGTGTGTTACTTTTTTTACCGGCTCCGGGTGCAGATGATCGTGAATGGCGATGTGTCACTATACAGTTTAGTTAGTAATGATAAAATAAATAAAGACTAATGATTGATGATTTATTCGACATGAAGTGAATTCTTTTTGAATGATTCTTGAGTGTTGTTTATTTTTACTTTCCCTGGGTGCGGTTTACCTACAGGTTTCCCTTACTACCTTTACTTGATTTTCTCATAATTCTTTCTTGTATTTATGAGTGTAAAAACTAAATAAATAAAATTATACATAAGTTAAAAAACTTTCCAAAAAAATAACCCAATGCCAAACAGCCTTTCCTCATGACAAGGCATTATTTATTTCTATTTTCTCTACATTTTCTACTTGTTATGAGTATGACGTAATTTCCTGTGAGTTTGTAATTTTAGTATGTATATCTTGTTGCCATACATTTAATAAAGAGTGACTTGTTTTTGCAGTGTTTATCTCACCCCTGCATGTATATATCCCAATTTGAGCATTGTTTCCCTTGTTCTGTTTTTCTTTGTCTCAGTTTAATGTCCTTGCTCACTCTGCCTGGTTTTGTTCTGTTTTATTATGTTGTGTTTTGCTTTATCTCTTCTTCTTGTTGCATCACAATATCTGTCTATGTCCTGCATTTATGCTTGTGTTTTGTTTTGTTTTTTCCATTTCTTTGTATTTGCAACAAAGAAATTAAAAGAAAAATGTGCAAGCTTTGTAATGAAATTAAATTTGATTAAACTATTAAATAGTTTAATAAAATAAATAAGTGGATTCAAGGTTTCTTTTTTATTATTATTTTTAAATTAGAACTTTGTTATCTGTGTTTTTTCACTCTGAGGTTTTTATGTAAAAACCTCAGAGCTAAAGCATCCAGTGTGATTTAGGCCCCGACACAATCACAATAATGTCCAGAAATTAAAACTAACCAGGAACTAACCTGGTGTCTTCTTATCAAAAAGGCCAAATACACCAAAACAACACAAATGATTCATATGTACTTGGATTTGCTAAAGGTTCTGTTTGCTTCAAAGTCCTGCTCTTTTCTTGACTTCAGTTCAACCAACATATTTCCACATTAAATGACAAAGAACAAAAGGATGTTGTGTCCAGTGCAGATATTGCTCTTTCCGATCTTTATATTGAATGAAAAGGGACTTTCAAACCACAGATGAAAGCTTAGATTTGTAATTTTGGAACTATTTGGTGTGAACGTTTACTTTTGACTTCAGAATTGTACAATTAAAAACCATTTATCTTTTTCTGTGCCTGCTCGGGTCAATACAGACTCTAGTTTCTTTCACTAATTCACCAGGGGGGGAAAAAAACTCATTTAAAGTATCAGATTTATTTCATAGGAGCAGAAAAGCCTGAATCGTTCAATATTTCGCGGCGCGTAGTCTCACATTTTCATCCAATCTGTGTCCCAAGGGCATGTCCGCTGCAGTGTCTGTGTGTCTGTAACATGTGAACCTGAAAACAAAAAATTCAAAGTGCAAAGTATTTAAAAGGCACAAAAAGACCTGCAGAGGTGACATGGCCACCGCCTTGATGTTTACGCCACACTGATGGAGCTGACAAAGAAGTCAAGGTTTTTAATAAAGCTGCGAGCAAGGCCCCAAACTGTGCAGTGTGAATTGACAGAGCCTGGATATGCAGATGTCAGTGAGACACAAAGAGAATCTCATATATTCACTGAAAAGCTGTTGATTAAATTTTATGTGTCATTGTTGTGGATTTTTTTCTTCTTCTTTTTTTTTTAACATGGCCTTGAGGCCTGATGTGGGTGAGGGGAGAAAACAGAAGACAGGAGGCAAATTACATAGACATATTTATATGCATATGAATAAAAATACATATACATATTGTACAGTATCTCGGCCGAGAGTGAAAACAGCTCCGTCAGCCCAGAAACAGAAGTAAGCCTCTTTAAATAAGTGCAAAATGTTAATGAGACAAAGAACTGTAAAGCATATAAAGTTGTTGTTTTTTTTTCTGAACTGTCTTTCGCATTTTGTTTTACCTGTTAAATTCACACGGAGCGGACATGGAGATCACTTGTGCAAAGACCCATTTATATATATATTTATATATAAAGTTATATCTATGTACATACAGTAGAGCTTGGTCATCGTAAGTAGTAGCTGGTGAAAAAAAAACAAAAAACAGAAGTAGTTATGGCCCATGAAGGACCTTGGCTGTGCATTAAGAGAAAAAAATAAACCTAGAAGAATCTGTTTTTGCTTCTTTCTTTTTTTTTAAATAAAAGGAACATTTCACACAATCTCAAAGGACTTCATCCCTCGTGATGCCGTCGCGAGATATCTCTGAGACGGTGGAGTCACCTGAACAAGTGCAAGATGTCACAGATTGCACACGACAACAAAAAGCCAAGCCTCCGCAATAAGAAGAAGTGAAAGAAAAGCAGGAAACAAAAAAATAAATAAAAAAAAACAAACAGAAGGCTTGTGTTTAAGTGATGCAAGGCTTTAAAAAGTTCCACTCGGTGACTGTTTCCATCCAGCTGAACCGATCGAACCGCAGCTGCTTTTAAGGTAGTAACTACAGATGTACATTAGATTAAAACCATAAAGTGACAGGATATGGAGCGAGTGCTGAAACGTGAGGGAAATAAAGAAAAGTAGGAGTTTTTTTTTGCAACCACTGAACCACAAAAACTGGATATTTGCTTCTTCTTTTTTTTGTTCATTCAAAGCTAAAATATCCATGAACTTGAAATCAACACTAAAACAATTTAAATATTTCATTAAATATAAAAATCGGGAGAAGAGATCATTTTGCTGAGGGCACAGCAGGAAAGCAATTCAGGGAGGAGTGAAAGAAGCCGGTTGTAAAGAAGAGTAAAGGGGGGGGGGGGGGTGTTGTGAAAGGGTACATCAGCTGTACATGAGAAGCAAGCGTCCTGACCTCTCAGCTTCATCTCTCTGCTCAATATTTGATATCACCACTTGTGAATTATGGATGGTGCTTATAGAAAATAATACAGTGTTCAACAACAGCCCCGGTGCACCGCAGCAAAGAGCCATGAGCAGATAACAGGGTTTCCTTCGCAGCACTGCTGCTGAGCTCTGAACACAACAACAACAACAACAACAAATCACCATCTATGAGGCAGCGCCGCTACACGGGCGCAAAAAGGCCCCGGTGAGGCGACAGACGCCAGGGTCAGAACCTTTCTGTGCACTTCACGGGAAATGTTGTTGCAAATGGAAACATGCTCAGCTGTTTTAGATGCGGTCTGGCCTTTGCTTGGAAGTGCCGCGTTTTTGTTTTTTTTTCAAATAATGTCATGGGAGTGTCCCCTTTCCTTTTTTTCCCCCCTCTCCTCTTCACGGATGTCAAGTCACCGTCAGCGAGAAAAAGGGATCAAGGGAAAAGGGAACGCGTTCAACCTCACAATGAGACAAAAAGCGAGAGAAATGAGGACATAAATAGGAAAATGAGGCGCAGCAAAACGCATGACGGGATACGGATCCTCTGACACTGAAGGGCCAACTGAAGGTTATTGGAGGTGAGTTTGGATTTCCTTTGGAACATATGGAGTCCTATAGAAGAAAAAAAAACAGCTTCATTCACCCTGCCCTGCATTGAGCCTGAGGTCAATTTAGGGTCAAATCCATCAATTAATGATGAAAAAACTTTACTTTACTGGAGAAACACAGATTTCTTTTCTCAATAAACCAACTCAGTCACTATGGGTGACTTTCTAAACTGTGAGGGTTTTCAGTTTTTCCCATGGATCAGAGGTTCAAACACGGAAAAGGGGAGATACCAGAGGATGTATCAGAAAACCTACAAACATAAAGTGCTTTCATTGCTAAAGATGGTCCAAGGTAAAGACTGACTGACAGGAGGCCGAGGCAAAAGTCACAGGGAAACAGGAAACATGGAGCAAACACCGAGACATCAATTTAAAGAAAAATACAAAGCCATTACAAAAACCCTTTGCATGATTTTGCAGCTTACTGCAATATCCAGTGTGAAAGACCACGAGATTCAGTCTCATTGTGGATGTAAACTGACATTAAACTAGAGCTGTTTCCATTGTTGTAACCAGGTCAAATATATACGACAGAGACACAACAGCGTTTCGGCACATTTGAGAACATGGAGCCAGAGAAAATTGGTTGTTTTTGCTTTAAAATATGGTTAAAATGACTGAATGAATGCCGTCGATCGACCAGTCTATTTATGAAGTGACTTTTTTTATATTTTCCACAATCCTGTGGAACCGTGGGTGAACTTTTAAAAAAAAAAAAATCCTTCAAAGAGAAATATCTGTGAACCAAAGAGGGATCTGCGTTCAAAGGTCATTCGTCTCACCCTGACCTTGACTGGCTCCACTGAACCTTTGGAGGCTTTATCCATAAAAGCTTTGGCAGAGTCTAATCAGCGTCCTCATACCATTATTCTTCCTGCTCACCATGTTCTTTTATTTTGAAACTATCGGATCTAGATATGTGATTTGCACCGTCGGTCCAGATCCTACCACAAAAACAAACACAAGCAAATAAAGAATTTACGAAAACTACCGCTGGACACCAAACAGACTGATATCAAAATGCTACGATTATTTTTTTTTTTTTGTTCTTGTTTTTGTTTTTTTCAGCGTTTCTTGTGTTTTGTGATAGCACACCAACTAAAATCAAATGTGGCCACTCGAACAGAAACGTGTACAAACTGCTCTCTTTGTAAAAACCACTTTTCTCATTCAGATGCCGATTCAGTCTGAACTATTCGTGTCAAGTATTTTCTTTTTTTCCTGAACAGTAAATGAAGGCCTGTGTAGAGAGAGAGAGAAAAAAAACACACACGTACATAAACTCACTGGACAAACAAATAAAAAGAAGAGTCACTCGAAAACCACTGCAAAGACAGTGGCGATAGAAACGTCCGTCTGTAAGGGTTCACGCAACATACACACACGGCATTTATGCAAAAATTCACTAGTTTCTTTTTTTCTTTTGTGTGTTTTTTTTAATGGGGGAGAGTCTCCTTCACATCGAGTCCTTTTCACCATTTTGTGTCAGCGCTGCGGCACAAAATGGTGACGCGGGAGAGAAACCTGGTCTCATCTGGGCTGATTTCTTCCCCCCGTTTGCAGCCACTTGTGTGTCAACCAGGCAGCGGGAGGAGAAACCGTCGCTCACAAAGACGAGTCTCCGTCACCCTCATTGTCCCCCAAACAGGGACGCTTCGCTTTAAGAAACCGTCTTCTTTCCACCATGATCTGCCTCTTTCCTGTCCAGCCGCATGTACGGCTCAAACGCCGAGGACCCGCAGCCGTACGCGGATGTGAGTTCATGGTGAGCGCCCCCTAGCAGAGGCATGGAGAAGCAGAGGGAGTGTGGTGGTGGGACGCCCAGCCGCGGTGAAGGCGGGGTGCCGCCGAGCGACGGCAGCGACAAACCGAACGCCCCCCCTGGTAGAGAGCTGGGAGGAGTGCTGCTGCTGATTCCAGGAGAGGAGGAGGAGCCTCCGCCGGGGCTGCTCAGCAAGGAGCCGTTGGCAGGGTGATGCGGGGGCCCCAAGAGGGCGTTGGGAGGCGGGACGGGGCCCGCAAGGAGGCGGCCCTGCTCCAGAAGGCGCAGGATGTTGCAGGTGGCCAAAGACTCGGACGTGGAGGAAGAGCGTTTGTCCGAATCTTTGGTGGTGTCCTTCTTCTGTTTGGTGCGGCGGTTTTGGAACCACACCTTGACCTGCGACAACACAAACAGGAAGACACATTCACATTATTCACGTTGCAAACACACAGCTGTCAGTTGTGGAGTGTGCAAACAGTGTATGCTCATCATACAACCATTCATTCACTGACTGCACAAAATAACAGTTCTGCTCCATTTTTATTTTACATCAGGTGTCAAACCTCACCAGGTATCTATGTGTAGTCCTTTTGTGGGTCATGTTTGCTGTTGTTGATGGTTAATTAATAGTACTAAGAGTATTTTATTTCCTTTAATATTGGGTTGGCCCGAGAGGAAAATGTCACTTTAAAAGGAGACCAAAATAAAACGTTCTATTATCATGAATGAAATTGAGATTTCTATGGATTTTAAGAGTGTTCAATTTATAGTTAATCATCATATCTTCCAACCATTCTCTTTTTTAATCCATGTTCCAACTGTTTTCTATTTTGCAAACTGCTTTTGTTCAAATTAAATTTAAAAAAAGCAATACTATCTGACCTGACTGAGGGAGTGTTTGTGTGTATGCAGCAGCAGAGCAGGGGTGGTCGGGGACAAGAAGCATTTATCCATCAAACTGCTGAATGACCGGATTTTTTAAAGCAGTTGTAACTTTTCATGGACACTTCTTCTCTTTGTTTCGTTGCTGTCGTCTGTCTTGACATAAAACACATTTCTGCCTTCATTTCACAATAGTTTGAATGTAACAGTCATGTGTCACAATTGTAATTGGGCATGTCACTGATGTCAGAACATGCAGCCTCAAAAGCAGACAGTACCACAGTGTGAAAATGTGTCATAAATCATGGGCTATTTACTGTTATTTTCCTCGTTTCACCACTGTGAGGTGTGTGGATCACTGCCGTTTCAACATGCAGCCTTAATAGTGATCAGAAATTCATACCCTGACCGTTCACCCGGCCAGAAGTTGAAGGTTTTCCTACAAACTCAACCCACGATTGCCTTCTTTATGACCTCTGCACTTCTCCCACGTTGCATGTTGTGTGCGCTGATGTTTGCGAGCGATGAGACTAGCACGCAGCATCTTCTCCTTTAACCATTAGCCGTGTGTACGTGTGGAGATCTGTGCAGAACAAGTGGAGATGCTGTAATCCCCTGGCACCAGCCATTGGATCAACTCTGTTGTTTTTTCCCCTGCACATTTGATCAAGTGCACTCCATCTCTCACTCACTCCCCACCTCCAACAGGCAATAGATGCACATGTGGGAGTAGGTAATGGTGTTAGTGAGGGAACATTAGTTCAATTACTCACAAGTTTCATTAAGATGGCATTAAGATGCCTCTCAAGTCAAGTTGTTGGTCTTGATTTCACTCAGGAAGAAACAACGTCCTCTCTCACGCGGGCAAAACTTCAGTTCCACCACACGAGCCGTCACATCACGCCAGCGGCAGCGGGCGGAGCGGAGCCTGGTGAACTCTGCCTGTCCTTGTCGGCCATGTTTAATTGATGTGGCTCAGCGTAGCTTTAATGCATAGCGTGTGGAAAAGTTGGGGCTGGGTGAGATGTTGATTGGAGGGCACGGCGGGGTCACAGGAGATCGCCGCACGGAGGGAAACCGCTGATTGGAATCACACACATCAAACATTGATGCGGGCCCTGACCGAGTAGCAGTGAGCTCATACACTCTGTGTGTGTATGTGGCTCTGCAGAGGAGCACAGTCAGAGCTCCACGTCTGATCTGCTTTATCTTGTTCTGAGCCATGGTTTGAATGTCAATCGTGCATTTTCAGCTTTTACTGGAGTGATACGTACAACTCTATAATCCCCGTCTACCCCGAGGGCAGGAAACTGCAGAAGTACCAAGTACTCAGTGAAGACCAGAGGTGGAAAGCAATGAATTACATTTACTCGCGTTACTGTAATTGAGTAGGTTATTTGTGTACTTGTGCTTTTGAAAATGTGTAAATGTACTGTTTTTTTGGAAGCACTGTACTTCACTACATTTTAAATCGCATTGGTTACTGAATAAAGAAAATATTGGCCTGAATTTGGCCGCTAATTCAGGAGAAAGTTCAAGCGTTTGTGACCTTTGACCCATTTTGACTGATACGTTAGGTGTTTTCATATTTGATTTTGTCAGCACTTTAATTTGTAAAGGTTTCTCCTTGAATTAAAAGAGCTACGTGAACACGCTCACACTCAGAGAGAGGTCACATGGGAAGTGAACACGCGACATGTACACACACACACACACATTAGCTGTGATTGAATCTCTCACATGACCTCATCTCGGCTCATTACGTCGGAAAGTTGTCAAGGATTCAGTTTCACAAAAGTTTCGGACCTTAAACATCTTCACTTGGAGGAGTCACAGTGAGTCTCTGTAGTTTGAACTCAGCTTTCTCTGAATAAAAGGCCAGACTTAGACAGATAAACCAAAACAAAGACTTAAATGGAACAGACTATGTCACATCAGGCAGAAACAACCATATCTATGTGTGCGTCACGTAAACAAATACAATAATTATGAAAAATGCCATTTTTGCACTCGTGAAATCCTACACAATGACTTGGAAGTGTCCTAAGGTCATCTTCTCTCTTTCTTTCTGTATCTTCATTTGTAATCAGATAACTGAAGCCTAAGAAGGTATTTGTCTCAAGTTAAGGGATTTGTTGGCGAGTTGTCCACAGGGGCTTTTCAACAGGATGAAAAACCAACCAATCCCACACGGCCCCCCCCTCCCCCCCCCGAGATTTGACTCTTCATTTTCAGTTAAAGCAGTGAAACCTTTGGTGGTTTTTATTGTTGATGTTATTATTCTTCCTCTGCTTGGTCTCCATGAAGTGAAATGATATATAATATTATATTTAAGCTGTATTCTCTGTCAGGCAAAACCATCAGACCAGACTGAGGGAGTGTTTGTGTGTGTACACAGTGACAGCACACGCTGGGTGGAGACGAGATGCTAAACTGCTGATTTAATTAATTTCTGAAACTTTTTGTGTGCGCTTCTTTGTGTTTTCAGTCATATCCCTAAATTGTTAGCAGCCGTCTCTTGAGTTTAGGGAAATATCACAGTAATGGCAAAAAAAATAACTCAGCTTGAAAGATGAATAAACCCATTGGTTGTGGATCGAGATTGTAAATGAAAGTCCCTGTGGTGCAGCCTTTCTATTCTGAAACACATGAGTCAGTATGACTGTATGGGCATCAGCTGTTGATTGTGTGGAAGTCATCAGGCCGACTGGTGTTAGCTACAGTAACAGGCAGCTGGAGCAATTGAGAACATAGTTTGGGCCACTGACCGCGACATAGATAATGGGATCGGAGAGGATCCCACAGCTCAGAGAGGAATTCTGACGCCAGCACGTCTTACTGCAAAGACCTGAAAGAGGCACAGAGGGAGGAGCAACAGGAGGGTGGGGCAGGCAGCAGACAGCAGCAGGAAGCATTTTGTGTCCCTGCATATTCCCTCCCTGTTAGCTCACACAGCGCTGCAGCAGCAGCAGCAGCAGCAGCAGCAGCCACTCCCTCTCTAACACCCACATCCCATAAAAGGCTTTCACATCTCTCAACCAATCCGTCTCCATGTCTGGGTGTGGCTCTGTTTTCTGTCCACACCATAGTCCGCCTATCCAATACTGAGGTAAAAATAAAAGAAAAAAAGATCCTTGCTGTTGTTTTAGAGGGATTTTATTAGAAAGGAGAAACGATGAGAGGAGAAGAAGGCAAACCTGCCTATGGTACATCTACACTATTGGATGTAAATCCTTTTTAATGGGATCCAGGGTTCAGAGCTGGGGCAGAGATTACCAGAGGAGATCTAGATCTGCAGTGACCTGCATTTGCCCCGACCTCTGAAAGCCCCCCCCCCCCCCCCCCCCCCCCACTGAACTGTGGCCTTCCGGGGGGGCGAGGACATGATGAGCACCGAGGTGTAGAAGGTGAAAGTGACGACCAGAGCAGAGCAACATGCAGGAAATATCCAAGTATCACAGGCCCGGGCTCTTCTTCAAATCATGTTTCCAGGTCAAATCCCCATTGACACAGTCGCTTATTGTCCATCAACAAATCCCATTAAAAAGACTTAAGTCATAAAAACTGAAACATTTAAATAATAGATATAAAGGATGCATTTACTCATTTCAGGAGACATTAAAGGAGACCTAAGAGGCACTTAAGTTATCAAATGGATCCTCAGGTGCATGTTGTATTTATTTGGGACTATTTTCAGCTGCGGGTGAAGATCAGTCAATATTTATGACAGCAAGACAGTATGTGGAATTGACACAAAATTAAATATAATGTCATTTTATTACAGGTTTTTTTTTTTTACTTGTTTTCTAATGACGTGAAGCTCCAGTAAGTTACAGTACATGCACACGATCCTCTAATACCATGATCATGGGCTTTCTGTGACTTTAATAATCAAAACATCTCCACAATCAAATGTAGAATAAGATCGTCTATTTATTTCATTTATTTTAAATGACTTATTTATACTTACATACATTATTATTATTGTTGTTTTACATATTTACAAGAACAAACCAGGACTATACCGTATATATTATATATGATGAATTAATATCATCTTTATCTTAACTCCCTGGGTTCTATTGCAATTGATTGATTTATTTTAATCTTAAGACCTGACGCAAAAGCCGGTAATACAAATCAGGTGCCGCAATAAAAGATGCAGGGATGGGGTAAAAAAAAGAAAATGAAAGGATGGAGGGTGACCGTCGGCGGGTCGGGATGAATTCAAGGTCAGGCAGAGATGATAAGGCCGTCCTGCGTGAATGCACAGGCCAGTCGGGCAGAGGTCAACCAATCACAGTCCTGCGCTGTGAATCCACACAGCTGCAAACGTGAGTGACAGCAAAACTGGGCTAGAGGCAGAAAGGTTAAGCCAGATCAAGACCAGGGTACAGAGCAACTGGGCATCCATATGTGCCATCTATACATCGCCCTGTGTCAGGAGAAAATAAGTTCCCTCTGAAGCTGTTTTGTATTTTTGCTTTTAATCACGTTATTTCCCTGCTTTCGTTTTCCATCACGCCTTAAATCTGAAGTGAGCTGAGCCACAATAACGAAGGGGATCAACATAAACATGGAAGAGATCACACTCTCCTGTCTGGATGGAACAACAGTGATGATACCAAGTGAAATCATTCAGAAGGACACTTGGGCCCAGTCCCATTTCTGATTTTTAACCCTGTTCCTTGTCTGTTGGAAGTTAGTTACAAGCAGTGATCATATGAAACCCTCAGATAATCAACATGGTTTTTATGTCCCTCAATTAACAGGATAATCTTATATTTATTTAAATTTAAATGTATTCTTCTTTTTTAAAAGACAAAAGAATCTGCCAATGGAGTCAGAAAATGTTGCTTGGCTATAATATGTTAAAAAAGTGTAATGTGCTTTAAAACTGCACAATGCTTATGTCACTTAAAATAAAAAGTTTGAGTTTATAAACTTTGAGTTCATACCATAAAATGTCTTATATTTGCACACACTCCAGTGCTTTCATGCAAGTTACTGGTAATTACAGCTTAAAGTCAGCAGACTTTCTTAAAATTAGATTATTCTATTCTATTCTACTGAAATTCTTGTTTGACAAGATACATTTTTTCCTTTTAGGATTTTGTTTTTATTTTAAAATAAATACTTTCTAGAAAATTCAGTGGTTGCATTGTGGTAAGAATGCGTTTCATCAGCGTTCACTAAATAGGTTTTTATTGCTTAAACGGGAAGGAAAAGAAAGGAGAGGTCTTACTTCTTTTTTATTAAGTGCCTTAAAATCATGCACTTGCCCTGGAGTTTGAACGAGGAACCAAAATAAAAGGTTTGTTTTTATCCGTTTCTGGCGCGTTAGTGTAACACCACATTTCACGTAAGAGTTCACTGGAGTGAAAAATCTCCGTTTAAAAGACCAGTTAGTATTTCAACTTGCTAACTGGTTTTGTAGAGACCTACAAAACCCTTGTGAACCTTTGTGTGCGTGCGCCGTACGAGCATCGGAGGCGTCCAAAGCAGCTCCAGACACAAACCCTACAGCTACAGCTGCACATGAACAAACAGGGCTATGTTGTAGGCACAGAGGTGAAATGAGATTGAGCTGTAATGACTGTCTTTCACACTTTCAATGAGCTCTCCAGCCGCTCATTGATCCCACAGTGACCCCGGTCAGACCCCCCTGATCCTCGGCATGTGACGAGCTGCTGCAGCGCATAAGGTGGACCGGCGGCCATTAAACTGGGTGTAACAGACCAGCGGATACTCAACAGTGCCTCAGTCCACGGTCCGTGGTGGTTTGACATGAATATAACAAAATAGATACATCTACGTCTGTTTATTAATAAGATCAGGTTAATAAAAGCAAAACTCATTTTAAAGCAACTTATATGGAACAATGTAAAGGTCCAGTGTGTAAGAATTAGTGACATCTAATGGTGAGACTATAACAAACGCAGGACTCCTCCCTTTCCCATGGGCGTCAGGGAGCTACGGTGGCCTTCACATGCCAAAAATGATGTTGTTGTGTCCATTTAAAATGGGAAACACATGCGCTGGTTGTTTTTTTATTAGCACTGTAGCTTAGCCCTTGCCTATATTACATATGTATAGCTTTTTCTGACACCATGCAAACTAAACCTAAACAAACGAAACATTTTGGCCAATATACGTTCCTATACTGCCTTAAAGTTACACACTGGAACGATTAAAGGAAAAATTACAAGCAATGTTGAAGCGGGAATAAAATGCTGTCTGTGCTTAAATTTAGTTTTTAAAAAACGATTAAATCTTATTAGTGTTGCATACCATTTTTACTGTGAAGTCCTTATTAAATTATTACTATTGGTAGTAGTAGTAAGATCAGACTGTTCTACTTCTTTTGTTGTCTATACTGGTTTGTTACTTATTTTGACTTTTTCTTTTTTTAATTATTCATTTTCCATCTTGTAAATCTTGTCTTAACTCTCAGTGCTTACATGGCACAGATCAGTGCCGCAGGTGCACCCGTGGTAAATTGCAGCGGGAATAATACACAACTTTTGATATGGACATTTTGGTTGTGCGTGTGTTTATGGGTCATAGCTTAAGCAATTCTTTGTCTTCTTATGTGTTGTCAAAAGTCAAAGAGTCAAATTATGATTCATTTTAAATCGTAAATTGCAAAAGTCACAAAATAGAGCCTTTTTTTAATTTTATTTTTGATCATTAAAAAAACGAACCAAGCTTAACTTTGAACTGTGACGTATTTCCAAATTTCACAAATTGTGACTACTTTTTGGTCATGTGTGTTCATATAGTTGGTAAAAATGAAAGAAAATCACATTTTTTTAAAGGTTACTGTTGAAAATCTGGAAATCTTCACATTATCAAATATAGTGCACATTCTTATCGCCTCTGTATATTCATTTTAACACGGTAATGGCAAAAAGCTGCGTAAATGCTCTGTGTTCTAAGGGTCAATATTAACGTTAATATAAATTATATTTCTCGGACACTTGTATCACTTATCATATCTTGAGCCCTGTTATATACTTTTTGTTTCAGTTTATTTTGTATTTTAAGGATGTGTCACAGATTTTTTGGGGGGGGGTTCCTCCTGCACATTTCCAATTTTTTTCTTCACCATTTCTTTTCCAGCTCATATTTTTAACTTCAAATATCTTCCCAGTTTCCTCCTCTCTCTAATACCAGCACCCCTGAAACCTGTGCCACAAACCATCACCACCTCCACGTGCACCACCACATTTCACCTGACCTCAGTCAGCAAACTCCGCCCACATGAACCTGCTGTGGTCGTCCATCGCTGCAGCACATGTCCACTCAGGTTCAGCCAGAGGTTAACCCCGTCTTATAGAATCGCTGGTAGATATGGCTGCCTAATCCTCCTTAGCACAAAAGCACTTGGGACTGTTGTTAGGCCCACATCTTTCTCTCCACCTCCCCCTGACCCTCTCTCTCTCTCTCTCTCTCACTCTTTCTCTCAATCCTGTCCTCCATCCCACATTCCCCCTCTTCCCTCACAACCGGTGGTGAAAAATAAGCAAATAAATCACCTTCAACCAGAAAGAAAAGAAAAATAAAGTTGTCTTGAGGCAGAAAAGTGGTGGAATGGAGCTGATACTGTCCACCAGTGGGAATCACAATTGCTTTAGTTGTTTAATTGTATTTATTTAGGGTTCATAGACGATAGTATAAATATCCTTTTTACATCGGTCACTGAGTCAGGACTCACACATTTGTGATGGGAGATTTTGTTTGAGTCATTAATAAATTATTTTAAGCATAAAAAGGCCAGAAAATGCCCTGTGAGTAAGTGCTTTTGCCCATTTTTCCAGAATACTTTCTCAATATTTGGCAGTTATTTACAATTTACTGCATGTTAAAATAGTGTATCAACAATTTAAAATGAAGAAAAACAAAAGGTTTTACAGAAACACCAGATTTTGCGCACATACGTAAAATAACACTGGTTTGAGTTTTTGTCTCAATGTCCAAACACAGGCCATAAAATTGAAAATGTCTCAGCTTTCAGAAACATCACGTACTTACACTAATGCAAAGTGTGCCTTCGCAAACATGTCGTATATGCTTGAATAACACACACATGGGATCAATTAATCAAACTTATGTCTTTAAAAAAACGTCTGGTTTATCGATTCAGAAATAATAATAATGTGTTACAGTAATGGCAGTAATGTACCAAAGAGGATTAGCGTCATATGTGAACATTTTTTTGGAAACAAAATTCTTTAAAAAAAAAAAAAAAAGAATAAACAGGCCAGAATTATAAACAATTATAGTTGGAATTCTGAGTCGGAATTCGGAATTTATAATTTCTTTAATCTGATTTATTTCTCAGAATTCTGATTAAAGTTGGTCTCTGTGTTTTTTTTCCGCACAGACAGTAATACAGACATTCTGTCGTTGAGAAAAAAAAGTCATAATTCTGAGAAAATAAATTGTGACTTTCTGACTTTAATCTCTTTTTTTCTTTTCTTTTTTTAAAATATTGTTTTCAAAAGTATATTCACATGTGGACCTTATCTCCTTGCACACACTGTACAACTTAATCAATATGGATAAATATTGTGTTGCTACAACAGACAGAAAGTTGTGTGGGGTCTTTGTTAGTTTGTTTGTTTGTTTGTTTGTTGCTTGTGTGTCACTTCTAAACACCTGTCCCTGAAATAGTTACCAGGAAAACGTCTCATGAAGATTAAAAGCCTCTTTTTTAAAGAGAGAGCAGCACGTTACAGACATAAGAAAAGACAACATTTATATAAAACTGAAGACAGAAATCTTTACAATTCAGCTCATTATCTTTGTGACTTTTCTGCCATTGACTTTTTTTTTTTTTAATTTTTACACCACTGCATTGTTTCACATCAAGAGTTAATAAATAAAACAGACAATGAGCTCACAACAAGTGACGCAACAGGCATTTAAATGTGTGGTTAAGTGTAAGCAAATGTCCAAACAGAGTTTATTTTTATTATTTTACTGATAATCCGTCCTGCCGTGTAACTTACTGCATTTGAAGAATTTCAATAATTATGTTATAAAGGTAACAAGGTATGTAGCTAGTAAATAATTGAATAATTAATTATAGTTTTCTTCAGTTTTATGGTAATTTTCCTATTATAGAATTAATAGAATAATGTTTTTTTAATGAATGACCTAGTTTAAGATTCAGTTTACAGCTACATTTGTGGTTTAAAGAAACAACCATCACATCAGATACATGCTTCTCTGTGTGTGTGTGTTTGGAAACTTACACCATCCTTTTCTTCTTACACACACACACACACACACACACTTCACTCTGCTATAAACGAATAAAACGAGTCAATTCAATTACGAGAGTAATTAAGGACAAACTAATACTTAATTGCTCTTGGTTTGATTAGATAATCAGAGGCTGACACACGCTGCTTCGTCTCCCTCCTCTTCCTGACCGTCACCGTCACTGAGTCACACTAAAGCTTCCTCCTCTGAAGATGATGCTCTCGCTGGAGGTCAAGAGCATCATCTTGTCGTTATTTCTGTGCAACACACATTTCGACTGAAAGCACAAAGCAGTGACTGTGTCTGTCTGTCAGTCTGTCTGTCTGTCTGTCTGTCTGTCAGTCAGTCTGTCTGTCTGTTTCTCTTCCTATTCCTTTCTCTATTCAGAACGTGTGGACAATCGTGGCTCTGTGCAGCCGCCTCTCTGCTGCATCTGCACAGCCACGCGTCACTGGCCGGTTCCTCTGCGGCCCAGACGAGAGTCCAGACACCGTCTGCTGTGACCATCGTGGAGAACAATAACACACAGTGGTGACATTCACTGTACTGTGTGGACCCACCCCCACACACACACACACACAAACACAACCCATCATTTTGTCTCCTCCGTCTGCAGAAGCAAACCGAGACGTTTGGGATATTTTTACAGTGTGTGAAACACTGAACTAAGTCATTTTTATAACTTCTTGACTACTGTTAATAACCACACAGGAAGTAGCAGTTAGACAATATGGGTTATTCAATATGACTGATGCCACTTTTTGGCCCATATATTTAGTTTTTAACTAATGATGATGACAAATAATACCACGGTTGTGGGTTATGAGAGGTGAGTGATGGAAAATGTGCTGCACATACTGTAGATGAGAGTGTGACTGAATGGGTGAATGGGTGAATGGCAAAACTGTAGTGTAAAGCAGCTTTGAGTGGTGATCAAGACTAGAAAATATAAATACAAACCATTTACATAAAATTGCTTCATTTCAGTAACTATGGGTTACTGATGGTCTGTCTGCACTGCAGTATTTTTAAAATATCAAATACATGCTAATCAAAAAAAACAAACAAACATGGAATTATAATGACAGAGTAAAGACATAAATCAGTTTAAAAAGAATATAGAAAATACACATTTTAAAGAAATATAAGGACGAAGACCAGCAGGAAAGGGTTGAGATTTAAGCCGGACGTGTTCTTGTGTAGTACTAAGAACATTAAGAACTTTGTATAAAATACTAAATAGATATGTAAATATTTGGTGATGGGATAAAGTGAGTGATACATTGAGTTGTGTGTAATAGGAATGGGGTCAGAACATAGAAGTTCATACTTCTGCCTACTCATTGTAAATGTTGCACATGTGTTTGAAATCTATCTTATCTATGACTTGGCAACATTTATTGCGTTTATTAGAGCAAAAATGCATAATTTGTAAAAAATAATTAAAAAAAATAAAATAAATGCAATTGTCCGATAGTCCAACATTTGTTTCCAGGGGGGAAAACAACGTACTCGAACTTCTAAAGAGCTTGATCTCTAAGATTTAAAAGGCCCAGTGTGTGAGAAATAGTGACATCTAAAGGTGAGAATGCAGATTGTAACAAACGGAGGACTTCGCACACCAAAATGGAGGTCGTTCTTCTCCATTCTTGAAGAAATCTTGGCTGAGGGAGCAACATCACAAAGCGTCTATAAGACAAGATGCTTGTCCAGAGTAAAGGTTTGTTTCATTTTAAAGCAGTTATACTCTTTTATACACCAATACGTATAAGTCTTGTGCAGCTTCTCCCTTGAAGAGTCACCACAGCAGTGTTTATCCTAAATGTGACACACTCAACCTTCAAAGAACCGTAAAGGTCCACCGTGTGTAGACCTACAGGTTTAAAGTCACTCCAGGTGTGAAGCTGACCTTCATAGCGGGAAACTACAAAATAAAAGGCCGCAACAGAGAGTTCCCACTAAACTGTGTCAGAGGATGAAGTACTTGTCTGTGATAGAAAAGACAGCAGGCAGAATGTGAGGGGAAAGTGTCACACTGATCTCTGACGCTCTGCCACATTTAAATTGGGGCGGTGATCAAGTGCATGAGAACATTAACTAAAGAAAAAAAAAAGAATAAATGACTCTTTGGCAGCTATGTCTGTTAGTGGATACGCACTTTGTGGCACAAGAGCATTTCATCCTAATGATGTCGAATGTTGTCAAATTGAAATCAAAGCTGTTTGTTTGAGTTAAATGGAAAGCAAGAGTTCAGACAAAAACAAACACAGAATCAATGTCAATTGGCGGGGACACATAATAATATTATTTTCCATAATATTACAATAATACACTTCACTGTACACTAATACTGTAGCTACTTGTACACTATGTTCAACATTACCGCAGCTGGTTTATGAGCTACTACTGGATAATTGTTGCCAGTGTCTCACACATGTCAATTGTCTCCACACACACACACACACACTTAGGACACTGCATTGGCTAAACAAAGCCTAAACAAAGCCTTATCCCTAACTTTAACCAGAGCCAGTGAATGCCTTAACCTTAAACTAACCACAATTAACCTATGTTTCTGCCTCATTAGGACCAGGTTTTGGTCTCCATGAGGAATACTAGTCCCAACAAGGCCAGTGTTTATGGTCCCGATACAAGGACAACACACACATTTTAAAGACATAATGTAATCCAGAGCCAACACAGAACACAGAACCCTCACACTTGTAACCTAAACCAATTCTAACCTCAACCATAAAACCAAGTCTCTGCACAATGACAGTGAAGAAACGATAAAAAAAAAAAGAAAGCAGTGTGGTGTCTGCTGTGATCACAGTGAGTCAGATCAATTATTTCAGCCTCTCACTCCATTCGTTTGACGCTTGCGAGAGTGAACACATGATGCACTGCGTCACGCACAAACACACAAACACATGTAGGTTCATGTAGCCTGAGAAAGACAAAATCTGTGAATAACAATCCATGAAAATAGGTGAGCTTTCAGGAGATTCTTTATGATAATAACAGGAAAACAACATTTATTCACAATAGATAAGAAGATTGTGACGTTCTTCCCACTTTTGAACGATGGTGTTAAATGTACGGCCCTGTGTGAACATTTCACATTATTATTAGAATCTAATCAGGTTGTTCATAATATGTTTTGTAAAAAGATATTTCATTAAATGAAAAAACAAAGGGGAACATTTGGATTTTGGGAGTCCCTGTTTATTTAACTGGTCCGGCCCACTTGAGTCAAAGGACAATTATTATTGTGAACTATTGTGAACAGTTAAAAACCTGCTTGTGCCCATCATCCAACCACACTTTGGGTGGTTTGAACTTGCACACCAAATAAACAGAAAGGCCAACATGTGGTCACATCTGTGCATTGTGCCGCCAGCTTTACATTAAAGATTAAACGCGACTGAGCTCCCGTCCATTTGCTGCGGGATTAGAGCAGTTTTAGGAACCATTAAATCATAGCGTCTTTGTGGAAGGACTGAAGACAACAATGGACTGATACAAATACAGCCGCTGCACGATGTCCCAGAAATCTCCTAAAACCTCACACTGACAAACCTAGACGGAATATTTGGCAGATTATACCTCACCCAGTCTTTTTTTTTACTTCTACTGGAATACACTTAAAGGGCCAGTACAACCCATGAAATGCACCTTTCCACTTGGCAAAAAGTCATTGCAGCTCTGACCTCGTGACCTAAAGGTTTTTCCTGCCTCAAAATCACTTGGTTTCATTCATGAGGGTCAAATTTGGCAGATTATACCTCACATAGGTCGTTTTACCTGCTGGAATCCCCTTAAAGGGCTAGTACAACCTAGAATAAGTCCATTCCACTTGATTGCAGCTCCTATCTTCTAACCTTAATGTTTCTCATGTCTCACAAAATCACATGGTGTCATTCATGAGGGTAAAAGTTGGCAAAAATATACCTCATCCAATGGTTTTTACCTGTGGAAATGACCTTGAAGGTCCAAATCAACTCATAAAACTTACATTTCCACTTGCCAAACATCACCAAACATGCACTACTTCGGCACATTATGCGCACCGTTTACAGTTTGACGCATATTTGTCAGTTGAATGTTTGGAGTGTGACTGACCTTCTGATTGAAGGTGAGTTTTGAAGACAAAACAATAAATGAAACGTGGGTGGAAACTTGGAAAACAAAAAACATTTGGACGCTGGAAATGAATCGCGTTTTTATATGAATTTTAATCCAATTTCCGCCAGTCGTTGTTAGACACTCTGTGACATAAAGGTCTTATAATTATTATCAGTCATTTCGTTATTTTTTTGATTCAACATTGTGGCTTTTTGGCTGAAGTTTTTTTAGGGGGTTTTCACGCGTGTTTCCCTCATTGCGTGTTTCAATACCAAATTGGAATTGCTGCATTCTAGGTCAATGACAGAATCCATAAATTAACCTTTGTAATTACTATTTGTGTGTCGGTCTCACATTAACACAGGTCTGTATAAATGGCTTGATTTAAAAAAAATGAATAAATAAATAAATGATTTCATTAACTTCTGTAAATGTCTCATTAAAACAAAAAAGAACGCAATGTCTTATTTTTCTCTGATTAGACTTTTCACTTAAAGGAGAGACTAAAGACATGTCTCAATTTAAAGCTTATTTTCTGGGGGGTTCACTTTTGAAATGAAGTGCAAACTCGTGAAAATGTATTAATAGTTTTATCTTCTCTATTTTGTTTGTATTTTTAGATAGATAGATAGATAGATAGATAGATAGATAATACTTGAAACCATTAGTGAGAAGACTTTTTATTCTTGTGTGTTCTCTGTTGAAGGTCAGACACTTTGCTTTCAGCCAATCAGGAGCCGAGCAGCGTCTCCTCAGAAGCAGCAGGAGGCTGAGGCCCCTCCCCCTCCCTCCTCCCTCACATTAACACCCCGAGTGTCAGCACTAATGAGGGACACAGTGGCTGCTCTGTGCTACCAACACACACACACACACACACACACACATCACCTTTATGCAGTTAGTTTCACAGTGGTGCGTAAATTCCTCTGTGTGTGTGTGTGTGTGTGTGTGTGTGTGTGTGTGTGTGTGTGTGTGTGTGTGTGTGTGTGTGTGTGCACCTGCCCTCTGATGAGACAAGGGCCACTTTTAAAAGACATTTCGTTTTCCTCTTCCTCGTTTTTAGTGGCCCATAACTTCTGTTTTTCATTCATTCAATTCAATTACATGTTCACCTGAAAAAGGTGAATGAATAATAAATAAGAACGTGCATTATCATAATAATTAAGAATATGGCCCCGTTCACTTCCGCTTTACAGAGCTTTAAGCCTGAAATGGAACTCAGCCATCCTTCATTTTCATCATTTAAACACTTTGACATTATCTTTTTAGTGTCTGTGGAAACATTTTAAAACTTTTCACAGCACATGGCCTCAGGTTGGCGCGTTATTCATTCATGAGGAATGTGTGGACGCAGTGCGCGTGCACAAATGTGCGCAGGTTTAAATGTAAAATATGATCAATAGAAAATGTTTTAACTCTTATCTCATGGAGAGAACACTTTTATTCGATTCATGCAAACTCGGTTTTGATGCGTCTGTTTTCACTTGCGACTGCAATAACTAAATGTATGTTAGACAAACTGCGCGCTTTAATTAGATTATATAGTGTTTGTTCTTGAAATTGTTTAAATCTGCTGCAGAACTTTACACTGTTATTAACGACAAAGAGCTGCAACTGTAGTGAGAGAGTGTGTGTTAGTGTTCAAGTGATGACGCCACTGATAAACACACACACGCACACACACACACACACACACAGGAGGGGGGGGGGGGGGCGCTGCAGGAAGATTTGAATGAAGCAGACATGAGGATGAATATGATGAATGAGTGTTTAGACTGAGGAGTGAATTCACCAACAGGCCAGTGTCTGTTAAATCAAGCTGTATATATACTAATATATAACCTGCAAATCCGAAATTAAACCGTTCCTTTTCAATGGACATATTTTAGTATTAAATAAATGGGGAAATAGGATGTTTTTAAGTTTGTCAGCTCTTAAAATACAAAATACATAATACCAGGTTAAAAAAAAGAGCAAAAGGGCCTTAAATATTTATAAATGAGTCCTTTGAGATTAAAAGCATTTTCACAAGAAGACAGTACAAACAATATTAAAAATGGCAGTCATGACACAAACAACAATTGTCACGCGCAACAAAACAAGTCAAACTTAATGAAAAGAATGAATGAAGGCACAATATTAACAAAGATCGCTGAGAAACAACATTTACAACGTTTTCTCCATCTTTGCAAACTGATTTCATTCCTCAAAACACACACACACACACACACACACACACTAACTAGAAACATGGAGGCTGTTTAAAATATTTATACTTTAAAATACATAAAAAATATAATGTTGCAGCCTGAAATTAAGTTTTCTTTTTTGAATATACATTAAACTACATATAAATGTAGATTTTGCAGTAATAAAGTGACATTAAAAGAGTCTATTTAACACCAATTTCGATTTCATAAGAGAATATTGTCCAATTTATCTCATTTAGTTGAATGTTAACACTAGAAGAATTAAACACACTGTGAATTTATGTTACATTTAACTATTTTAGTAGCAAAAATGTTACATTTAACAATTAATGTAATACTTCATAGTATATATTTAGTCCTAATCGAAATTGGACTCTTGATTGTTACTGTAACACTTTTACTAGTTAAATGAAGGCCTTTGTCTTCGAGGGTAATTGATTTCTCACCCCTGCAGTTTATTTATATAATCTTTAATATGCTGTGTTCAGATTAAAAATTAACCAGGACTGTTAAAAAAAAAAAACAAAGACAAAAAAAAAAAAAAACATGGTGACTTGTGTTTGACCCTGAACTGACCCTTTGTTAAAAGGGTGGATTGAAGGAAACAGTTTTGGGGCGGGGCATAAACACTACACTTCCTTTCTGATTGGCTGAGGTGCCAATTAAAGAGTTTAATGCACCTGTGAGGTTAAAAAAAATCACCCAGGAGCGCGAGAGCAGTGATTGGAAACACCTGTTTGATTTAGGCCACCGTGAGAAAATGATCACCATTATGATTGATTATTTACTGTAAAGTTAAATAATCACAGGCCTTTATTTGGTGGAAATGTATTAAATTGTTTATTGTTGGCTCGGCTCGGCTCTTACCTGTGTCTCGGAGAGGTTGAGCTGCCGCGCGAGCTCGGTGCGCTCGCGGCCGACGACGTACTGGCACCGCTGGAACTCGAGCTCGAGCCGGTACAGCTGCTCCGCCGTGAAGGAGGTCCGCGTGCGCTTGGGCCGGTCCAGGTCCAGACCTTTGGGCAGGACGATCTCCCGGATGGTGCCTTTGGCATCTGCCCAGAAGAAGAAGAAGAAGAGTCAGAGGACTTCCTGCAGAAAGATCTCTTCTCGTTTATAAGAATTAGCCCTTTAGATAGACTTATATATTTAACCCGAATCAGAGAAGAATAAATGTAAAATAAATCACTCAAACTGCAACTGATGTAAAACAGAGTCTGGGTCTGAGGGAGATTTATTTTGGGTCAACAAATAAATGTTTTCAGCCTCATACTTCATAATTGTATAAATATACATGTAAATAGCATGTATGTAAGTTGTGGTTCATTCATGAATCAAACCTCTCACAATTTGAATCGTGTATTACATGGTGATTAAAGACTGTCATCTTTAATACGAAATATTTGGCAAACACTGCTATTAATTCTGTGTTATTTCTAACATGTGTTAAGTAGATAAGGCCTAATAACAAGGCCAATGTCCGCTCACTAGCCACTTTATTAGATACACGTGTTGAAAAGCATCAGACTGTGACATTAAGTTGTAAAACGAGGACAAACGCTCTCCTCTGTATTAGTGACTGTGTGCTTTCTCACAATAATACCTGAGTCTTCTTATGTATTAAACTAGGTTTATAGTCTTAAATCCGTAAAGATTAAAAACCTGAATCCCTGCTGTTGTATCGTGGCACGTAAAATACGCACGAGCTGGCCGCGTAACGTGACGTTCACACAGGTGTCTTGTTTTTCTGCTCTTTATATGAAAGTTAAGTGAGGGAAAAAATGGACAAGGAGACTTTATGAAGCGCGTAAATCCATCCATGTGCGTAAACGGGTCAACCCTGCAGGTGGGTGTAAATCCTAATGTGTGTGCATTTCTATTTGTTTATTTACTCTCCCCTCTGCTGTTTTTTCTAATGTAAATGTATTTGGAATAAATGGCTTCAAAGACAGCAAAGCTTAATGTCAAAGAACAGCGAGAACAACAACATCACGTTCGCCTGAATGCAGTTTAAAGTTGATCAAATATTAGTGAGAAAAATCATAGCCTTCAGTGCACTCCTGCGTCCAGAAACTCTAATATATACTCAAATGAATAGAATTAATTTCAAAATTACCTTTTTAAAACACTGTCTTTCAACAAAAACAATATTTCGCTTGTTGCTCCACAGCACCACATTTGTTCATATTTATCACATCCCAGACCAAACATGACCTCCTCCTTTGTCCAGGGTTTTCAAGTCATAAAATATGTAAACCCAATAAAATATGAAGCGTGTTGAATTAAACATGAATAAAAAGAAAAATCTAACGACCATGCAGGGACAGTGCGTCAAAATATAATCTCTTATATTTTTCAAGGATACAATTGATGTATGAATTTAAAAATGTCCCTAAACGTTTTTTGTTTTTTTGTTGTTTTTTTAATTTTTGGATGGAGAGAACGTGCGTAAAAAGACGGAATGGCGAAGGAATCCACGGAGAAAATAAAACATCAGATGTGTTCACGTGCATGTGTCTATATTTGTGGATGTTTTATACTGAACGTGTTTATTTTGGCCGTTACATGACTGCGCTGCGCAATCTCTCACACAGACACACAATACCTCCATCTTTACGCACAGATTCTCTGTCTTTGCGTCACGACAGCGTTCTAATTCGCGGACGTATACAGTGGCGCATGTTGGCACATTTGGTTGGGGGGAGAGAGAGAGAGAGAGAGAGAGAGAGAGAGAGAGAGAGAGAGGGAAAGAGAGAGAGGGAAAGAGAGATCCGGCCGCGGTGTTTACGCAGACCTGCTGACCTCCCGGTGACCCCGGCCTCTGTGCGTAAAACCATGCAGTCAGACTGCGCTTGAGAAAACAGACCCTGCTGCTGCTGCTGCTGCTGCTGCAGTAGGCAGAACCAGACTCTGTTCTCTGAACGTCATCAGAACTGAGACGTGAAACGTGTTCAGGAGAAATTTCAGGTCTATTTTTGCTCCAGACCCTCAGTGTGTTTGGCTAACGATAAGAATCTACACACAACCACACACACAACCACACACACTTCTCCGAACATCGACCAAGAAAACTGAGCGACAACTGAAGCCATGGACATTATTTTCAACATATAATCAAATCAAACAGAAGAACTGTGCTGAATCTCATGTTAGAGGCAGCATAAAAACAGAAATAATTCATTCAACTCACCCTGAAAGTTAAAAGATTTATGAACATTCAGAATTCATTGTAATTAAAATTAAAACTGCTTTTTCTCCCTTCCCCTTTACTGAATGAGATGTCTTCAAAACCCAGGAATGTTGTAGACTATGACTGAATAAAATGTAAAGGTTTAAATGTAATCTCATATATACATAAATAATGTGTGTACATATTATATATACGTATATATGTATATATGTATATATACATATATATCTTCTCTCTCTCGCTCGCTCTCTCTCTCTCTCTCTCTCTCTCTATATATATATATAAATACATACTTACATTATGTGTTTAAAAGTAAAGTAATCAATATAGAGAGAACATGTGGAGAAAAGGTGAGTTTATCAGTGCGTGGAGTGTATAAAAACAAAGATAAACCACAATAATAATTAAATATGATCTTTAAAAAAGAAATAAAGGGAAATTAATAACAATAATTAACTATTAAACATGTATAATAGTATTAATAATAGTCATGTAATAATATTTAATAAAAATGTGTCCCTATTGTTTCTGCGCAATTAAACAAACCAACTTAAAGAGAGAATATACTGTAGGTCAATATCTCACATCAGAAAAAAAACATGAATTTACCTTTAAATGATATACATTAATTATTATATATTATTATAGGGGAAACAACTCAAATGTGACGAATATTGTATTACTTTAATGAGCAAACTATATTACAATAAATAATATTATTTTATAGTTTCTGCACAAGTTACAGCTCCTGAACAAACACGGTGTTCTTTATTTTAAACAAACTGCATCCATGTCTTTAATTCCTCCTCCTTTTTCCTCTGCTCTTTTTTTAAATAATCCCTGACAGAATGGACGCTCCCTCTGTCTTCCTGTCTAACTTAATGAACTGTTTGACGACTTTCAGAGTTCAATAACAGATCAAACCAAAACAAGCAGCAGACAACATATCGACTGTTTTGCCTGTGAGTGAGAACTGATAGGGCCGATATAATATGGATTATGTCCACAGCAAGCAGCAAAAAGTCATATAGGAAATATACAATATTTCTTTCTTTCCTTTTTTAAAAAAATAAATAAACTTTTCCCAAATAAATGTGATTACATTTTGTTCCCGGAAGGCATAGTGAAATATTTCCTATAAAATAAAGAGAATTTCTAATTTTACATGACTTCAATGTTTTTGGTTTTATTTATTTATTTTTTATTTTTTGGGGGGGGGGGATTTGTTTGTTTTTGTAGATCATTATATACAAATAAAGACATATTTTCTTCATGTTTTTCTCGAATACAAGACATCATTATTGTGCATTGTATCTTTTATTCACTTATTTATTCTCTTTAAGTACATACAGCATTTGATCATTATGTTTGGGGTTTTATTTTTAAGTATTATTTTATTTTAACAAGACCATTTTCTGTATTTCAAAAACGTACTATTTAAACATCCTGCTGCTCTTCAATAACACACACACACACACACACACACACATTTTTATATCAGTGTTTTAAATGATTATTGATCACCATTTTAATATAGAACATGATGTGTATGTTTTCACATAAGCAAAGGAAGTTGACAGGAAACAATAATGTCATTCATTATTTAAATGATGCTACAATTAATGTAAAATAAAAATAGAAATAAATTGAATATTAGCAGTGTGGCCTGGTGTTGCACTCACTTTAGCGTGGCGGAAGTGAAAGTATAGCTCATTGTTTACCTCAATAGATGCTCTTTACACAGCGTTAGGTATGTAAATAAACATTATTTTATTTATATCTCATTGTTATTATTTAAAGGACGCCTAATTTATTCACAAAGATGTTTCATGTTTTATGGATTAGGAGCCAAATACATTTATTTTGATGATGCAAATGCATTTGTGTGTCTTTTAAAATAAATGAGGATTTCTGGAGGTTGCACCATCTCTCTTTAGGATAATAGCGGACATAACATGCATTTTTTTTTATTTCTCTCCGTTTTAAGGAACCACGTGTGTTGGATTCACAGGTTTAGGTTTAAAAATCAGGTGTTTGCTTTGTTGTCGCGCACTTACCCCTCACTAATATCCTGCGACAGTAGTCCGGGTCCGCTCCTAAAAGTTTGTCGTGTCCGTCTTCGCTGGACGAGGTCGGTGTGGACGCTGAAGTCCCCGGGGTGTCGTTGGAGCTCGGAACCGGGGAGCGGCTGCCAATGTCGGCGCGGCATTTTGTCTCCATCCGGTCCGGACACAGCGAGTTATTGGGTCCACAGCGGTGGTTCCCATCGCCCATAGTTGTGGCCTGATCGAACATCTAACAAGTCAGATGAGAGTCAGTGTTTTTAGAAGATGATCTCCTCCTTCTCCTCCTCCTCCTCCTCCTTTATCTTCTTCTTCTTCTGCTGCTGCTGCTCAAACTTCACGTTCTTCTCTTCACCAGGAGATCATGCCCTCTTCTCTTTTAAAAATAAATAAATAAATAAATCCAGTTACAAAGGAACCACGCGGTCCAGGAACAGGACCGTGGACTGGTGCAGGTGTCGTGGCATGACGCGCGGTCCTGTAAGTCCAAACACGGGCCAGAGACACAGTCAACACCTCAGGACGAAAATCTGTGAGTGGATTCTGCTTTAACTACAACAGCCAGGAGAAATACTGCTGCTGCTGCTGCTTCTGCTGCTGCTGCTGTGGCTTCTTTGCTGCTGCTGCTGCTGTTGCTGCTGTTGCTGCTGCAGCCTGTGAGGTACAAGAGGGCAAGTGGATCTGTGGAGGAGCGGGGAGGTGCCACAGAGGCGGTGCGCAAACCTTACGCACACTCACAGCAGTGGAAAGTTTCTCCTGGTTTGTCCAAAAATTCAGATGATCCACTGTTTCTACTGCTGCTGCTGTTGGTCCATGAAGGTTGGAGGTGAGAGTGTGAGTCTTCTGTGTGTGGACATGAAAGGGAAACTGTCTCAGGAAATGGGAACTGGTCTCATTTCATTCCAATAAAAATCTGAATCACACTTGTCAGTTTGTCTTCTTTATAATTTGTTTTGCAGCACGCACACACACACACACACACACACACACACGCTGTCTCTGTGTGTGTGCACTAACAGATGAGAGATGTTGGTTTGTGTGGATAATATTTGTGCTGCAGATTTACACAAGCAGGAACCCCGCACGTCACTTCCTGCCCACGTAGGCTCGACGCCCATTGGTCCCGCGGGCGGGGCACGTTTTGACAAGAGGATGAGCGGAGGAGTTGCAGACCGGGATCAGGAGCGGAGACATGAGCTGATGGCTGACCGTGCACGCGCTCTGGAGACTGCAGCCAAACAGTGCGCACAGCAGAGCACATGAGCCAGGGCTTTCCCCCGCACGACTGCGCCACTCACTGCCGCTTAAACCACGACCACGTTCCGTTGAAGGCCTCTATGTGTATGTTTCTGTGGAAACGAGAGGGTCAAACAAGCTTCATGAAATAGAGTAAATGCAGGAAAACAAATATCTATATAAGCAAATATAACTTAATCCTTTTAATGTCAAGAGTTTCAAAAAAATACAAGGACAGCAATAAAAAAAAACTTGAAGGTTGTAAAAACCTATAAACTACTGTACAGTCAGTTCATTTGAAACCTTAAATGGGCTTTAAATCCACATAAATTAAAACAAATACAGAAAAAAACTTAGCAAACGTATACAGGCCTTTGTATGTGTACAAAACTATAAACCACAGTAAATCACAAATCAAGCTCTTTAATATGAATTGAAATCCACATAAACATAAAAAAAAGAAAAACAACAAAAACCTAAAAACAAAACACTTGATAAAAACCTAAATGATTTCAGTTCATTCGCAGATTTTAAGAAGAAAACTTGCTCACTTTACTTTGAAAAAACTTAATGAATGGAGGTGTTACCAATTAAATCTGTTGTTTTTTAAGACTGTGACCTTTTCAGTGTTTACAGTAAGTCATTTTGTTTAGCTGTTACATGGTTCTATTAAAGTTTGACAAACTCAGTGTTTGTTTATGTGTACACAATTTATAATTTAACATTTAATGGATGTTAAAAACCTCATAAAACAAGGATAATAAGGAAAATCATGAATACTGGCCTTTACCTGTGTGTCTATGTGAACAAAGTGATAAAACATGTTTGTATAATGTGACATTTTTTGATTAAAATGCTTCATGTACCAACAGTTTACTGTTAAATATCCATATAAAGCGTATGTACTGGGCTGAGATGCATGAAAAAAATAATAGAATATATAATCAAACGTTTTTGTTGTGTAAAACGCAATCGGACAAGGCGACAACATCTGCAAAAGTGGCTGTTACGGATACAATAAATTATTGAATTGACAAATAAATAAATCATATACGAGTGGTTGAACATTTTGCGAATTTACTGCAGTGAGGGACAGAATTGCACACAGGTCAAAGGTCAGCGAGTGATGGTGAAGGTTCAGTGATCTACAGTAAATACACAGACAACAACAACAACAACAACAACACACACACACACACACGGAAAAAAGAGTCAATTAGATCCTGTGAAACCACAGATTTAACAGGTGTTTGTTATTTCCAGCTTCTGCTGTGCGTGCGTGCGTGTGTGTGTGCGTGCGTGTGTGCGTACGTGTGTGAGAGAGAGCAGAAACAGGTGCAGTCCAGCTCCATGTTGATGCTGCAGCCTGTGGTTTGTTGTGATTGTGAGATAATTTCACACTGAAACACTGCATGGGGAGGAATTTCCTCTTTACAGGTAAAACGTCTTTGAAAACACAGTGTAAAGGAGGAGGAGGATGAGGAGGTGGTGGGAGATAGAAGCATTTTAAAGGAAGGGGGATTATATAATTATAGTTTTGCTGTGTGTGTATGTGTGTGTGTTCTTATTTTTCTTATGTCCGAGGCCATAATTACCGCACACACACAGCCGCGGGTCGTCGTTACTCCTTTCAGCTGGACCTAATCTCACACTGGATGAATAGAAACTGTCAATCAGAGGCTGCACTCAGCAGCAAGACAAGAGGGGACTGATTGGTGCTGCTGTGCTACTACTACTACAACACACACACACACACACTTTTCCTCCTCTCTCTCTCTCTCTCTCCCCAGTGTTTCCAGTCTCTCTGCCTTCACTGATGCAAAACTAACTGATTTTTCTCTCAAACATGTTTTATAAGGGGCATAAAAATCCATACTTATCATCAATAGAGACTTTTTATTTTTATCATCATCATTATTATTATTATTATTGTTGTTGTTATTATGGCCGCTGCGTTTGTTGCTGTAAAGGACCTTTTCTGCTGTTTTTATCCTCTAAAGCATTTTTTTTTTTTTAAATAGGTCTTAGAGATAGGCAGGTAAGAAATATTTTTTTTTAAATTTTCTGTTACATTATATGTGTGCTTTATTTATCTGTTTTTATCCCATTTCCCATCACAAAAACACACCTGAGTGTTCAGTGATTGACAGATCACAGCCGACACTGCACTCTAAACAATAATAAATAACAATAACACATATAATTATGTAAATAATAATGCTTAAAGTATATGACATTGACAGGGTTTATTTGGTTTTTAAGTGGAATTCCATGTTGCAGATGAATATCCATCACATGTGTTGGAGAATGTGTCGCCTTCAGTTTGCGTCAAAACTCAAAAGATGTTTAGCTTGTCCTCTGTGGGCTGTTGTAAAAACATGCTGCTCCAAAATGGCGACGAATGTAGAGCTGACCCAGCTCCTGATAGAAATATAAAAAGTGATTGTGCAATTATAAAAACTAATAATGATGATTTTATCCTACATTTTGACCAAATTAAACATAATTTGGCCTACATTTTGACATACTGGCGTTACTTTTACATGATTATAAATGACATAATCAACCAGTGAATTTAGTTGTTTGTTTGTTTTTACTGTAAATAAGCTAAAACTGCAATTACATCTGTATTTTCTGAATGTTTGTTTTGTCAAATCTTCTCAATTATTTCTTTTCAAATCAGTTTCATATGTCAAATCATAACATTATTATATCAAGACCTTACACTATTTCTATTATCATTAGAGAAACAGGAGACTCAAATGTAATGATGTTATAACCAATTAGTTTAATTATTGAATGATAAGTTATAATAAGTGTGTGGGTTTTATTTTTTTTAAAGTTTGTGCCTCAGTGAACTGTGAAGTAATGTAATTAATATGATTTTTTTCATTCATCTGAAAACACCAAACAAACCCTGCTGCTGATCTTCTCTGTGTCTCTCTGTGCCCACAGGCCTTTGTGCGCGCGCGCGCACACACACACACACACACACACGCTGATAATCTGCCTCCTCTCTGTGTGATTGCGGCCTCGCGCACATGAATCTGATCAATCAGATCAATCAGCAGAGATGACTGTATGACTGTCCCCCCCCCCCCGCAGGTCACTGTAAGGTCACGCAGAGTTCACGCGTCCTCACACGAGCTGCGCACAAAGACAAACATCTGATGAACACGTGGAATATTTATTTTATTATTATTATCTGAACTGTGTTTTTAAGGCTGAGCTGCCGTGAAACGTGCAGGTGCGAACTCCGACCATGATTTCTCAATCTATTTACCAAAGTTTTTATAATAAAATCAATTAAAAACAGTTTAACGAGTTATTATATGCGACATTCATTTTTTGTTTGATTATAACTTGCCGCTTATTTTTTTAATGAACCCGCAAATCCCGTGTTTTTACAGCTGGTAACGCATTTACATAAACCCGAGTCGGAATTAAACCTTGCATTAAGGAGGAGAATCATTTTATGGTAAAGACGTGTCCAACTTTACGCATATGCGTATTTACGCACGCAACGCAGTTTATTATTCAAATAAACACAGGACAAGAAGTGTCCTCGCCCGCGTGATAACAAGTCAATGTGAGGACAAAGTCACGGTGACAGATCATCTATAGGAGGAAATAAACCCAATTAAATGTGTTTTTCCTGTCTTTCCTCTGACTCATGACTTTTTTTCTCGGCGTTTTATTTCTGATAAAGAGCCTAAAACGTAGTTTCTTGTCGTGTCAGACAAGTGAACGTAAGGTCTATAAATCTATACGTCTGTGTAGGACAAAGGACACGTATGTGGTGTCTCATTTCGGTTCCAGTCATTGATTGTCTTTAAAAAGCCAGTATTTTACTTCCCCATGGGCACCAAGCACAACTTCATTGTAACAGATGTAGAACACATTTGGTCAGATCGTCTAGTGGAGTTGTGAGTTTAAACAAAGAAATAAAATCTAAAAGCATTAATAAAAAACTAAATGCTAAAATAGTGTTTTTTTGTTCTACACCTTTAACGCAGACACTCATGTTCATCTATGTATATATATATACACACTTAACTTGACTGATTAAAAATGCATTATTATGAGGAATGAATGTGTTTTTCTGCCTAACAAAACAAATCGTAATTATAAAAAGGGTTTAGTGAAGACAATTTTTAATTAAGTCTCAGTATGTAACTTTTCCCCTTATATTTCCCTTATGTTTCTACAACATACATAACATACAATTATTGTTAATAACAATAACGAATAATTATTATCATTATTATTATTACAATAAATAAATAATGATAATAATAGCAGTGATAAAAATGCAGACTAAGTCAAGTTAATATGTCAATAATGTTCTTTTTAAGATACTATTATTAAAACTTAATACACAAGGGTTTAACTTCTGCTTTATAACATGAGCCAAAGAGATAAAATGTGACACTGTTTTCTCAGTTTAGATTCTCCTTAAGACTTTACTTTGTCTTTTTTCTGAATGATTTGGAGCACTACCACACACACACACACACACACACACACACATGCACACACACACGCACACACACGTTTGTACAGCTCTTCTCAGGACTCTGCATCAACTTCCATTCATTTGCTCAGCCTGAACAAAGCTTTATCCTCGGGCCTTAACCATAGCCAGTTGATGACTAACCTTAACATTAACCACAATTAACAAATCTCAGTCCTGAACTTAACCACTTTCCTCAGAAATGAGGTTGTGCCTCATTAGAATAAGTGTTTGGTCTCCATGAGGACGACCGGTCCTGACAAGGTCAGTGTTTATGCCAGAAAAGAGAAAACAAATACAAACACATGCACAGTCACGTTTGTGCGTCATTCATAGTGAGGACCCTCACAGACATAATGCATTCCTTACTCCCTTACCCTTACCTTAACCATCACAACTAAGTGCCAAACTCTAACCCTTACCCGAACTTAAACCCAATTCTAACCCTAAAACCAGGTCTTAACCCCCAAAAAGGGCTTTAAAGAAGTGAGGACCAGCCAAAATGTCCTCACTCTGTATGGTTTATATGTTTTTTGGTCCTCACAAAACCACAAATACAAGAACACACACACACTAGTCCAGTTTGTATCATTATAACTGGGTTATTCACAAGCTCTAACTGTGACAACTAACAACATAAATATTGTAAAATACAGTATTTGTACAGGGAAATACTGCTTGATAACACTAATATACTGTAAGGCATTACCGCTGTGAAGTTACAGTATTTATCAAGAAACTATTGTGTAAATTAGTGTGTATTTTCTTGCCTGTGTTTGATTTTATGACTTTTAAGCATATGTAAGAAGTCTTTGAGCACGCTTTAAAAGTGCTATATGATTTTCTTTTTTTTTAAAATGTATTATTAATATGGCAGCAATGTCAAAAAATGTGACTCTTCACTGATGTGACGCACAAAGTAAAAGTCACTTTGTGACAAAGCGGTTGTTGCTGTTGCACTTTATTCATTTCCGTCATTAGTTATAAAGCTGTTCTGAAATCACAGTCACTGTCAGTTCCTCTCAAAACCAGAGTGATTTCATAGATTAGTGGAATTATTGCTCTGTAATAAGCCGTCATGTCTGAAATCTAACAAAAAAGCATTTTAAATGAAAGTTTTCCGGGGTGAACAAGTGTGTGCCATTTTCATAGTTAAAGCTGGGAAGAGACTTGGTGTTTGATTCATGCAAAAAAAGGATGGAAATGAAGTTTATCCCTCAGGAATTAAAGCTGTAAGCAACTTGTGTTTTTTTTCCATGAAAAAGTCACATTGGAGTCATTTGCATGAAGATACATGGGATCACAGCAATATATAAAAAAGACAAAAAAAAGTATATCTTTTATTTATTTTGAATGTAAAAAAATGTGTTAAAGTACTTGAATTATGTCTCATATGCAAAGCACTTCCACACGTTTACTGTGTTTTCACTAACTTTAACCTTAAACCAACAACAGTGAGTTACTGACGTGAAGCTGCTGCACACAAATGAACACTGACCTCATCTTGACTTTCAAAATCATCTCCAACGTTGGTGCCTGCCTCAAACTGTCCTGGAATAACACCTGAAATAACACAGGAGAGATATATATATATGTGTATATATATATATATATATATATATATATATATATATATATATATATATATATACATGTGTATATATATATATATATATATATATATATATATATATATATGTGTATATATATATATATATATATATGTGTGTATATATATATATATATATATATATATATATATACACACAAACACACACACACATATGGCACTTGAATGCCACATACTTAGATGGTGCTGTGTTGGTGTAGACTGCCACCATGTGTCTCTGCAATGAAATGACAGAACTCAAGAGTATTGGTAACAAAAATCTAACTCGTGCATTTTTTTATTCATTTCTTCACATGAAAAGTACAAACCGTACGCACGCACACACACACACACACACACACACACACACACACACACACACACAGGGAGGAAATACCAACAGTCACTACAAAGATTTACAAAGTTCCACAATGAGACAGGAAAAAAAAGCAACATTTTTGACCTTCATCACGTAAGCAGACATCTAATAAAATCTACGCTATACCAACATATGGACATATTACACACAGTTGTTTCCTTTAAGGCTATAATTGCATTGAGACAGGAAAAAAAACAAATGATAAAGTGTGAGAAACAGGAGGAGGAGGAGTGGTGTGGTAGAAGGATGTCAGACACTTGCTCTTTACGCACAAATAAAGTAAATCAAGTTGCAGTCGACGACCACAGTCAAATCTGTGACTGAGGTCAGATGAGGAGCTGGATTGTAATGACAACACATTTATTCGATTTAAAAGATTTTCCTTCCATGTGAAAAGTCCCGACTCTCACGTCACACATTCACCTTCACCTCTGGATCCACACTGGTCGATGTGTTTGTCAGTGGACGGCAACACAAACCCAACAGTGTCACGAAAGGCACTTATGTCACATGTGTGTGAGTGTCTTTCTGAAGGCTTATACACATTTAAACAGAACAGGACTATTATAATAAGAATATTAATAATAATCATAATAATAAACACTGGACAGATTGAAGCAAGTCTTTCTTAAAGGAAATATCCGCCCACGAAAACACCATAAAGCTATTATGTCCCCTGTTGATGAAACAATTCTTGGATTAATACTTTGTTGTGTCAAAAGATGGAAAAATGATTGTTAAAAAATATATATATATATATAGGATTTTAGGGCTGTGAACTTTGCAAGTGACCAGAGTATAGATGACAATTAACCTTTTGTCTTACTTTGGCAAACAGAACCAATGTGTTCCAATACTTGGTTTTGTCTGATTAATGCTCCAAAAATGTGCAATCACATAAAAGAGAGAAATAAAGAGCATGAACCCGAGAAGATTTGCCTTGACTGGGCAGCAGAACATAAGAGTTCTGACACCGACACTGAGACATTACAGCCTCAGCACTGCCTCTCCATGAATTGTTCAAATATGTTCCTTTCTTTAGAGTCACTTTATCTATTAAATCATATGGGATCAAGTTTGCCTTCTTCGTGCATGAGGAGAACAGTGCACAGGAGCAAAAAACAGCGAGGGGAAGCTGAGGCTGTACTGATTTAAAAGCACTGCTGCCCCCTAGTGGCGCAGTAACGACAACACAGAGAGCACAGTGTGACGGGAGCCAAACAAACGTTGTAGAGCTGAAGAAATAAGAAGCAAAACAAAAAAAGTTCCTTCAGATGTTTTAACAGCAGAGGAATGTCATAATGTTCTCAGAGCATCTGTGGAGATGACATGGTGTGTATTTTGGAGGGTGTGTCTTCCTATGGCAGCAGGTATCTGTGTGTGTTTGGGTACTTGAGGACGGATTAGTCAAATCCTTGCCAGTCACTCTGTTCGGAGTCGTACTCCAACTCCACCCCGATGCAGCGAACTCCCTCCAGCAGCATGGGTGTACCATGATGACGATCTGAAGGAGAGGCAGAGAGAATCTTTAACCTTTGGGAGCAAAGGGATTTTCACATTAAAAGGTCCAGGGTGTGACATTTAAGAGGGTTTTATTGAATATACTACACAAAAATGTGCGTGTAAAAGTGTATTATCGTTGAATTTCAGTCCCAGCTGTGCACATATGGGGATTTCGATCAAAATAAAAGCAGCAAACATTGACTGGATTAAGATTCTAAAAATATAGTTACAGGGAAAATAAATCTCATAAAAATGTACATGGTGTGCACAGGCCTTTAGAATAAGTCTTTTACAGTATATGTACTTTATGTTTCTACATCAGCCCAACAATGAGTGTGTGTTTTGCATTTTGAAACAGAAACTTCCATCCATTTTCTACCGCTTTATCCTCCACATTAGAGTCGTGGGGGCTGTACTCTGCTAATCTCAGCTGACATAGGGCGATAGGCGGGGTACACCCTGGACAAGTCCATCACAGGGCCACATATAGAGACAAACAACCATCCACTCTCACACCTGCAGTCAATTCAGAGTGACCAATTGACCCAAAATTCCACTGAACAAATAGCAAAACAAAAACGTTTGCAATATTGTGCATTGAAATCGGATTAAAGACAGAGCCGAGCTGCACCACAGTGTTAGATTTGACTCAGTCACTGATCTAATCATAATCATGCCGTTCAGAGCAGCAGTAGCTGAGGCAGAGATTAAACTGCTGATCTGGTCGACATCTAGGCCCCAATTACGCTGAGACATCTGGACAGATGTGCGGGCTGTGCTTTGTGAGTAACAACACAAACGACAACACAAACATCATTCATGCTCTCACGTGCAAAAACACCATGTATGCCTATAAAATGAACAGTGGAGTAAAAACATACAGTATCTAAGTGAGCACAGATGGAAACGTCCCCGGTTTCTCCATCTGCTGACAAATGCCAGCGGCTAATGCAGTCTTAACAGAGACATTACAGGCTCAGCTCCACAGAGTTTTTATAGCACATAGCACAGCAGCAGTTACAGTGAAGAGAAGCATCTTTTAAATACAGTATCTACAAACCATCCATTCAAACAGCACTGCAGCAAAACAAATGTGTTATGGCATTTTATTTGGCCTTTCCACAATTAAGGATTGATATTTTTTTTGGTTTTACATTTTCTTACATTTTTAAGGCCATAAAGCCACCATCGGGCCGAAATTCTGACTCACCAGCAGGAGGCAGCAGTGGACTGCTGGAGACGCTGCACGTTCAACCTGCTTCTAATCACAACCCATGCAGATGAGACACTGCAGCTGTTTTGTTGAATCAGCCATCCATCAAGTGTGTGACTGGTGAAGAGTTCCTGTTTTTCTGCGTTTCAGTTGTTTGTACAACACATTTGGACTTTTTGGATTTAGTAATTAACAGGGAACCAGACGGCTTACTTACACTGTGAACATCTTTTTGGTGCTTGAACCACAAATACACCTTGTTATAATGATCAGATCTTCAGAGCTATGGGGTAAATTATGGGACCTTTAATGTTTTTCCACTAAAATGAGACTAATGCATGATAAATATGTAATAACCAATGACTCACACTAATCAAAACCCCATACTGTGCTTCTGTTCATCTTTTTAATACATTTTGACTACAGCAAAGAATAAAATTCCAATCTTTCTTTGCCATTATAATGATTGATGAATAACATCAAGGAACAGAAATACAGAATTTCTTCACACTTACTCACTTGTACTGTATATCATTTCTCATATAGCATGACCTTGGCTCATGTATGAATTACTGAATAGAACAGAATTTGTTCCTGAAAAGAGTCAGTGAGTTTCAGCATCCCCAAAGCAAAAAGCCATAATCAATATCAACATTGAGAATAAAATACTTCTTTTCTTTTAGCTTTTCAAAAACATTTCTTAACCTGTGGATTCACTCGGTTGTTTTTTTCAATCCACTTTAGCCTTCACTCCATAAACGCATAAAAGAGTGTGGTGCAGCAGGATTAACTGTACAAACAGACGGCACAGGAACATGAACGTGGCCTCACCCATGACCCTGGCTTGAACTTTGACTTTGACAAAGACGTCGTCGTTGGCCTCGCTCAGCAGCAGCACCTCCTCGCACAGAACGCCCTCCTGCAGGGCCATGTACTCGCACGTTACCTTCAGACCTCCTGGAGAAAAAAATAAATAAATCAAAAAATAAGTACAATTACATGACATTAAAAAAAAAAGATGTATTAGTCCGGCTGAAACTTCAGTTGGACCAGAATCAGAACAGTGACAGTGACAAAAATATGGCTAAAAAGAGGCTGCTACATTCGTAGGACTGATGAGGAGACTGATTGTATGCTCTGTGGGCTTAAATCATTTAAGATTTGTAAAGTTTATGGATGGTAGGGAAGACTC
Organism: Solea solea; assembly: GCF_958295425.1. Taxonomy (NCBI): domain Eukaryota; kingdom Metazoa; phylum Chordata; class Actinopteri; order Pleuronectiformes; family Soleidae; genus Solea; species Solea solea. The sequence continues at coordinate 11,041,363 of NC_081136.1, forward strand.
AAAACATGTCATAAATCATAGAGAAACACAGTTGATGGATGAATACATTTTTTTTTTTTTGCAAAAATACTACTCACACACGTACAGTAGACAAACATAGATGCACACCTGCTGCTTTTATAGTATCAGCTGACAAACACAGAGCGAGAGAGAGCGAGCGAGAGACCATAGTGTAATATGAGGCGAGGAAGAGTGACCTGAAAATAAATGTCAGTCAACAGACGTGGTTACAGTCACGTACTGGCCTTGAGTTGCAAAAACATTTAGGTTTCAACTTTGGCCCAGGCCGTTAAGTGACGAGGTGTAATCCAGTAAAGACTCACAGACATACGGTCCGTTACACTTCTATCATATCACGGGGGGTTATTTTAGTCTGCACAGGTTCCTTTGACAGTGGTTACAGGAATTCCAGGGATGAACCAATACAATATTCAGTATCTGTATAGTCCGATGCTGTTTGAAACACTGGATTGGGGGAGAAAAAATGTAATCTGATAAATTCCAAAAAGGCTGTAAAGACAGGCTTGAGTGTAATTTTGTAAAAAAAACAAACAAACAAACAAATTATATCAGACTGGTATCCATATTAGTATTCACGTTATTTGTATCCACCCCCGAGGGATTGAAGACAAAGAGGGAAAACATACTGTATGAACGTGAGTCTTCTTTTTGAGGGTTTCTCAGAGATGGATTGTTGAGTTAGTAAACTACTGTGCTAGTCTGTTGCTGTAATCCTGAGCCATCTGGTCCATCTGTTTAGCCTATAAAGAGACATCCACTCAGATCTGCCTCCAACAAAAACAAGCACACACTAAACTTGTTTTTATTGTACAGAACACTGAAATAGAAAGGGCTCCGGAAGCACAGACCTCTGTGAAAACTACTGATCTGCTAGAAGTTATTTGGGAACTGGTAAAAAAAGTGCATTAGTCAGCTCTTTTTTGGCCAACACTTTGCTTAAGCACATATTCATATGCAAATACGTGAACATAACATATATATATATATATTTAAAGCTTTTATAACAAAGACGGACTGTAGCAGGAAAAGAAGGAGAGAAAGAGGTTGTAGCTGTTGAGGCCTATAGCTTGAGAATAGATTAATATTTATTGAGACTAGATTTATTTCTGATCATGCATAACTGTACAGGGAATCACGTACAATACGATACGATACACATGGTCCACAATGCCAATAATATTACGATACAACAAATGTGTGATAATCAATATATTGCAAGACAAGCATATAGAGACACATGGCCATATCTCTCCAACTGAAGAAAACAAAACGTCTGAGAAAAGTTTAAAGTGCAGGATTTTAAAGTCTTTGTCATCTCTTAACGTAGCTTTCTCCACCATTATGCCGCCGTAAACTCCCTCTTCATCAACCAGGGAACTTCTTCCCAAGTTTTCCTCATTCATTTGAATAGCGCCACCGCGAGGAGACATGAAGTAACGACACCCAGCAAGTGAGACTAGCAGGGACTGTTTACTTTAGAGCGCCTTAATTAATTAATTAATTAAAATATTGGTATTTGCCCTGGTATAACGATTGTTATATTGCTGACAGGAAGGAAGGATGACAGTACATCATCAAATGGATATTTTTGACCCACCCCTAGTGGATGTAATAAATAATGTTGCACTGAAAGTGACTTACAGCTGGTGATATGTCGCAGCTAAAAATCCTCATATGCCTTCGTCTTTGAAAAGCCTTTCTGTCACAATCACTTTCATAGTTCTGTTTTGATTCATTTAGTAAAACTTGCTCTTATTTGTACCCAAATGTTTAAATGCACTTATTGTAAGTCGCTTTGGATAAAAGCGTCTGCTAAATGACATGTAATGTAACTTAATAACCCTTTTTTCATTAGGTGCAGATGAGAGAAACTGAGTTGATCACTGGCAGCAATTAAGCAAACTTTTTTTTTATCTTTTATTCTCTTCTCTCTGGCAACAACACACACTTGTTCGGCGGGTTGCTATGGTTGGAGGATGACTGCAGACATTAATCAAAAGGAATAATGTAAAAGCTGACCCTGTCCCTGCCTCATATTTTTATAGTTAATTACAAAACAGGACAGGATCAAGAACACAAATCAAACGGCTACATCGGAGATTGCGGATAAGTGATGACCTAATCTCCTGTTGTTGTTGTTGTTGGAGAGACAGATAGTCGGGAGGAAAGATGCAACACGGTCCAGATAATAGCAAAACCTATTGAGTTATATTATCGTAGACACATTTATTGAATTATATAATTGGATTATGAGCAGACTTCACTCCCCCACACCAACCTATTCTCCCTGCTGCCCTTCAGTAGGCGATACAGACCCTCCTGACTCACACCAGCAGGATGAGAAGGAGATTTTCCCCTCAGGCCATGAGACAATTGAATAAACAGTGAAATGTGTGCAACACCACATCTGTGCATCTGTACAGTAATTAAAACATAGTCATCTTTTAGTGTCCAGTGTCCCATTTGACACGTTTGACATATTGTCCACATCTAAAACTTGTTTCTGTTCACTGAGGTTGTGTTTTCAACATTCTGTTGCATTCTCACCCTCTGGTGCTGGTGTGATATCAGTTATGCGGAGGTGTGGACTGGGTACAGGCGCTGGACACACATCCTTCCCAAGACTTGGAACCTCAGGTAAATTGAAGATTATTTCATATCGATGCTGCGTCTTTAGAAAGCCAACCTGCAGTGCAGAGAGAGAGAGAGAGAGAGAGAGAGAGAGAGAGAGAGAGAGAGAGAGAGAGAGAGAGAGAGAGAGAGAGAGGGTGGAAGAGGGGGGGAGAGAGAGAGAGAGAGAGAGAGAGAGAGAGAGAGTTAATAAGGATTATATGCAGAGTTAAATAAAGATTTCACCACTTGGAGGAAATACAATTGCTTCTTTCAGCCTACGATTAACTTAGTACTAATCCAACTGTGCCACAGGGAGAGAGGGCTTGGCCCATAAAAGAATAATGGTAAGAGACGGATTAATAAAGAGTGGAAACAGCCTCTATTTTGCCCTCTGATTACAAACTTTATGTCCATTACAACTCAGTAGGCAAAGGATTATGGTTTTTACGAGTTAAAAAGAAAATTGACTCTCATTAAAAACGGCACCGCAGGGCGAATGTTTCCTTGAAAGACTTGTCTAATTGAAATCATTCATTATTGCTCTTGTGCCCTCACCTCTGCTAGATTGCCAATTTTAATGGGAAATTAACCTCAATATTTCCATAACACAAATCCCACATAAATGGATTTGTCAGCAGTTCAGACGTTTAATCTTGTTCGTGCTTATGCGACGTTCTACTTCAGCATGGAGGCTGTAGTGGAGACAAAGTTGTACAGTCGGAGTGTAAGGGTTGTGTGTGCGTGCATACATACATTTATACTGTGTGGGTGTGTGTATGTGTGTGTGTGTAATAAAACTACAATGGCATTTTCTATTTTTAAGTATATTCACATGTTAAACACAAGCAGAAATCCGGAATTAAGCCTCTCTTGCCTTAATACGCACAAAACAACAGGAAGGCAGAAACACACCCAAGCATGGAAATCACTGCCAAATCACATACTGAGCATAAAGTGGCAAGTTTTAATAGATTTTAGCTTTTGTTTTTTCTCCAAAGTGGGAAGCAAAGAGCTAAACATACACCCTAATCTCACTGACGTATACAGCACAACACATTTTTACATACAGTGAAGACTGAAGTGAACAGGGGAGAGAAACAGCAACAGAGAGACAGAATGTGAGGAGTGATAAGCAAAGAGAATAGCTAATGAGCAATTCATCACTCAGAGTGAGGACAGCCTTACGGAGGAGACGGGTTGTAAAGAGAGACATTGAGAGAGTAAGAGGGGAGGAGGAGACCGCAAGAAAAAAAGAGAGACGCGAGAAGAAATAAACCTAATGCCCCTGCAGCAAGAGCTGCAAACAACAGATTCAGCCTCGCACAACCCCAGGTTCAAGCCTCATTACACAGAGGAAACACTGGAGGACAACAGCAAAGGGAAACAACCGTCATTCTGTGAGCGTATTAGTCCCAATCATGTCCACGGCCTGTGAAGTGTCACTGAAATGTGATTTAATACGTAATTTCATGCTACGAATGAGAAAATAAAGTCATGACAAATCTCTTCAGTCAAGTATAAGAGAAATAACACACATTTTGTGCAAGTTGCACGTCATTCCATTTCAACAAGACAGTGTGTGTTCAGAGAGGAGGGAAAGCTTATGATACAAAATATCGTAAAGTTCTGTTGGACAGCAACACTCCTTAAGCCGATACCGTCACAGCTACGCATCTCCACGAGCCCACACAATGGAACATTTTGAATGCTTTGTGCCATAACCACGCCTGTTTTACGCAATTCAAATTAACCCTCCTCAAACCCGTATTCACACAGCTGTTGTATATGCATGCCGCTCCAAACCCACACACTCCCACCTCATCTTGGATGTAGCTGCAAACAAGTGCCACCCATCTCTGTTTGTTACCATAGCAACACCACCCCCCTGAGTTCCATGATAAGCTACAGCACCAGGCTGACAGTAGTCTGGACTCACTCTTGTACATTGCTTCAAAGAGCTTTGAGAAAGACTCAACAAACAAACAAACACTCACTCACTCACACATACATACACACACACACACACAGAGCAGGGTGTGTGTGTGTGTGTGTAACTGTGAAGGTCACAGTCAACTTGTTCATCAACATGCGCACAAAAAGCTTTTTTCGGTAAACTGATTTAGCTTTAGTTTCAAGTTCAACACTTAAAAACACTGCAAGAGAAAAAACCATGGAAGAAGAAACCGCTGCCTTCAATGAAGGTCTTTCTTCAGGATATTCTATTAGGGTAGTAATACCACTGGAAGTACTTAAAGTTCCTCTTATGACAATGATTAAATACCTAATATCTCGTCTGTTTCTAAAAATCCACATTTTGAGGATGTTGGGGTTGAATCCAGAAAGGCTGGATTCAACCTCTCTGTCATTACAACTTTGCCTGATTTAGTATTTGTAATTTTTTGAATATGCAAGCATCACCCACTCGTCAGCAGGCTACAGCTCTGTCCTAACTACACAGCTTATTTTCAGCAGATGTCATTATTTTTGTGCGAAGCCTCCACTTTGACATTTCCGGTCAACAGCTAGACAAACTTTGTAAGATTTAACAGCTTGTCAAAAAAGACATATTTTGTGTGTGTGTAGGCAGGGGTTGCCTGAACAGTTGGTATCAGCAAAAGACTTTAATGGAACAGGAATGTTTTGGTCATCGGGTACAAACAAGATCCAAAGTGCCCTGTGAACTTTTGACTCCTCCGAAGAACAAGGAAACACTTCCCTTGTGGCCTTAAACTTGAAGAAACCACCAAAAGGCCTGTAAAGATTTATGAGGACACGAGGATGCAGAGTGTGTGTATGTGTGTGTGTGTGTATATATATATATATATATATATATATATATATATAAGCATTAAAGATTTGGTTTTATTAATATTATTTTCAAACCATCCTATAAATCTTCCCATTATAAGACCAAACATAATTTCAATCATTCATTTTTGAAACTAGCATTTAATCATTTCTTTGTGAGGTTCAAAACCCTTTCCAACATATCATCAGCTAACAAAATGGAAGTGCATCAATACAGCAAAACTTCCTCATACATATGTTTTCATGTTATCTTTAAATGAATCAGAAATGAACATTCCAAATCCCCAAATGTGGACATGCACGACCCTGTGAGCATATTTGTCAACAGCAGCCTATTTACCCATACTGTATTTACATATTTATGGTACAGTGCACGTCTAACTGACACATACTCATCTACAATCCTTGGCAGCATGTGGTTAAAACTGAAGAACCTAAGTTTGTGGAGAACCCGTGAACAGAAGCTCAAGTTAAATGGCACAATCGATGATTATTTTGTCAGATGGGCCCACAGGAGCAGCTCATACTTCTCCAGCCTCTTTCAAAGCATACCTAGCTGAACCTAAAAAGTAATGACCAAAGTACCCATTTGGTTGGAGCTCACATCTGTGAGACTGCTGGAGAAAAGCTTATTAAATTAGACTTAGTTAGTAAAGTTAATTAGAATTAACAGGATTTTTTTGAACAAAAACCCCAAAGCTCTCCATCCACACCCAGGCCAACTCCTCATTCTTCTGACCAACTCCTTGTATCCGAGTTTCCATGAAACCAACGGAATAGGTGCTCTCTGCACGTACAGGGACCTTTTTGGCAGAGCTAGCTGTGATTCTCAATTTCCTTGCATCCTCCCACCAGTGGAACCTCCTGTGAGCTGGCACATTTATCCTCTTCTAATTTTATGTAAAACTGATAAAAAATGACATACATACATTTGAGGCCTCAGGAGCTTTGGAGGGGCTGTTTCCACCTGTTCTACTTCTGCAGAGATGCATTTGTGAAGGAGACTTCCAGCTCATCAGCTTATCAACATATAAAGACTGAAGTTGAATAAAAATGACACAATAATTATTCAAAGAAGTTTGTAGTTACATTTAAGATGTAATATGTAATATGTCAATTAATAAATCACAATAATTTAAGATTCATTCACTCAGTGGCCAATTGATTAGGTACGATTTGATGAAAGCTGTCACTCATAATCTCACCCACTGCAATGTATTAGACAGCACAGATGGTCCTAATGACGTGTTTGGTGAGTGTTTATTTTGGCACTGATGAGACGATTCATTAGCCTACCTTCCACAAGGTCGCTGCAGAATGGCTGCAAGACTTCTCCAGGAGCACCCAGCGGTCTCTATGAGGCCAGTAGATGTAGACGTGGTGAGGACCCACGCAAGGTGACAGTCAGACATGCTTTGAGTGGGTTGGACAGTGGCTTTTAAAACATTCCAAGTCCTCCACAATGCGGATTAAAACCGTACCAACTGTTCCTTGATGAAGGTACTTGTAAGTTTTTGTGCTTTTGTAATTTTCGCGTCGTAGAACTGTCTTCACCAAGTGACGGCAGAAAATAATTAAAAATGTCCTCAAATGTTTTAAGACGCCATTTCTTAAAGGTAGGGTAGGAGATCATTTTCTCCTCCTCAAAACCAATTTTGTACCTAAATTAATGAATGCATTGTGACAAAATGAAAAATCTCAGTCACCTGTGGAATGAACAGGCCTATAAAAACACCATCCAATCATATTGAACAGCCCGAAAGAATTAATATATCCCTGCAAAGTGATGACATAGTGGCCCTGTTTCTACTGGACTCCAAAAAAGGAGGCGTAGCTTTGGAAGGAAGTCTGAAGAAAGGGGCTTAGACTTAAATTCAAAATGTAGCCTGCTCAAACAGATTGTCCAGGATCTCCAACCCTACCTCTCATGTCGTCCTCCAACGCAATAATACTGTATTACACAGATGTGGTACCTATCTGCCATTTCAATGGCGATAATTACCGATAATTTCAAGTGAGTGCCGCACAAAAACAGAAAGTCAGAACCTGAGTTACTAAATTGAACCTCATTGAGAAATAAGGCCTATAATAACTGTAACCTGTCTTGGGATTTGAACAGGTGACCCTCCAGTTCCCAATTCCCTTCCACATGATGTGTGTCGAACCAGAGTCTGACTCATGCTGGCCTGGGGGCTATGCACGTACAACACGTGTCATACATTTTGTATTTTGTGATGGAAAACAGATGTATCTTTTACATGAGTAATATCATATTACTACTCTATTACATAAACTAATTTGGACTTGGATTAGGTTAAGCTGTAGCAGCTGTACAGACTGAGGGATGTATGCAGATTGAAGGAGAAATGCTGCAGATCCTTTTACAATTCAATGATGGAACGTGACGATGTTAGATGATAACTGAGCTTGGGGAAATAAAACGATTCACGGTTTCCTAAATGAACGCCTGCAGATCTTCTCTTTGTGTCTCAAGTGTAACTCCCTGAAATGAAATGGATTCACGCCAGATCGTTAAGTGACTGCAATATTTGATCCTTTTCTACAAAAACACTCTTAGCGCTGTGGTTTTTACAAAAACACGCTTTCACATCTCTGCAGATAAATGCTTATGTTATGCAATCTAAATATCACGCCAGAACTTGTGACTCACATGTTGCTGTCAAACATATTCATAACAGCTCCAGTGTCTTTTAAAATGCCCTGATTTATTTACATACTGTGCTCAAAAAACATTCCGATCAATATCAGTATTACTGTGGGTTTGGGAATTAGGTCAGCCCTTACATCTTTGTGTGTGTGTGTGTTTGTTAAAGCTTATTGAACAATTTTTGAATATGCGAATATGCGTGTGTCAAGACAAGTGAGATTCTTTGAACAATTTTGAGATGCTTGGCATAAAAACCTGAAGATTAAACTAGGAATACATTGAAAAATAGATGCTGTTTCCATTTAGCTAGACGTGGTCTGCTCTTCATTGAAGTCGTAAGAATTAACAAACACTGTGAATGTGTTTGTTGAATGTAATATCTGGAAACTACTGGAAAAGAAGCTAACTAATTTGTCTCCATCATCAAGGACCCATCCCATCTGGGTCACAGACTGTTTGTCCCCATCTTGTTGGGCAAAAGATACAGGACCATGAGAACACGCATTAGCAGACTGAAGAGCAGCTTCTTTCCCAGAGCTCCAGCCTCCATTACCCTTCCTAATAGCTGCTACTAATGCACTCATACACTTTACAACCAGGACAGCTTAAATGTGATCACTTCTGCAAACACACATGCAGTCCACAAACCAGATACAGTTGCTGCTGCTGCCACCTCATGGTAATAGATGCACCACAAATTAGGTAATCATTAAAGTTGTTTGTTTTAAATCAATGAAAGAGAGTCACCACAGAATCTAATTTCCGTGCCCAGCCATACTGATGGTGATCAAAGTATGACATTCAGTGTAACTCTGTCGTGTTGGGATTTTGCTTTGGTTAAACCCACCTTGACCATGAAGTTGCCATCATCCTCTGGAGTGACCATGACGATGGAGTCATGCAGCTTTTCTTCAAAGTGAACATGTGACGGGGCGGCGGCGGCGGGGGGTTCCTCTGAGAAGCGCACGCCTCCTGCCTTCTCACAACCTAAGAGGAAAGAGGAAAGAGTAGCTGAAGGCCAGAAATGAACACAGGTGAATTACGGCAGGCAATGCTTTTAGTGGCATCGTGAAATTTACAGCAGAGCACTTCACACTCACTCAAATCTGCTCCAGGAGTCTGGATGAGCTGTTAGAGCACGTATTTATGCAAATATACAGTGCGGACTCACATAATATTTCCATCATTTAACACTTCAAAGAGAGATGGTAAGGGCGCGGTAGAGAAGATAAGCTTAAAGACTGTAGAAATCTTTTCATATTTCTTTTTTAACAGTTTTTTAACTAATTTAATCCTTTAACACTGAGCGTATCGAAGACAACAAGTCTGTGCGAGTGAAATTTGCATTACTGTAATTATGCAATGTTTGGGCAGTCAGAAAAATTTGAACTTTTTTTTCTGAAAGCTGAGAAGTTGTAATTATTACGGTAATTTCACTCTCGCTGTTGCAGGAAGCCGGTGAATCAGCGCCTTTATCACCAGAGAGGAGAGAGTTGGAAAAACACCTGTACATATTTTTCGTTTGGCCTGTTTTTGCACATTGAGACAAAAACTCAAACAAATATTATTTTAAATACGTTTTATACTGTTCTCATTTCAAATTTAACATTTCAAATTTAACATGAAAATCTGGTGTCCATGTACAACTACAGCATTTTTTTGCTAAATAAACTCTGCTTTCCTTCATTTTAAACTGTTAATACACTATTTTAACGTGCAGTAAATTGCAAACGGCCAGATATTGAAAGTTATTCTGGAAAAATGGGCAAAGTGCTTAATCACAGGACACTTGGTCAGAAAAGGCACAGATGTGGAGTGGACATCTATCTGTGATTTACCTCATCTAAAAATGTTAAAAACCCTCAACACAATTTAGATCCAGAAATCAGTGTTTTTGCTGCTGCTTTTCTGGCTCAGATGTATTTTTAATCTGTCTCAAGAAGCCAAACCAACTATTTCAAAAGCTACTTTGACCATATTGACCCAGTCATCTACAGTATAATCTATATTATTAATTAAAATATAAATATAGATAAAAATGCTAAAAAAAATGGGTGAATGACTTACCCTTTAACAACAGCATGTGTAATGTGGAAGTGTAATTGAGTCCAACATGTCTTGTTCTTAGCAAAGAAACAATTATATGCAGCCTGGTAACAGTGAAGTAAAGCCAATTACAACACAGTGTGCGTGACAAATTTGTACATACATTGAGGTTACTATCAACACAATCCTATAATGGAGAATTGCTTCAGCACATTTAACTCAAGTCATGCCATGTAAGTCCTTGAATTACATGAAGTACGGGCCATTATTGTCCCACATGGGCTCAGTTCCATTAAACGTTTATTTAGACACATATTAGAGATTAGAAACCCTTGCTGCAAGCAATGTGGGTCACAATAATGAGTGCAGGATAATGAGTACATCACGTGGCATATGTGCAGGATCACTGTGCAGAGACAGAAAAGTAAAAAATGATGTTGTTTACTGCTGCTGATATAGAGAAAGTATAGTATTATCAGTTAATGGAAGGCCTAATAAAAGATATTTAAGACAAAATTTAAAACAGCATTTAATACTATATGTCTTTATCTTTAATACTTTAATAGTTTGATACTTTAATGTAATCTATGACCTAAGTCATTCTTAGAACGGAGACATGGTAATTCAGAAAGGGAATTAAAGCAGGAAAACTAGATTTTTTCTAACACAGTTCCACATACGCTGTGTTTATAATTAAACTGGGGCCCGCCAAAGCCTTAGAGGGGCCCCAGTTGTCACTTCTCGAAATATGTATACCCAAAACAATGTCCTCCACCCACTCTACAGTGTGGAACTGAGTGGTTTAGTCTTGTCCCCATTGACCCCGTTCAGACCTGATATCAACATCCATCCTGAGTGTTTCAATCAAGTGTAGGCCATTCGAAATACAAATCTGATTGCTCCAAAGCCAACCGGAACATATTGCAATTTAGGGAACGCTAATCAACATTTTTCAACATTTACTGACATTTTTTTAACCAAACAATTATTAATTTCATGAAGAAAAAAAATCAACAAATGAATTGATTTTGGAAAATAATCGATAACTGCATGTGACTGGATCCTTTAGGCCGGATGTTTATACCAAGTGTGAATGGGACCTTTGAATTGCATACTGAAGCTACTAGTCCCGTCAATTCAAGCCCCTTTTATTTATATACAACATCACAAACACAATAAGCCTCGAAGGGCTTTAAAGTCTGTAAAGTTTGTTTTAAGTGACACCCTCTGTCCTTAGACCCTCACTTCGAGTGAGGAAAAACCCCACAGAAACCCTTGTACAGGGGGAAAAATGGGAGAAACCTCCGGAAGAGCCACAGAGGAGGGATCCCTCTCTCAGGACCGTCCTGTCCTCAGATTTCCTCTTGACCAAGCCATGATAGACTGAACATACATGATGTAAGATGTAGCATGAGATTATTCAGAACTTCACTCTTTGGATGTTCTACTAATTAATATGGGAACGGTCAACTCTTTTGTACCTAAAAGCACAATTAATTCCTTTAAGGATAAACAAATACATCAATTAGAGACACAGTTTTATGCAACAACACTGCAGAGCAATTTCACTTTCAAGTCTCATTTCCGTTGTCACTAAGATTATTTTGATTATGGAGCAGCTGACAGCATCTTTGCTTATGCAGGAAAAACTTATCTGTCACAATTTACTGCAAGACTCCTTCCTCCTCTTTATTACTTTCAGCAACTTTTTTTTGTTTTTTTTTTACTGGTGTTCTCGCAGCGATTATATTGAGCAATTATTTGTGTTTTAATTTCCAAAAAGGTGTACAGGGTACCAAAAAGAGTGATGTGAAGATTAATAAAACTCTATTCTGTGAACTTATCAAAAAGCACAAAAGGCCTACAGAATGGTCCTCAAATACAACAAACATCCATACTCCACTGGGTAATACAGGAGTCTTATTCATGTTCGTAAAATAAACAACATGAATCGTTTACAACCGTCTGCCAGGTCTGCTTCTCTTGACTGCTTTGTTTACACCAGTGGGTTTTTGTTCTGCATTTTGAGGAAATGAATTTGCTCAGCTCAACAACAACAAATAATAATAAAGCTACTGGAATTGACTCACCCCCATTTACACAGCCATTTTCCCAAACCCAATCAAGAGTAGAATTGATCGTGAATTTAAATTGATTCGAAAATCCGTGTGTATAGTATATTCCTCCAGGGTGTCTCACATGTGAAAAGGTTAATTTGGGGCTCTCCAACACAATAAATTACACAATTTCCCCCCTTTCCCTTATGTTGCAACAGTCAATCCTCCTACACTGAAACACTCGATGCAGGCCAAAGATTAAGGAAGTCTAATTCACCCACAGCAGATTACAGGATAGAGGTCCAGACATTATGATCAATTCCGACTCAGTAAAAGGGCTTATATGTCATGGGAAGTAATCCACCTCCACATTTCCTGAATTATTTTTTCACCTGTAAACGTTTCTGTGGTATCAAAATAAAATACATTTGTTTAAAGTGTTGTTAATTCTTAAGAAATAACACAATTAGCATTCATTTGCAAAGTCTGCAAATGAATCCTTCTATGTTTGATTGTTCTACATTTTCTGTCAACTTTTTTACTTGGGTATTTTTGAATGCATCTCGTAAGGTGCTCCTGTTAACTCAGCACAATGTGAACTCTGCATTACTTTCACTGGCTCTCATGCACAGGAGTTTAGAATATTCACATATTCGACAAATAATATCAAATATTTGAATAGCATTTTTTAAAATGTCAGCCCCCTAATTCCCACTGGTCAGAAAACCAGTTTTATCCTGCATTGATTGGATGTTTGAATAATAGAAATTCTGGGTATTTTCAAGATATTAATGTTGCTACTACTTTTATTGTTACAGTTTGTTAATTTTAAATTGGACAACACTCATTTTGGTGTGAAAAAGGCTTTTATCACATTAATTGCAGTGATATAATAACTAACTCACTCTTCTTTGCAGCGGCCATGTCACAGGAATTGGTCACACTTGGGAACACGCTGTCACAGCCTTGTCATCTCAGCAGTCTGACCTCAGAGCGACCCTGCAAAACCAAGTTAGGACAAGGAAGGCAGTTAGAGAGATGCATTTAGGGAACAGACAGACAGAAAACAATTGGCAATGATGAGATCAACAGGACAGAAGTTAAGGTCGTACACACGAGAGAAATAAAATGGCAAAATCACCTTTAGCCACACATTAAGCTTCCTAGGGTACTTAACTTTCTAAATTAACGACCCATGGTTTGTCTGTGGTTCAGCTCAGACCACAGCTGTGGTGTGCCAGTCGAGTCAGGAACAGAATAGACTCCCGGCAGAGACCTCAATTAAAGGAAAACAACAAAAATGGCTAAGAGGATTAGCTAAGGGTTGAATCTGAGGTTTGTGGTAGTATGGAAATGGGTGGTACAATAATATTGCATACTGCAAAATTGAGCCGCGCTAAATTATTATGGCCCACCGTAGTTTGGACAAATAAAAGTATGTTAAAAAACATATACATAACTCATAACTAACTGAAGCTGTGTAGAAAGGAAAACCTAATATCTTTCTTATGGTAAGAGCTGTCTCTGCATGTTGAGGCTTTAAAGAATTTAAAGAGGCCATAGCATGGTCCTATCTCACTTATATGTGAGATATGGAGATCTACTTATAAACATGAAGTCATTTTTATGGTCAAAAACCTCCTACTCTCTGCAAATGAGCAGATGTAAATCTACAACGATTCAATTTAAAGGCCAATATTTCTGTTTATTTGTTCCTTTCACACAGAAGCCACCTCCAAGAAACACTGGTGATCTGCACCTCCTTAGACCAAGGCTTAGAACAAAGACACAGCAAACAATGTTTGGCATTATGGAACAGAAAATTTAAAACATCACATCCACTGAGAATGTTCCACCGTAAGCAGTGTATAACAGTGCGGTGATGAGCACCATAAATGGTCACTATATCTTAAAAACACCAAACATACACACTCTTCTGCTATGAAAGCATCTTGTTAGATGAAAGATTAACAGTGTTACAAACACTGTGCAATCTCATAAGTGTTTACATAAATGTTTTAGTTAACTGTTCACACTCTTCTTAAATAATCTGGCTATGAAACAGTGATCTGGAGCTAACTGCTTGGGCTGCGATCTTAAATAATAAGTGATTTCAAAGTTATGATGACAAGCACAATCCACAGAAATGGTGGAAACCCCTACACAAATGCAAGGTGTGAAATTTAAATCTGTGATTCACACACATGTAGGCAGGGGGGAAGAAAGGCAGCGTTATTGGCAGCTGCATGGCAGATTACGATTCATTTGAATCCTTATATGATATGAATTTACACAGTGATTTCAGTTGTATTAAACAGACTTGTTTCACCCTTCAACGGGCATCGGCACTGAACCTCATTCACCACCATTTTATACAAACCCTAAGGCCTGCCGGCTTTGTTAGCACTATCGTTCTCTCTCTGCTGTGTGTCACAGTTGTCAAAATAAAATAGTCAAAACAGTCACAGGGAGGAGCAACATGTACTCATTAACTGCTTTGAATTTGTGCTTGTTGTTATTTTTGGTAAGTGATTTCCTTCCTTCTCTTGTTTACTCACTTTGGATGGTCAAACATGGTTGTATTGGATAATTAATTTAATCTAATTAATGATGGACACAATTATTTTATTTTTATTTTACCTTTATTTAACCAGGTTAGTCCTATTGAGATCAAATAACTATTTTACAAAGGAGACCTGGACAAGAGGACAGCAGCATAATTACATTAAAAACAATAAACATTGACACTTTCTTACATAAAACACTTGCACACAGAAAAGGTCAAGTGTAACAACTCAGTCAATGTAACAAGGGCTTGAAGTTGAAGTTAAGATTGTAATTTGTTACATGTGTTAGGTGCCAAAAACCTAAATGCTTTCTTGTACAGTTCAGCTCGTATTTTGTAGGAAATTGCAGAGAATCCATAGATCGGAGATTGTGACTTTGATGTTTTAAAAGACAAGACAAATAGGAAGGAGTGATAGCCAGGATGGTTTTGTTAATAAACACATACAAATGACTGAGGCGTCGAGCACATAATGAGGTCCAGTTAACCTTAGAATAGCTGAAAAAGCTGAAATGGGGGTGAAAAGTGCGTAAAACATTTCAATCCGTAGTAAAGAAATATAACATACCACAACATGAACATACTCCAAACATGTACACTACTTGGGTAACTCTATCTAGCTGCTTTCCAACACTGGGTAAAATAAATACCTAAAAGTAGCACAAATGCACATTAACTTTAGCTGCAGTCAACACAACAGGAATGAATGCACGTTAGCTATCCCCTCTTAATGCTAAGTGCCTGAAAAGTTGCTAAAATTATCAAACTAACATGACTTCTATGTTGTATTTTTCATCCGCCATTCTTACCTTACTTCCTTCGGGACAGGTGAGAGTCGTTCGTGGGTGTAGAGACAGCAGAAACACGGGAGAGCCGCTCACAAGTCACAAATCACACGGATAATGAAACACACTCCTTTCTCTTTTTCCCTCACACTTTTTTCTGTCTCACAATTTCCGCATTTGATCACGTGGTTTGCTCGCGCCCCCCCACTTTACACTGCTTACAGTACAAGCTCTTTATGGAGGTAGTTAAATAATCGCTCTGGACGCTGCCGTTAAATATGTGAGTAGCGCCTCTCTCTGCTGCTCTGGGGAGACAGAGGATACAAGACGGTGGACGAACAACGGCAACGTCTCGATTTCAGGGCAGCGGTACTTTTTACTGCGGCGTGGTGGCGCCATCTAGCGGTGCTTTGTGCACATAGGGAAGTTATTGAAATAGCCTGTTGCCAAGACACCATTTGTCGTCAATCGTTTGCTTGCGGAAGAGTATTAGGGACACATGTAAAAAAAATTCAAAGAAAGAAAGGGAGAAAAAAAAGAAAGAAAACGCAGGCACTTTATTCGAGATTAAAGTCAGAATTCTGACGTTTTTCTCAGAATTCTGACGTTTTTCTCAGAATTCTGACTTTAATTTCAGAATTAATGCTGTTTTATTTTTTATTTCCTTTTTTAAAAAATAAAATACATTAAGTCGTTCAAATGCTTTCTTGTACAGTAATGTACACATAAGTTACTGGATGCACCTAACTCAGGTTGCACATGTAAAATAGACAACATTTCGGGACAGTCTCCATGCCCGGCTAGCTCAGTCGGTAGAGCATGAGACTCTTAATCTCAGGGTCGTGGGTTCGAGCCCCACGTTGGGCGCATACGTTTTTCTTTGTGTGTTAAGAAAGTAGGTCCGTCCACGCGGAAATTGTGTTTTATATTTATTTATACGCCTCACATTTCACTGACGTAAAGCCTGCCTCCACTTCGAAAAACTATGTCAACCATGATTAGAGAATTGCTCCCTACATTTTTAACACCAATAACTGTTCTTTCTTGACAATTGTTTTCAAACTATATGTATGAAAGACAGAATGTATATATGAATGAAATGACCTTTGACTTTTTCAGAGCTTCACTTTTAAAGAAAAAAAGAAAGAACGTAACTGTCTGTGACTGTTTATATACAATATGTTACAATTATTCTGTTATGCGAGCTTTGTCTCTGTGGCGCAATCGGTTAGCGCGTTCGGCTGTTAACCGAAAGGTTGGTGGTTCGAGCCCACCCAGGGACGCTGAAGTTTTCTTTATTTACTCTCCGTGTATGTAGGAAATTTCTGTGTAGAGTTTTATTTATTTATACCTGTATTTATTTATGCATCTATTTATTTCTGTACTTATTTATACATAAATCAGGTTTCGTCTTCCATACGTAGTATATACTTCACTATCGGTTTTCACCGTTTCAACTCAAAACGTCCCTGGGTGGGCTTGAACCACCGACCTTTCGGTTAACAGCCGAACGCGCTAACCAATTGCGCCACAGAGACGATGAACACCAGCAGGGGCGTGGCCTACAAGAAATGCCATCGGCCCATCTGTATTCAATAGAACAACTGCCATATTTAATCCCATATACATTGTGTAAAGACAGGAACAGGAAGTAGAAGAAGACTTTAAGAAAACATATACACCTCCACAGAAAATTAAAAATGGAACTGAATTATCTTGTAGCAGCATTTATAACTAGGGCCCCATCCACTTGGAAACAGCACGAAATGTAAACAATTTTTTCTTTGCCATACTGAAAAGTTTCCCGTTAATACAGCATTGTTTCAGGAAATGTCTCCGTCCACATGGAACCCTCTAAGAAGACTTAAAAGGCTGTACATATGCCAGGCCTGTAGGTGGAGCTGTAGCGCTAGAAGAAGATGTTACACACATTACAGGTAAAAAAAATAACATAAACGAGAGCCAGGGGAAAGAAAGGGAGATGGATCGAAGATGATGATGATGACATAAATCCTGTATTTCTGTTGAAAAATGTCAGCTGCAGCAACGAGGACAACATGTAAGCGCAGTATACATAAGGGAGGATCTCTCTGTAGTTATATAATACATACAGTATAGTATGGAGGACGAAACCTGACTTATGTATAAATAAACCTACCTCATTAACATATGGACTCAGCAATAAATAAATAAATGTAAGTGAACAGAAAAGTATAAATAAATGTAAAACATTTATTTATAGTTTCATTTATTTATTCCTGTATTTATTGATTGATTGATTTATTATTTCTGTATTTCTTTCCACATTTATACATAAGTCAGGTTTTGTCCTCCATAGTAAAGTCAAGTTTTTTTGACTGACATGTAATTTTTTTTAAACTCAAAACGTCCGTGGGTGGGCTTGAACCACCAACCTTTCGGTTAACAGCCGAACGCGCTAACCAATTGCGCCACAGAGACATACACTGCAGGTGAGGGCGTGGCTTATTTCTCGGCCCACTTGTATCCAAATGAAAAACTGTTATAATCACATATACATTTAAGGCTGAGTAAATTCATCTACTTTAGGTATAGGCCGTTTCATTTTACAACCCGTAATCCCCCCCCAGACTTAATATGGGTTATAACAACATTCAGTACAATGTAGAATCTTTGCTTTTAATGCAATTACTCATTTTCTTATATTCATAGATTTATTCTGCATCTCATACAGACTGATTTGTACAGCAATGGCTCAATGAAGTACTTCAGTGTATTCACCCGGCATCTGTGCTTGTCATCAGTGAGTAGGGGAATTTTAATACTCGAGAGGGAGACTGGAAATAGCAGTTGTCTTGAAAGTATGTGTATGGTAAAGGGACATGCAATTTCCTACATGTCAATCAATACAAAACTTTTTCTGACAATACAGAGAGGACGTGCTGCAGCTATGAACAGTGTGAATAGACCGATTTATTTTCTGAACAATGTAAAACCTTTTCAATAGTATCATAAATGAAATGCATAAAATTAGAACAACATGTGCCCCCAAGATTAGCTAAATTATGTCTAAAATATAGTTGACTGTAAAACACTTTGGGCTGACACACTTCCTATAGATGATTTCATTACATCGTGGTTGTTTTCAATATATTACACATCACAATCGGAGTTGGTTGCATCTTATTCAGCAAGATTGTCATGAGTATTAGATCTTTATAAAACATTAAATGTCGCAGCCACATTCGAGTTCTGTAGATATGGGCCAACATGCAACAAGGCACAAAATGCTATTTTTTGAGAACATATACATACATACATACACACATATATATATATATATATATATATATATATATATATATATATATATATATGCTATTTTTTGAGAACATATACATATACATATATATATTTATTTATTTTCAACACTTCCAACATCCAATCAAGGAAAATAAAATGTATCTTTTCAAGTGTCTGTTACTGTAAATCAACTTGATTTACACACAGACCTTTAGATATACTCATTAGTTTTAGACCACAATGCTGACATATGGCTGGTACAAGACAACAGCATATAAACTTGTTGCAAGTAAACAAACTTCACTATGTTTGTACTACGATTGTTAATCATTAAATGTAGTGTTTTGTACGCATGTCCAGGAGTACAAATAGAATTTTGCTTTACTTTTAAGAAGCAATACATACTGGCCCTTACTTGGACAGAGCCTGGCCAACACTCTGCACTGCACACCTACACCTAAACTCTACCCCACCCCTAACTTAACCAATACAATGGCTGCATACAGTAGTTGCTAACTTTGTTTAGAATAAACCATCGTAGGTTTAACCTTAACCCAAAAAAATAAAACACCAGAGGGAAATTCACAGTCCATCATCAGTAAAAGCCGAGCACTGCAGGAGGGGAGTGCATATAATGGTGGTGGCTTTAGAGGTGGTTTTCCAGGGAACTTCATGGAAATTACTCAAAAGTCAAGGTTGACTATAGCTGTTGCGCTGGTTGTTGTTTGTTTTGTCTCAAACGCCATCTCTGCTCTCATTTGTGTCTCCAGCTGATGTGGCCGGAGTCGTCTGTGAGGTATTTAAGGCTAGCTGCATCGCCCAGATGCTCAGAGGCCTCATGTAAGCCAGTGAGCGAAAGCAGCCCTTCTCACTGTAGGCTTCAGGAGTCTGGAACGCCATGCCACATCTTTCCCACACAGTCCGGTAGCAACCTTCTGCTGTTCGCATTCCCTCATCCCACATGCCCTGAGTAACAAAACACAACCAAAGATGAGTGAGACAGTCGTTTGGTTAGCATTACCCTATTCTTGATAATCCACAGGTCCAGTGTGTAAGAATGGGTGACATCTAATGGTGAGACTGCAGATTGTAACAAATGGAGGACTGGAGGAAACAGAGAAACTGTGGCCTCTTTAAAGCAAAGCCATTTTGTATTCTTAAGCACATGTCCACTTGTATAAATGCACTTATAAGTAGTACATTCATTTTCGGCCAGGTAACATAGTTAAGTTAACTTCTGAGAGAATAAACATGAGCGTAAACATAAGGGAATGGTTGAACATTTTTTGACAGACCTGTTTTCTCACAGAAATCAACACCAAAGCAAATGTATATGCAAAAAACAAAACACCATAGTCAAATGCCATTTTTGTGGGTTTAGCTTGGTTTGCAAATCCTGTGTATACCTATACTTATTTTGTGTGAAACAGGCTCCAGACAAACTCACCTCATGGATCATAGTGGCTGCCAGTCCATACACTACTCCAGTCCAGACCTCATCTGATTGGATGCTGGAACGGTCGGGGACTCCTTCAGGACGCATGCCGTTGACTGCCCCCATCTGGCCTCCAGCAAAGCTCATTACATTCAAGTCAAAGATGGATTTTAGTGTGGTCAGCATTTTTTCTTTTGGGAAAGCCTAAAGGGAGGAAGCAGTGTTTAGTGTCATAATCCTGAAAAAAAACATTCCCAAGTTGATGTAACACATCTTTCTTCCTAGAGCTGACCATATATTTACCACATTTAAAGCTGCACTGCATAACTTTTTAACATAAACAAATGTCGGTTTTATTCAAACCATTGTCACATGGAAATATTTGAGTCAAACCTTAATCATACGATCGATATTACATGTGCTTAGCTGACAAACATTTGCTGCATTTACTTGCCTGATAGTCTCCCTCTCCCAGCCCGGATGCTTTTAGGAACCAGTGGCCAGCACACTGGTCAGACATGACACTGTTTGAATGGTCTCCACCACTGCTGTCGTAGTTGTAGTACTTTCCTAAACATGACAGGAAAATTAAAAATAAAGTCTCAAGCAGCTGATTATCACCCATTAGTTGGACCATACTAAACCTGCAAGATTAATTACTGCTATGAATTCATTAATTTTTTTCATCTTTGTAAAATAAATATTGGCGTCAGTCCATACATGAGAATAAAAGTCTTAACCCATCAGTCTGTCACTGAAGACAGGGTTAGCGTGTTTCCTGCAGGTACTTCCATATAAATACTGCATAGTGCACAAGAAACGGGTGTTTGAACTCACCGTTCCACAGCAGTTTGTCGAACGCAGCACTGCCTCTGTCTAAGATGTCTCTGTAATATTGGTATGATTCCTCATTGTCCAACAGTCTGGCCATCTTACACATCACACACAGGGACGCCAACCACAGCCCGCCACAGTACGCACTGTAAAACACATCAAATCATAGGTGCACATTGTGGTCATTTGTCACATCCTACCTTGCCCAAAGATAAAATATTAAATGATGTTTTTTATTTAAAATATATAATTTTCAGATGTGTGTTAAAAGTCGGCCATGTTTTTTCCATCCTGTCCACACTCTCACCTTGGTCCAGTCACTGTCCAGCCATCATAAGTCTGGTCAGCAAATCCAGAGTTTTCTATTAGTCCATCTCCATCCAGGTCAAACTTGAGCTCTGACTCCATCACCACCTGACACATGGACAACAGTTGCAAATGATGTCAGTAAAATTACTCAAGTCCTGAATAAATAAAAAAAAAAAAAAAAATATATATATATATATATATATATATATACATATACATATACATATATATATATATATATACATATTTATACATATATACACATATACATATACACACATACATATATATATATATACATATACAGTATATACACATGTATAAAGCATTTAGATTAAGAAGACTTTAAGTGAAAAATGTTTTCTCCTTTGCAAGGAATTAGTAGATTAAACAGTTGGTATGATTAACACAGGAAAGGAAGCTACAGGAAAGGGCCTTGATGAGTTTCTGCTAGTGTAGTGTTGCTAACTAAAATCTGCTGGGGCGGTGCCTGACTTGAAACACCTGAAACCCATCAGTGGGTGAAACAGGTAGCACGGCTGGGCGAGCAAAACAATCAAAGACAATAGGGCTGTGAACGGTGAATCACCCCCCCCCGGCTTGGCTGACTCTCGGTGGGCGGTCTCGGCTGGGTGCAATCAGTGTCAGCCCCGGTGTTCAGCCCATGTCTACCTACGCATCACAACCCGTACAGCCGTATTTTAATTGGAGTCGTATTCTGTGGAGCTTGCCTGCTACAGAATAGGCCAACAGCAAGATTTAAGTAATCCCGATGTCTTCTCTGTTCAGATTAAAATCTTCACTTCCTCATTCACTTGCATTATTTGCTAAATACACAGTAAAACACCACTGATAACTGGAACTTATAAGCTTAACATCATGTGCTTCGATTGATTCATCGCAGAGTAAAGTGTTTCAAAGATCATCTGTTATACCTTACAGATGGGCCACATGTCCTGCAGGTACTGAGTGTCCTGGGTGAGATGAAAGTCCCTGTAGACCTGCAGGACAAACTTCAGGTTCAGGTCCTTCCAGTCTGCCGTGTCATGAATAAGGTAGGCATTGACCCGCTCCCACGGCTCATCATCTAGGAAAAGAGTCATCATAAGCCTTGTTACGACCATGGCGTACAGTTCAATACATTTTACAATTGTTTGCATTTGGATTATTAAAAGTTTAGGGTATTAAAATAACTGATGCGTACAGTCCCCCTAGTGTGGAGGCAATGCTGCCGTTACGTTTAGATCAGAAGTTAGAACTGGGAGTGGTGTCACGCATGAGTTCACCATGTTCCAGATGGAAAGTCGGGAAACATGTCTCGGACTAGCCACTATTAGCAACACAAGTCGATAACGATAGAAAAAAATTCCCCATGACAACCAAATATGAAGTTTTAAGACTTTGCAGAACTGAAAAGAAACCTACGGCTGCCTAAATTTAACCTATGTTGTGAAGGAACTAGTTCCTCCACGGGACTTCCCTTGGAGTTGTAGTATTGTAATTGCTCTCTTACCTGGGTCTCCTATGTCATGAGGCACCACATTTTTGGTATTCACATAAGAACACTGCCCACTCATCAGATGCACCCTCTCTGTTGTGTCCTGCTGAATCACACTGCCAGCTGAGAAGAGAGTGAGTCTTGGTATTGTACTTTATCAAACACACACACACATGCTTTAATAATTGGAAATACACTGACATTACAAATATTCACTCACCAATGTCGTATTGTATGCTCAGAGCGATTTTGGGCCACAGCATTATGAGGGCAAAAGAGGCATAGAAGTGCACATCATATGTATTGTACATTCTGTACTCCTGACCTGGGGACACAATCATTGTTCATTAAAACATGAATCTTTCGTTTAAATTCAACCAGCCCTGAATATACAGTGCTTCAAAAAATGTAGATCTACATTAACAGCATTGATAATTATCAACTGCAGCCATGTTCATTTTCTCATATGAGAAAAAAGCCTAATACCTTAAAATAAAGTTAATTTGCCCAACCCTAAAACATATCCCTTTACTAAAGAAGTGAAGTGTGTAACAGTTAGGAGGGGTTTCTTGGCAGATTGTATACAGTATACTACATGGAAGCATTTTGTATACGTGTATCAAACTTTACAAATAAAAGCAGAAGCCTTAGAATAAGCCTTGTACTGTATATGTACTTTTATATGGAGGTTGCCGTGTCACATGGTTCTACAGCAGCATTGCATGCTTTGAAGCAGAGGCTTGCTACACAAATGACCAACGACATCCTTTCTGGTATGCAAAGGCCACTATAGTATAATACTTCATTTGTTACAATCTGCACTCTTTGACGTTTACCTTCAAGGTAGGCAAAGCGTCCGTACTCCTTGATGACAGCAGGCTGAGCTGGAAGACCCCCGTCCTCACTGCGAATGCCGCCACTGATGTCTGCGTCCTCTGCGAGCTCGGTCCACACTGTCCCTCCATCCGTCACAAAGTACAACTCATTAAACAAGGCCGATTTATACCAGGAGGGGAGAGCACTGTAATACCAAGAGAAATACATGCCAAGTTAAGTCATGAGGTGATGTCACATGGCATGACCACTGGATGTCTAGCACTGAAACCTGTTTCAGTTGGAGGATCATTTTTATATTTCAACCTACACAGATTTATTTCCCAGCTGTCAGTTACCTGTTCTGCAGAATTGGTCTCTGCCACTCCTCAATGCTTTGTTCCCACTGTTTGTAATGTGTAAGAGCATAGTGACTGAGAGACGGAGACGCGTCGCTGTTGGTCCCAAAGTAACGAGTGTACCTCCTGGAAAGAGAAAACACCACAAAGTGGTCATGTCGGCACAATAAGTCTCTAAATCCATCAAAAGATGCAACAATTACTAAAACAGAAATGATTAGATTTGGACACTCAGCATTTAAAAAGCCTTTATGTAAAGTCATGTGTGTCTGAACTTTGTATTCTCTTACTAGATCAATTTGTTTTACATGATTTATGTTTAGGTTCGAGAAATTTTTTATTCAGGAATCTTAAAGCATACAGTACTTTAGCGCTGGGTTATAAAAACTATCTCAACATAGAATATGACAAAAATGTTAAGTTACATTTGGTAAAATTCCACATTGTTTGACACATATTTCCTGTTTATGTGTTTATGTCCATCAGTTAATATAGAGGGAAACTTTATTGTGGGAGCTCTTATTGTGAAGGGGGTGTGTTGATCAGAGGTGGGTCATGCGGTGAATGTGTGGAAGACATGGCGGTTGTCAATAAAGAAGTGGTTCAACATCCATAGTTGTTTTGTTTCCATTACCAAAAAACACACTGCCAGTCAGAATCTGCCATTTCAGCATATATATATATACATGTTATGTCCGCTTCCTCTTGTAAATTGTTGCTGGGGAAGAAGCAGAAATGAGTGGAAGAGGAGCAGCAACCACACCCATAGTATGTAAATATTGGTTCATGCTGGCAAAAGTCTTTCACACAGCGTGAGATTTTGGTCCAAGTTATTTTGATAGTCAGTAATTGTCTTTAGTTGATGTTGAAGTCAAAAAACCACGACAAAGCTCCGGAGTTCAAAGTGTTCCAAAGGTCCCCGTCTAGAAAACTTCAGCAGCAGCAGAGGAGAGATTCTCAGCATCACATGACAAAATAGGAACTACTGGTCCTCACCGCAGTAACTTGTTTTTTCATACACATGACTCAGAGTAAACAAGAAGCTTTAGCTGTTTACCTTATGTGTTCCCTCTCTCCAGAACCAAAGGTGATTTTGGGCATGTCCCAAGCCAAACAGAACTCCAGCGTGTTGCGGCCCTGAGCCGCCACCGAGCAGCCCTCAGCCAACGCCGCTGCCACCGTCTCCCCCTTAGACGTCGGTGGGCTGGAACCTGCAGAGGCATAGACGTGTGTTCCTTCACATCTGCTCAAATACTGAAGTGGTGCATTCTTGTAGTGAGTATATTACTTTGCATCATACTATGATGTTCATTTCTCACATTCAGTGAATTTTAACATCCGCTCCCTATGCATCAGTCTCATCGCTCCACTGACCTGCAGGAGAGTCCAGTCGTCCATCAGTGATGAGGTCACTCCACAGATCACTGCAGGTTCCCTTTGGGCTGAACGCTGTCTGGTGACTGGCCTCTCTGTCCGGCTGTCAAAATATGCACACAAACAAAAGTTCTCAAACACGCACCTGCCGTCTTGGTGAATCTAAAACCTCCTGCTCATTAGCACAGCAGATTTCAATAATTCCCTTCTTCAAACGGCTACTATTCATACCTGCTCTCTGGCTGCAATGCACAGCGTGTAAGGGTTCACTGTAGTGCAGTGATGCAACAAGACTCCAGACACCGCCTCCCCCTCCTTCTCCAGATGGAATGGTTCATTCCAGTGTCCCCCGCTCTTGTCGCTCTTGTCTCCCGAGCCGTTAACCACAGTAAACATGATGGAGACCTCTAGATCGTAGTCGTTCTTGTTCTCTACGTCCCACACAAAAACAGCCACCGGGAGACTTGAGTCCTAAAAAACATTATTTCATTATTAGATGTTTGCATGGAGGACGAGCTTTGAAACAAAACATGTCAACCTACACCGTCTGTGTTCTTTGATTTGATGAGAATACATGTAAACAGTTGTACTAAGATGAATTTAGAGTTGAAGTTGGACTAACACACTCAGATAATGCATGTATACTGTAAATTCAACTGGACTCAAACTGGCCTCGATGCTCTGCACATGTTCTACAATCCCTGGCTTTGAACCGGAAATAATAGAAAAAAACTGGTACACAGAAGACGACAACAGCACAACAGCAAGACAAGCATTGTGAAATCCAGACTGGTGTATTTTTGGACTGAATTTACGCTCGGTCACCTTATGGAATGAAATATTTTGAACTTAATGGATTGTAAAAAGACAAGGAATGACGCTCGACATGATACCAACTAGCTGCCAGCTAAATTTGTTTTGGTGTCTACTGGAAAACCCCAGATACTATCAGGCTGAATGGGGGGGCATATTTCATTCAGTGAATTGATGGAACAGTTGAACTACAACCATACCCTGACTAAACTGTGCATGTAAAGTACTGAGGGGGAGCAGAGTTGTCCTCCGTCTGTTACAATCTACCTCTGATCTAGTCTAATCCAAATCCATTATCTCATAACAAATATTCAGAATCGATTGGAAGTGCAAGCGCCAGACATCATTTGCATAACTCAACTGTTGCAGAGAGGGATAGTGAAGTTACCTGGTAGTCATGGGGAATAACGGGAGAGATCTGTCTGCACGTTAAGGTGACATTCTGTCCTGGCAGGTGGTAGACAGTCCAGGCGCGGGGGTACAAGGCGTGATAGAAGGCATATTCCCCACAGAAGCCCCAGTTCCAGCCTTGTAATGTGGACGGTCGCTCGACAGAGAGCACCTGCTGGTAAACTGTTTGTCCTCCGCGACGCAAACAAACTGTGAACTTAGATCAAGGAAAAACACACAATAGTAACGTATGACAGTAGAGAGTGACACTCCTTTTCAAAATAATGGCTGTTCATAATTCAGTCAGAAAAACCTGACCCATGAATGTAGATAAACACCCCGGTTCTGTTTCAACCGCGTTATGAGGGCCTATTTCACTTTCACCACGTGCCTTAATGATAAGTGACGACTTATCAGAGGTGTAAATCTAGCTCTAGCAGGTTATGGTGTCTGTTTGCTCAGATTAAATGACGTTGAAAATGCTTTTACATGAGTCTCAGTCGATTCAAGATCCTGTGTACCTGGTTGGCTGTGACAGTTGTGTAGTGATACATTCCTGGGTTGAGTTGCCATCTACAGAAATCTCCCCTCCAGCCTCTTGTGATGGTACCTCCTCCAATACCGCCAAGTGGAACACCTGCATATCAGGAGTGCGGAAAACACTAGGAGTTCAATTTGTTTTTTTTTATCCGTTGTGAGATTTTAAATACTTGTTTGTGTCATGTACACATATGCAAAGTAAGACCATAGACTTTCAAACTGACTTTTTTTTTGTAACCAGCAGAGGTTCCCCCCCTGGTGGCTACAGAAATGCAGCTTCTCACCATAAAACTTCAGCAAACCTCCTGAAAATACTGTGTTCTGACACAGACTTGAACTCACCATATATTTGTTGCAAGGGTAGGGGACGAAACATATCAATGAACGGAGCCTTCTTTTCAACACGGGTCTTCTTGTACCACCATTTTATATACCTGGTTGAACATAAACACAGTACACCAATCACATTACAAATCATAAGTGACAGTATGTGAATGCACCGAAGATATTTTATTTATTTTACTAAATGTCCCAAAAGCCTGCACCAGATTGGATAAGAAAAAGAAATTGTTCCACTTTGCTGCTCCAGTAGCTTGGAATCATTGGCAAAACACCAGAGAGCTGGTGTCAGTGGATGTTTTAAATTAACTCTGGATAACTTAGATGAAGTGTAGATGTTTGACTGCCCTGTTTATTCACTATATGTTCATAATTCTATGGTATATAGTTTGATTTTATAAGCATGCAACTGTAAGTGTTTACTATCTCTGCTCCTTGTGACTTCTGGCAACTTACTTGAGCTGCTGATCAATTTGTCTTTGCTAAGTTAAGTTGCAAATGTTTGTCTTGTTGCTATTTCTCAACTTCAATATTCAGGCACACACACGTGTGTTATCCTGTCTTACGGCACATTACGGAAGCCTGTTGGTTTCGATACTGTTGCAAAATGAGTATCTGATCCATTTTTAGTCTCAGTTAATATCCAATTATAGTTGTTTTGACAAAACTAATCGTCTGATATTGGCCCCCAAAGGTAGCCACACACCGGGACAGAGAGAGAAGAGGTTACTGAGCAACTGCACAATTTTAAAAACTCGTCTGTTTGTTCGTGTCTTTTTGTAGGGATATATACAGTTACAGGAGCCTGAGGCCAGAGGCTCCAAAGTTCAAAGTCTGTAAGTAATCTATTATCATCTACTATCATGAAAGGTTTTGGTTGAGCAGTTTAACACAGGTCTTGGGTTCATGATTAGTTCAGCACTAAAGTGACTGTGGTGCTTACAACATAATGCCCCTCAATATATTTAGTCTGAATAAGCTTAGCTTTTAGTTAAAGTCATGGTACACTGCAACATCTGAGCTTGTGTTTGCAAAGCTTGACCCTTGGATTTTCAGTGTTTGGTGAAGGAGGGAGGTAACTTTGTGATCAGCAATATGATTAAATTACACTCAACAACTATGGAAACACAACCGTTTTGTTTTTGCTCCCATTTTCCATGAATTCAAGTAAAAGATATAAAATATCTTAAGAAGTGAAGAGGCCTCTTGGAGGTGAAAAGGTAACTCAAACTAGTCCAGTTGCCTACAGCTAACTACGTAAGACAATTTCTTACATGAAAAACAAATCAGAAAAATTGCTACTGTATTAGCGAGCACTACACCTTTACTACAATAATCCATCCAACTGGCAGGTGAGACACATCGACATGCTGATTAAAGAACATGACTATTGCACAGGTGTGCCTTGGACTTGTCAAAATAAAAGGCTACTCTAAAATGTGCACCTTTTTCGTGCAAAAACAAAAATGTTGCATTCATATTTTGTTGAGAATATGAATTATTCATGCGTAACTTGAGAGAGATCGATCCAGTTCAGCTGCAAACCTGCCTTGCATGAAAAAAACAGCACCTGACTTTCCCGCAAACAATAACCTCACACGAAAGCACATTCTAGAGGGACAAAAACGGCCAGCGGTGTGCCAACACCGCTCCACTCATGAGCAGATCAATGGTAACTTTCTGAGCGTGTTATTTGCCGTGGGCAGATTCTATTGTCCTGCAGGTGGAATGCAATGACTGGTTCCCACCCTAAACTCAAATTGTGAATACAGGCCGAGTATACTAACCTAACCTCAATCTAAAGTCTGTCTGCATAGAGGGCCATTTTGTTTAAAACAACACAGGTCTAGTATTACAATGAAAGCAATGAATACAAGGCAATCCCAAGCTCAATACCAGAACACCTGTTCAACTGCTTTTTAGTGCAGCTATCAATTTATATGGCAGCTATTCAGTGGATTTGGGCATGCAGTCCCACAATATGTTGTTCATCAGTGTTTGTAGAAAATATTAACATAAATAAATGAGTCATGCAGGAAGTACCGAACTAATCTATTTAATTAACTGATTCTAGAACCGCTTTGCTCGTCACTAGTTGTGTATGTGTGTTGTGTATAAAACGACGCCACAGCAGTTTTGTGCAGTTGTGCCATGACGACCCCACCCACGTTGAGGAGGTACTAAAGTAACGGAAAACAACGTATACCAAACGTATACCAAACGGAGTTGAGTCAAGTAGTGCTGGAACTGTATCATAGAAAAGCACCTTAGCATAGAGTTGGTCTAGGAACTGTAGTTTGACCTATGTCGATGTGAATTGTAACCAGCAAAAGCAGCACAGGAAAAAACTGCATTGTGTTCAAACAGTGCACTGTATTGTTTAACTTAATTTTTAGACAATGTTTGTATGGGATGGGCCGCTGAATCATGTGACTGAGCCTCATTCTGGAATAATGAAAAACAATTATTCATATAATCAGATGATTGTACATTTATAAAAAAAAACAATATAATATAATTGTTTAATTTTCAAATTATTAATTCTGAACACAGATTAGTAAGATTATAGCCTTACTCTTTGTTTAATCTATCATCTGTATTTTTTGAAAGGAGGACAACAGTTAGTACATCTTACCTTAGACCAAGGCCAATGTGTTCCCAAATGTAGGACAGCGAGACATCACCTGCTTGATAGGGTTGTCTCTTCTCCTTGAACTCGTGCGCCAGACAGATGCGCCAGCCCTCCTCGGGTACACCATATCCCATCTCCTTAGAGACATACCTACTCATGAGGTCTGCTGTGGATTTCTCACCCCACTCTGCAGTCATTTTGGACGAATTTCCAGCAGCACAGAGCTTCAAATAGAGAATGGGTGTGGACAGGTCTTGTGGATACAAGCACAGACCTGTCACCACCTGATTTCAAGAGAGCCAAATGTGCCCGTCTGAAGTAGTTGTTGTGAACAGTTTCTGGTCTTCAAGATGAAGAGTTATTTCAGACTGAAAACAAACTGACAAGCTTTTAATACTTGCAGAACAGGTTTTCTGGTTTTACCCAGGAATTCCTTCACAGATGATGTCCCAATCCTACCATTAAGTAATCAGTGTCCACATGATCAATCAGGTCTCTAGATCTCCAAGTTGAGGGGGCAAATCGGCAGGGGCAAATTATATCTTCGTTTTCTTTACCACAACCCCCAGATCTCCAGTATTTTTAGAGATGACAGACCACTTTGTATGAAGCTCAGATGCCACTGTGCTGTCTGAATGGATGACAGCTCAAAACAGTCAGGAAGCCCTGAGGATCTCAGTCAGTAAGCTGGTACACCTACAGTGGGATCAGACAATGTTATGTTATATTATCAGAATGTGAACAAAATGATAAAACATCATTTTTATTAGGGCACAGAAATTGTTTTATTAATTCAATGGTTTATCAATTGAAAATAACTAGCTGTTGTATGACTGGCAAATTGTCAAAATGTTATGTTATGCACAAACTTGTCAACTTATTTTGTGAATAAGGTAACAATAATTTGTCATCTTCATGGCTCCAAGGCCCACCAGTTGGCATCCCACCTTTTGGGAAGCACCGGTTTAAAATGCAGTTATTGCATGTATCTGCTTATCATTAGGAGAGCACATATGAAGCCACCATATCAATGACCCTGCTATTAGCTGCAAGGTTATATCATATCAACATAAACATACTGTATATGCATAAGCTTAAGTAAAACAGCAGCAACTAACTCGACATCCAAAAAATAGAGAAGAGGATACTGTTTTTAAAATACCTCAGCAACGTTCTAGTCCTTACGCAGCTTTGTCATCACCTTGTAACACTGATCTATAATGTAAATAATTCACATTTGTCACATATCCGGCGTCTTTTGTCCTCGAAAAAAGCCTACCGTATGAGTTTCTCTCAGGCTTTTCACGGCTACGCTACCTCCTCGTTTTACTGCATTATTTACTTCAAATCGCAAACATACCTTTAAACTTCACTGAATCAGAAATTGAAGAATACTTAATATTTGTCAGTAGCTCTTACAATCACTGTAGATCGCCCGTGTATGCCTGACAGCCCTGTTCCAGGGGCTCAAATTCCAAACAGAGGCGGTGTGGTGTCTGCCGAGACTGTACCATTCGGTTAAAAAATGAAGGGTACATTAAGCTCCCTTTTTTATTTTCCTCTAAATGACAAGTGTCGTGAAGTTTCCGTCAAATATACAATTTTAAAATATGTTATATGTAACACTTGTCTCAACAATGTACAGTGTTAGTGTACAAAACAACGGCTATTTGTAAATATTTAATCCACTGGTCCC
This sequence comes from Solea solea, assembly GCF_958295425.1. Lineage (NCBI taxonomy): Eukaryota > Metazoa > Chordata > Actinopteri > Pleuronectiformes > Soleidae > Solea > Solea solea. The sequence goes on from NC_081136.1 coordinate 11,073,241, forward strand.
TACTCGCGTTACCTCTGCCACGCGATGTATTTTTGATGGCCGACAAATAACTTTCCCAGGGTTGTACTTTTTTGTTGTATTCTTTAATAAATCTATAGAAAGAAGTTAAAACACCATTATATTAATAATATATTAACACGTTGTCGACGCTAATATGCATTTCTAATTTTCTATTTTCTTAATTTTACACTTTTATTTTTCCGTGGTTTGCGGTTGGTCGCACGGCAACCGCTACGGCATACGTGCGCTTGAATTTTTGTTTACTGTAGTAGGGAATGGTGGCTAGCTACAGCAGCTAGAAAAAAAATGGTCAAGTCTTTCAGAAACACGGTCAAAAACGGAGTTGTTTTATTCAAAAAGTAAAATTGGGTGTGTTCCAGAAAAAGGCGACGCAACTGTCTTGCTGCTGTGTAATTTGAGGCCAAGGTTTGTGTTTGAATAAACCTAAAATAGGGCAAATAGTGAGTCGAATCTAACAAGATAACGTCTGTCTGCAGCCATATTTATCTAGCTGGGATAGCTAAACGTTTATTTAAAAATGCCATTGTGATTTGTTCTCCGTGTTAGAAGTCGTGCTTTGTAGGTAACGCTACCTTGTTGTCTAATGTTACAGATGATTGAAGTGTTGGCCTCCGTGGCCCGAGGTCCTGTGTTTCTGGCCGGGGAGCTCATGGAGTGTCTCATCACATTCACCAACCCAATGTCCCACTTGTCCACCTCTGCCACCAGGTACAACTTTCCTCCTTTCACCTAATTGTCAATCATAGAGCTTCACACAAAACATGCCTCATGAGTTTGTTGGTAAAATGATGAAAGGTTGGAAAAAGTATGGAATTAACATACAGAACCCAATTGCACCCGTTTATTAGTGAGCTACTTTGGCCAATTTAAAGCTTTAATGTGTTTTTGTAAAGCCAAAATCGACATTCGTATTTCTGCTGTATGTGACTGTGTGAATCATATTTATTTAAGCAGCATGGCAAAGGTGTGAGGGTTGTGGCATTTTAAATGTAAATGTTTACAAATAGTTTATATATAATTAAATGTATTTGCTGCAAGCTTTTTTATGAATTTATTTTAAGTTCAGAAAAAAAGTCAGTTTTGTTTGTTTCACATAATATGTCAGATTGACTTTAATATGGAGGTTATGTTTTGATGAGATTAAGAGTATGTGTGATAGCAATTGTTATTTTATTTTACTGTTTTGAAATTGTTTAAAATGTTCTGTAGCTATTTTGCCAGTCCTTGACAAAGTTATTATAGTTAATGAATTAACGAAAATTAAAATCAAAATTGAAATAACAATAAAAATAGAACAATAACTAACTAAAACTGAATTGTGTGTTTACAAAAACTAACAAAAGCAACACACTTGTAGCAAAATGTGCATAGTTTTTTTCGTCTTTTTAAATTAATTTCATACATAAGCCTACATAAGACATACTAGTTCTTATGATGTATATTATTTTTTTTCTCTGCCATCAATTTTGAAAGGTTTTATTTGAGACAGCCATTTCATTCATAGTAAAATGATGTTTGGCTGTGCAGTTAAACACAACATTTGTTATGTAGTTAATTGAGTTGAGTTGGTTCATCTAAGTGAAACAAACCTCTAGTCTAGGGGTTTATTATTTTTTTTAATTTATTTATTTTTTTTATTTTGCTCATGTTTTCTCCCAGATTGAGCTCCCTGAGACTCCTCATTAGCTGGGTTTTTTATGGCAAAATACCTTTTTGAATGTTGAATACTCCAGATTATAAAAAACAAAAAAAAACGAAGAATTTACAAAAATAAAAACTAGCAACATCACTTTAAAAACTAATTGAAACTAACACATTTAAAAAAAAAAAAAAAAAAAAAAAAAAAAGCCAAAACTAAACTAATGACACATCCCAAACTATTATAACCATGGTCCTTGTCCATGGTGACACATTTTTTATTATTGTTTTCTGCATTTCCTTAATTAATCCTGAATTTATGTTTATATGATTTGTGGCCTTATTATCGTGTTATCTAAGGTTAGCTGCTAGTGGACGTATTAAGCACTTTTTATCACTCATTCACAACATTCCACTTCGCCATTGTATAACCCTTTTTTTCCATTTGTCTCCCAGTGAGATGTTGGCATGGGCCAGTGCCCAGATTCACTGCCAGTTTCATGCCAGTGAGAGCAGAGTGGCTCTGCCAACCCGGGGCAACAAACAGGATGTCCAGGCTGAAAGTGACACTGTACTCATTCCAAGTAGAGGTCAGTGGGAGACTGGGGGAAAAAAACACTATTTGCTGATTAGTAGTTTTAGCATAAACCAATTATTTTTTGCTTAAAGAGGTAGTTTACACACAGGTTTAAAAGGATTTGGGATTTATTAGCTTGGTTTGAAATGAAATTCTTGCTTCATGTGTAATATGTCTACAATTTCTGCAACACAAATGTTGGTCTTTTACAGGAGAGCGAGGGCAGTGTGTGCTGGACACGCCACCTAAGATACTGTTCTGTGACCTTCGTCTGGACCCCGGGGAGAGCAAAACATGTAAGTTAGTGTTGTGTGTCGCAGAATATAGATCCACAACAGCAACATGTTTTTTTAATGAGCTAAATCTACCCGTGTACCACAAAGTTGGGGACTGGTGATAACATCACCCATAAGAATCTGAACTCCCATTGCATGGCCTCCACAATTAAAGTTTGGCCGGTGCCATGTTGTGGTTTTGCAACTGTTAGTTCAGAGACGTCCCCTGCAACCAGGTTGCTATTGGACAATTTATTGCCTGTTTTCCTCTAAATATGAACATAATTTAGAAAAGTGATGTTATGTTCTATTGAAGAAGAGCTTAAACTAAAGATTGAGACCATTAACTCCTCAGGAAAATGGTTACTGACATGATCAATTAAGTGAGAAGTAGATTAGAACCCAGAAGACTACATACATTTTTTTATATACAACCCAAGGATGTGATATAATAACGCTCGGAAGATCGCCGACATCTTTACAGGCCAAATACGGTATTTTCCTTCAGTGTAATGCAGCATCTACAAATGACCATATATCTTTCTGTTTGTGATTTGCTCTGCCACAGATTCATACAGTGAAGTTGTACCCAAAGATGGTCCTCCTAGTTTCCGTGGTCAGTCAGTGAAATATGTCTACAAACTGACCATCGGCTGCCAGAGAGTCAACTCTCCCATTAAACTATTGAGAGTTCCCTTCAGAGTGCTGGTTCTGCAGGGTGAGACGGCTGTTTTTCAATATCAAATGCTTTTGCACTTTAAAACCATCTGTGGTAATTACAAATATCTCTTATCTCACTTCAATACAAGAAAAGTGAAATGTTTATTTGTACCATAGATGTTAATGAAGATTATAATAAGGAAAATCATAGCACCAAACAAACAATTGCTTTTTATTTCAGAGAGGTTTGTGTTAAGTGAGTGTTAAGTGATCAGTAAGAACATTTCCTTCCCCATTTAACTGGCCAACTGTCCATGTCTCAGTATCCCAACACCAGCAGGGATCACTTTATTTAATAAAGAGTGTCCGCCTCCACTACGGTAGATAGTGATAGGCCTTGTTAGTATTAGGAGTTTACCTGCTGACCTATTACATCACAGACCAAAATAACTTGGCATCATGGAGCACCATTGCATGTCTTTCTATTAACCATTAACTTCAAAATGTTTAATTCTTTAAGCTCAGAGAGCATAATTTCAGTGCCGCTACTTCTTGGTACTGCATGTTTCACGACAGTTGTGGAACGACCATTAAATGAAAGATAACGTTAGTTTAGTGTAAAGGCAAAATGTTTATACAAGAAGTAGTAAAAAGCTGTGAGACGGCATTGACATTGTGCGTGAAGAAGTTGCACAACTAAAATGAAAGATAACATAGAAATGTGTATTTGTCTTATAAGAATGACTACTCAAATGAAAGATTAACATTTATTTAGTAAGAATAACTACTAAAATTAAATATAAAATATAATTTTATTTTATAAGAATAACTGCTATATAACTAATAACTAAATGCAGTTTGTGCAGAACAGAATCAGGTTTTTGGTACAGAGAAATTCAATTTATGTTTGAAAATCTGATTTTTTTTTAACAAGATATAAATGACTGTCTTTCTGTTTCAAGATACAAAAAGACAGGGGTCTCATAAGGTGATGGCCAATGTATTTGTACATTAATGTCTGACATTTTCTCGGCCGATCTGTAGGCATGCCAGAACCTCCATTTCCCCAGGATGAAGAGGTTTCCCCATCGAACCCGTTCCTAGAGGAAGAGGAAGCAAGTCGCAGAGACACTCGGTCTTTGGAGAGAGCGCTGGACATGCTTATGGTCACCACGTCGAGACGCTGCCCACGTAAGTCCCAGCAGTGGCTTTTATATTAGTAAACCCACTGTCTCTAGATCTGAAGAATAGTTTTTTCAGCTACAAAATGCGAAATATTTAGTATTTTTCTTAAAGCATTCTGTCGACAAATCAAATCACTTTGCTGGTCTTTAAGCTTCACTGTCACATAATTTGTCGTAATTGACACCTGCATGTGGTAAAAGATCATTTGTAATTTCACACATTATATATTTAACACTATGAGTAAATAAAATATGAACTATACTCACATGGAGAAAAACATTAAATTCCATATAAATGTTCTATGTTTAACAATATGTTTTCAAATCAGATTTATTGTCATTTCTTTCTCACACAGTGCAGACATAAAGAAAATCAATTTTCCTTGATGGATAAACATAGAGATGCCTGATATTATCGGCACAATGTCATTACTGGCCGATATTGTCTTTAAAATGTATTCTCAGATATCAAAGAACACGCCCAGATATGACTAATGACTAAAACTGTGGGCTGAATATGCTGCTACCTCCTTGACTTCTATGCTGGCCCCCGCTCCAACAATTTGTTTTATGTTTATTTATTTTCCATTTTTTGAAGTATGCTAAATATTATATTTATTTCACTACAGAAGAAACTATATGACGTCTGCAGGGGAAAACATATCAGTAAATAAAAAATACAGTAAAAGTAAGTTAATGAAGATTAAAAAAAAAGGTGGAACAGATTGAGACAGTAGAATGGTTGGGACCTAAATGTTACACAATGATCTTTGCTTGCATTCTCCACTGTCATTGGTTTGGATGTGTGCATTGACCTCATGACCTGTGGGTTTCTCTTTCCTTCAGACATGTTCAATATCACCAACATGCGAGGAAAAGTGGCAAAGTTCTGCATCTTCAAGACTGTTTACAGACTCGGGGAGGACATCATCGGCACGTTCAACTTCTCGGAGGGTGACATCCCCTGCTTGCAGGTGTGTTAAGATTTAGTTGTGAACGGCTGCACACATTGACTGGTGCGTGTAATGGCTGTGTGAGTGACGCCTTCCCGCTTGTGTTTTTGCAGTATTCGGTGAGCCTCCAGAGCGAGGAGGAGATCCAGCAACAGTACCAGCGACGTCCCGGCCACGCCGTCAGTGTGAGTGGACACGGGCGACATCTGGAGTCCTGCCTCCATACGGCCTCCAGCCACTTCTCCCTTCCCATCCCCCTCAACGTCACACCAGGTTTCAGCACAGATATAGGTCAGTCTCCTTTGTACAGAACCATGTCTGATCGCAAGTGCATGCTCAGACGGATTTGTCTATATAATTTTTATTCTGCCATTTAGAATTACACTTGTTAGTTTAATTAGATTTGATAATGTGAAGATTCCTGGGGCCAATGGTCCCTTCAGACATTTAAAAGTTACATGCAAATGCAATGTTTTATAACTATTTTATTTTCATTTTCACAAATATAAACTTTAAATGGCAATGTAATCAAATCTAAGCCATACAAGAGTGAACAAATGGACGAAAGCATCAACTTTACTTGCATAAAGTAACATATACAGGCACATGGCACTAATAGTGAAAACCTGATTTAAAAGTTTAATACAATATATGTACTTTTTTATAACAATTTAGCAGTTGGTGAATCTGTGTATCTGTCTGTCACTGCCAGGATGTGAATCCTGGACTCTGGTTTCAGGGCTCAACTCCTTACCAGCTGAGCTAATGGGGACAGCACATGATACTCGTTATAGTGCTGTTTAAAATGTGTGCGCGTGATCGTATATAGAAAAATGCCTGGGCCGATTTCCTGTCCCTGGCCATAAATAATACATTATAAAACTGAACCGAAGCTGCGGGCCGTATAAAATCTTTGGACACGCCTGCCTTAAATGTAACTTTGCTGTAGAACAATTGAAAATCAGAAAAAAACAGCCGCCCCCTAATGATGACGAAGCTGTTGACATCGTGTGTCATGCCATCGTGGCAGATCAGCACTCGAAGGTTTACGCTCAATTCGCTACACTCGGTGAAAACAAAGCGACTCTTGTCTCGTGTAGGTGCAAGTAAACGAGCAACTCTCAGCAAACTCAGCAAACACATATACATATAACATGCTTCTATAGAGCTAACATTCTGCTGCTGCTAACATCTGCAGTGTTCTCTAGGTCTAATCAATTATTAATCGATTACTAAACTAATCGTCAACCATTTTGGTTATGAATTAATCAGTTAGAGGTTTGGGAAACACCAACCAACATTTTCTGTGAACTACTTATCAATTAATTGAGAAAGAATCCTAAAATGTATCAGTTATGCAAATAATTGTTAGTTGCAGTCCTAGCACAGTTTAACAGTGAAGGAATGCTGGGTGTAAATATGCAGCTGCTTCCCTCAAACACTGTTAGCATTACTTTAAATAACTTAAAATGTATACAGCTAAATACTAAATAATGCCAAGCAAAGAAAAGTATCAATAAGTATATTGATAAGCATTGGTATCAATAAAAGTGTGTAAGAATTAGTGACATCTAATGGTGAGAAATGGTATCAAATGAACTCTCTAATCACATCATAAGAGGATATATCAAGTCCAAACTCTGTCCTCTTTGTTCAGTCTCTCTTCGGTGGCGTCTGCACTTTGAGTTCGTCACAGCCCGGGAGCCTATGGAACCACCCACTGTACTGCAGAACCAATCAGAGGTCACAGTTTGGGCCGGGGCGGAGCATGTGGATGTGGACACCTTCAGCTGGGATCTGCCTATCAAAGTCCTCCCAACCAACCCGGCCCTGGCATCCTACGTTTCCCAGTTTACAGGGAGAAACAGCATTAATATTTGACTCTGAGGTGATCAGGTGTTAATGTTTTTAATGGTGATATCAACTAGTTTGTTTTTGTTTCCAGAGGAGGAAACTGTTTCAGCACAGATGTGCACATTTCTTGATCAAAAATTTTTTTTGTTTCCATTTTTTATGCAGACCTCATATGTTAAGTATGCAACCTATAATTTGCCTTTTTTCTTGAGCATTTTACGATGCACCCGGACTTTGATTACATATTCCTTTTCAGGAAGTCTACCGCACATTGACCGTGTGAAGTGCAACTCTCTCTCTGTTGTGCGTGTCTGTATTTATTTGCTTTTTTTTAAACTCCTTGCACACTCGATATTTGTGGGGGGGGTTTTCTTATCCGAGATATTTCTACAGTTTAAGTGTCTTTCTTTTAATATAAAGTCTAAAAGAAGAAGGACTATACTGAGATGTAAATACAAGAGAATTAAAAGTGTGATTTAAATGTAAAAAAATGGCCTTGTTTGTTACCACACAGAATTCATCATCATCTTCGTAAACAACTTTATTTTGGGGTTAAATGAGTTACAGCAGAGAACAGGTCAAATTCAGTAGATTGTGTATGACACGGTATATGCTTATATGTACATCAAGCACTGGAATAATCTGGCATTTGGGATCATGTACATAGTTTTTTTTGTACAAATCTTTTATATCTTCAGCACAAAAAGCTCCCAGTATGAATATTAAAGTGAAGGTTTCCTCTACTTTAAAGCCTATGATGACCACAGGTAGACTGATCCTGAAAAGGGCATTTTATCTAATGAAAAGTCGATGCTAAATTTGTGTATTTGAAGCATCATGTTCTGTGATTTCTGCTGGAAAATTCTGAGGTCTTACTTAAATATTCCTTCACAGACAAGTGTCACATTTCCTTCACTGAAACTTATATATGCTGTTAATGATTTGTATTTGTACAGTATGTATATGACAATAGTAACTGTTATTTAGATGAAGTGAGTAATGGTTTCACAGGCAAACAGGCTGAACACATAGTCGCTGATTTTAGCAGCTTTCTATAGTTTCTACCCCTCAAACAGCTGCTGCTGAAGCTGCTGCTGCTGCTGCTGCTGAAGCGGAAATGACCCATGACTGGGATCCTTGAGGTGGTCACCAGGGAAACAGGGCAGACGAGGATCAGCCGTCTGCACCAGGGTCACTTTACAGGTCACTGGCTCCACCCGTACCTGACACCACGCGGGGAAATCTACTGGCCGATGCACCCTGCATATGCCGGGAGGTAAAGATAAACATTTGTAAACTTTTCCAAGTGCGCACACTGTAAACTTTTGTGCGCACACTATAAACTTTTGTATGCACCGATAGGAAGGTGAACATCAGCTAATGGACGTTCTCAGCTATGGCAGTGAAAATAATCTTGAACTCTCTATGCCAGATGCTAGAGAGTAGCTTGAGTACATTTATCTAAGCACATACTTTGTTGTTCAGTATTGTACATGTAGTCTACCACATTTATTCTGCACAGCTATAGTTGAATATTACTTTCTAGATTATTCTGCTGCTGTTTTTATTTCTTTTTTAAACATTTAGTGCAATTAGATCGTTTTATTATATATTATATATATAATATATATATATATATTCTGGATATATATTTTGAACTCTGTCATAAATTATAACTTATTGTTTAAGATAGAGGTCGACCAATATGAAATCAGTGCAGCTAATGGTCAACATTATCATGCCACTTTTGTTCAAGATGTGACTGGCTGAATTTATTTCCTCCATCAGCTAAAATACAACAGTTTAAATACAACAAAAGATGTGCAAAATTGCTCAAATTAAATGAACAATTGTGGTCTCTCTGCTTTTGTGTACTGCAGACATTGAAAAAAAACTAAAACATAACTTTGTCAAATTAACTATTTGATACATTTATGTATACATAAGCAATAATCAGTGAATGTTGATTATTAAAATAAAATGGCATTTGTCAAATGAATCCATCTACTGCTATTTTTATGTGTACCTCAATTGTCTACAACTGCAGTAAATTATATTGTATTGTTATTTATTAATGAATTTTACTTGTTTTGTTGTAATATTGTATCTTTTACCTGTTTGAATTGTTGTTATGTTATTTATTGTATTATTCTATTCTAGTAACAATAACATTTTTGAGGGAACACATTTTACTTGTAATGGGTAAGTACCTTTTCCCTAAATCATAGTAAAACATTGTATCACTGCTTCTACTTAAATGAAGGTCTGGATGTCCTCCACTGACGAATGCAATAACACAGATTTTTCCATGATGCATATCAATTTTAGATCGAGTGCTGTGAAGTAACTTCATTCCGTCCTTCTGAATCTGACAATGGAGTAACCGTGAGTAACATGCAGGATGTTTGTGTACTCACGTCTCGCAGCAGCCGACGCCAACCGGGTGCAGACACGTGCACTGCATGCAAGCGTTGTCCATCCAGGTTTCACCCAGTGAGAAGTGTCTTCCCTCAAACACACACCGTGCTGGAACAACATTTGGAGGTCAGAAAATTAGAATCAGAAATCTATTTTTTAAATAATGGAGATGTATGTTTTATTTTTTTTACATGAAGAAAAGATGTCCAGTGAGATGTTAAAAGTTTGAGGTCTCACCTCTTGAGTCGAAGTGGCACTCCATGGGTGCAGCAGATCCACCGCTGCTCCACAGGAGAAAGCCTGCAGCTGCAAGCATCAAGTGTGCTCTGGCAATTTCCATCTTCATCTGATCTGGACAGCAGACTCTGGTCCCTCTTCTGCATTTGCACCCTCATTTATACGTCTTGACTGCGTCCACCACGGCGTGGAGGTGTGGTCCACAGTCCAGGCTGTGCCATCCACTGGGAATGAGGAGGTGGTGTTTGTTTTTTAATTTTTTTTGAATGGAGAGGAGGGAGTCTTGTGTCTTCTTGGCACTGTTTTTGGCGCTTGTGAGATCACCTCGGTGCGCTTCAGCAGGCATGAACCTCCAAAGTGATAGAAAGAATGACACATCCATGCCATGACTAAGAGAGGGAAAGGAAGGAGTGGTGATATGAAGGGCAGGAGGAGAGAGAGAAAGAGAGAGGTGACGTCCAAGTAGAAGAGGAGGAAGAGATGGAATTATCAAACATGATTCACCACCGCTCGACCTCTCCTATGGTTTTGTAGGACATGCTGCTGTTCAGCAAGTAAAGATGAAACACGTGCACAAGTAAAGCAGAATATAAACCTACAGTAGACTGAGTGTGTCGCTCTAGGTTAGGTACGAAGAGGCCATGAATGTACAGACCCTGATAAATGGTTACAGATGCTCCCATACAAGAAACAAGTTGTCACTGAATGCTTTGATGCGTATGGAAATAATATGAATCATGTGCTATGGCTTTCACAGTCCCTTAATATCATCTCATTGCCTATGGAGGGTTGACGGTGCACGCTAACATTGAAATGAAAATGTCAAATGAGAAAACATCTTTTGGGAAAATTACTGACAGGGAGAGTTTGAAAAACATGTTGAGTTTGTGTCAAGGAAACAATGAAGCCCTTTAAATTGTTACTCATTCAGGTCCATTACACTGGGATGTACAAATGTACTCAGTGGCCACTTTATTGGGTACAGGCGACCTAATAAAGTGTCAGGAGTAACCCCTGGTGTGGTCTTATGCTGCTCTAGCTCATCTGCTCCTCTGAACTCTGGCATCAACAAGGCATTTTCTCTCAGAGAACTGCTGCTCATTGGATGTTTTTTTCTTTTTTTGGACCATTCTCTGTAAACACTAGGGATGGTTGTGTGTGAATATCCCAGTAGATCAACAGTTTCTGAAATAATTCAATATATTCAAAGTGTCATTCTTTTGTCATTCTGCTACTCGGTTTGAACTTCAGCAGGTTGTCTTTACCATGTCTATATGAGCTGCCATGTGATTGGCTGAGTGTACAACAAACACTCGGTATTCCTGTTGCAAAGAAACCCATTCATCAGGATCTATGGACAAGAAAAATTGTAAGAACCTCCACAAAGATGACTCATGTTCTCTTTGGAAACCTTTAAAAAGGAACTGAAGACATTTCTTTACAGGAAATCATATAAATAGGGCCTTTGGTTCACCATGTATTTTTTAATGTATGTTTTATATGTGCTTCTAACCTACATCTGTAGCACTTTGAGATTTAAAAAAATATATTATTATTATTCAAAAACATGTCTGCAGAAGTGATACGATAATGTAATGTAAATGGAAGTTATCGTTGTTTGTAGATAGATAGATAGATAGATAGATAGATAGATAGATAGATAGATAGATAGATAGATTTTCAACCATTTTCTTTTTTCAGTGTGTTATGTATTAACTTTCTTAAAAAAGTTCACCCCTGGAAAAAAATTGAATTTAACCTGGCTTGACATTTCAGCACAATATCACTCCATGGTCCAATAAAGTATTAGCTCATCTTCTTCCACTTGTGTGCTATCTGTACATTGACATTGGAAAAATCCTCTCAAACCTCTTCCACAAGGCCCCAGGGCCAAATGACATGTTTCTTCAAGTGCCCTTTCTCTGGTACCCCCACAGTAGTAACAGTGTTAACACTGTAGGTCATCCTCATCGGTGGTGCTGCAACAGTCTCAGTTTTATGACTCACACTTGCCTCGCTCAGGCTGCTCAATGTTTCTATGAAGACCTGTTGTCATTGATATAAACATACAGGTAATTAAAAAGGCCTGATGGAATAATTTGGACATTTCTGAGTTGGATTTCCTTTTTTACTCATTTGTTTAGTTTGGATTCCATTTCTACGTTGCAGTGGTATTGCTCTGCTACAATACAGTGATGACAAGTTTCTAGCCTGATGAGTGGTCATCATCACTGATGAAAAGGGAGGAGCTCATCAAAACAAAAGATGAGGATTTTCCTGTCACACGCCTGTTTCCCTTCACGGATATGAAGTTAATTGATGACAAGAGCATTTTAAGTGGAGAGGCTTTTGTGTTAAAATTTTATGAGAGTGGTGTCATAAAACCCTCACAAGATGATTGTTTTTTTCTGTTTTTGTCACACTGATTAACGTTTAATGTCAACAAACTGCCAACAAAATACCGTATCTATAGCTCAGCATTACCAGATAAGTGGTTGAGGTAAAAGTGTATTGCATTTATCTGATACCACAATAATATTGGTATTATTGTTAGTATTGACAACCATTTAGCTTACTTTAAAAACTTGCTTATTTTGTAGAAAAATGTGTCCTCTTTCACACAATGGGCTTTTTGTAGTTGTTAGAGAAGACTGAGAGGAGGACAAAAAAGTAACTCACTCCAGTGTTAGCTTCTCTACACTGGCTCCCCATACACCCCTCACTCAATGATCCAGCCCCATCACAACTTAAAGAAATAGTTTTTTCTTATCATCCCAACAGATCACGTCAGCCCCAAAATTCAGGCTTATTTGTGGTTCCCAGAATCTGTGGAAGTAGAATGGGAGGCAGAGCCTTCAGTTACCAGGTGTCTCCTGTGGAACCAACTCCCAGTGTCAGATTGGGAGGTAGTCACCCTCTCTGCATCTCTGTAGTTTGACTTAAAACCTTCCCTTTTGATGGTGATGCTGATGATAGTTAGAGCTGGCTCAGAGAAACCTGAACCATCTCTCAGTGATGCTCCTATAGACTTGTATAAACATGTCATAAACAATTCAGTAATGTCCTCTCTCAACCTATAACTTGATACAACTGTTATAAATCTGCTCCTGGTCTCTCTCTTCTGTATCCACCTTGCCTCCCCATTTCCTCCTCTGTTCCCCATTTTTCATTTCACCCCAACCGGTCTAGGCAGATGGCTGCACATCTTTGAGTCTGGTTCTGTCAGAGATTTCTTCCCATTGAAAGGGAGTTTTTTTTCTCTCCAGTGATGCCTAGTGCTTGCTCATTTTGTGAATTGTTGGATTTCTGTTATCTCTATAATATTGTAACGGTTTCTGTCTTACTATGTACAATGCCTTTGAATAATCTCTAAAGCCTTGAGATGCTCACAGTAACATTTATCAGTCATGTGGTTGGGTTTTGTGGACATGCAAGTATTTAGGCAGAGAGAGGGAGAGACAAACACACACATGGTGAGAGGATTTGTATTTTCTGAGGAAATGGACATATTCTGGTCACTTAAGAAAGCACGTTAAATCATGCCTGTTGGTACAAAACAAATTATACATTTAAAAAATTGGATCTCGTGTGAAAAAGCCTTTTGAAATTGAGGCTAATGTACCTTTAACAAGTATGCCGGAAGACGGAAACTCCGCCTCTTTTCTACTTCCCCTTTGCTCCACGAGGCTAGGCTAATCAATCCACGATACAACGATAGCCGGCCTAGTTTTAAGTGCTACAACATCTAGAATCGATTACTACAGTCGGACTGGATGTCAGTTACTGCGGTGTTGTTGTGTAGCTAACAAAAACACAAAATCATGTTCGTCAGACAGCTGTTAAAATAATATTTCCTGTAACAACAGGTGTTCATATGTATATGTTTTAACCCAGTGCAGGGACTGAAATACTCTCTAACCGTGTGGGCGGTGTGTATGCTGAACTCCGCGGACTGTTTTTGTGCTGCTACGGGGCCCTGTCTCAAAGCCAGCCGCTAGCAGGGGCTTCCAAAGCCGTCCGGGTGATTTCATGTTGAAGTCGTCCGGTTGTTGGTGAAAACTGGGTGTTTTCCTGTCGGAAGATGGACACTGATAAATTCAACTATGTTTACAGTTGTGACTTGGATATCAACGTTCAACTTAAGATGTAAGTTTTGGCTGAATTCGTCGCTTTCTTGGTCATGCTGTGTCAATAATCTGGTGTCTGGCGACCTGACAGGGTGTTTACTGTGTTGTGTATGCGAGTCTACATTATATTACCTCGTGGGGACATGAAACCAGTTTACACACTCACGTTATGCACAAAAGTTAAGTCTCCACTACGTAAATTAAAATATTGAATGTAATATTCAGTATTTAGGGGTGGCCCCCCGCGTGTTGCGTGTTAAGTTTTTTTCGGCTGTGAACCCATGTTATGTAGAGCTTCCATACTTTATCAAGTTTAACCGAATGTACCAGCGATGGTAATCGACACCGCAATAATCCTGTATTAACTAGGGCTGAACTACCTTGTGTAAAGTTTGGGATTTTTATGACAAATTGTAGTTGTAATTTGATTTATGATAGTGTTTCAAAGGTACAGCGTTTAAAGCTTTAAAGGAAACATTTTCAAGTTGCACGTTGCAGCTGGGTGGCCTTCATCTCGACCTCCCCTCCCAGGTGTGTTTATTAACCTGTAGCTTTCAGTTGGCATCAAAACTCAAAAGAAGTTCGGTTTGTTTGTTGTGGGCTCCTGTCCAAAATGGTGGTCTCTGTAGAACTGAACTAGCTTCTGATATAAATATGAAAAGCTCATTCTGAGGTATTTCATCAAAAATATCAACTGTTGCAAGGATGCAGGAACTGCATTTTTAAGTTGACATGGAGCGTAGGACAATATGAGATCTAAAAAAAAATAGTAACATTAAATGGTTTTGCAATTTGTCAATTGCATTACTTCAGTTTACCATTTTGACTTGATAACAATTCATTTTTCAGTTCTCATATTAACCACATAAAGACAGTGGTCTGAATCTGTGTGCTGACTGTCACAAACCTTTCTCTCACTCTCTCACAGTAAAAATCTGTTTTGCTTCTGGGCAGAACATGTGCCCAGGCAAGGTTTAGTCCCTATTTATAACCTCTTTAATTTTGGCTCCTACAAACAATAATAATAATAAACTGCAAAAGACAGGTGTACATCAGGAATAAAAATGAAAATCAACAACCTTTGTACTATTTTAATTAAGATCAATGGATGGATTAATGATGTCTGCATAATGGTAGTCACTGTCATTACAAATGAGTAAAACTGTGTTATACTTTGTAATAATTATCCACTTAAAAAGCGCCTTTCAGGACACTAAATTAGAACGTAATTGAGTAATTGATTCATAACAGATTAATCAAAGAATAATTAATAATAGTAATTCTCAATGAAAATTCCCTGACTGACCTACATTTGGAGTATAAGTAAACAACTCCTCACATTTGTTTTGTTTTATTTCATAATTAAGTGACCATTTTTACAATGTGTTTAGAGTTGGACCGAATTCCTAACACTTAAAGTAAACAATAATGTTTTAAGCTTATTCTCTCTCCAGTAAGTTGAAATCAACTGATTGAACCACTCAATTTTTACTTTTCCTCTATGGCTCAGACAGCATGAAGACTTCACAAGAGCAATTGGCTCTGAATGGAAATCATGTGTCTAGCATGTGAGTCTAATTATTGCACAATGATTATTAATGAAGTGGTTTTTGGATTTGGACAGCATCAATTAGGGTGTCAACATTGTGGGCACAGTAACAGTTTGCTTATCCGTGAAGGAAACGGGCGTGTGAAAAAAATCTGTTCACTTGTATTAAAAGTCAAAATAGTTAAAAATTTAAGTCACGAAATAGCTCAGCCAATTAAACATGAACTTTAGACTCGGTAATTTAATCCTATGAGGGTTTTTTTTAAACAAACATCTTCTGTGTTTCTTTCTTTTCTCTGTTTTCCCCCCTCCTCCAGAGGCAGTTTAGAAGGTAAGCGAGAGCAGAAGAGCTACAAAGCACTGCTTAAAGACCCTATGCTGCGGTTCTCTGGCCTCTACCAAGAGAATTGCTCCGACCTCTACGTTACCTGTCAAGTGTTTGCAGAAGGAAAACCGCTCGCCTTACCTGTCCGTACCTCGTACAAAGCATTCAGCACACGATGGAAGTGAGTTCCAGTCTCTGTGTTTTAAAGACAAAGTCAATAAATTGCAGATTTAGGTTCTCAACGGTTGTTCATCTTTATTAAAGTTAAACATTTTAAGAATGATTGACATCTAATGGTTAGACTGCCGGTTGTTTAAAAAAGTGAAGCACATATTTTGTAAATGATTACAATAATTAGAATTTGTGTAAAAATTCTTACTTTACATCATTTTCCCCACACCTGCCTGAAACTACACTAAAACATTCTTCTTTTTTATTTTTTTTCCATTTACAGTTGACAAGACTAAAACTTTCTTCCACAAGAGCAAATCATTTTTCCTTAAACTTCATAAAAGTTGTGTTTCAGTTACATTTAACAACATTTATTTTAGTATTCTGACAGATTCTCTCTCTTTTATTTGCTTTTCTTGTTCACTCTTCTGCTGTATCGTGAAGCTGGAACGAGTGGCTGCGGCTGCCAGTCAAGTACCCAGACCTTCCCCAAAGTGCCCAGGTTGCACTCACGGTTTGGGACATATATGGGCCTGGCAAAGCTGTACCTGTGGGGGGCACTACTGTCACTCTGTTTGGCAAGTATGGGTAAGTCTAACCCCTACATCATTACTTGTGGTGTTGTGATATGCCACGAAGTAAAGGTGGCAAAGGTTTAAATGCAGAAGTGAGCAAAAAAAACACTGATAACTCTGAAACATGTCATTCTGTCTTGTCCTAGTATGTTCAGACAAGGCATGCATGACCTGAAAGTTTGGCCAGGTGTAGAGGGAGATGGAGGAGAGCCCACCACCACACCAGGACGCACCAGCAGCAGCCTGGCAGAGGACCAGATGGGCAGGCTTGCCAAGGTACAACATGTTTCCAATCAGGAGAACAGGGTTAAGAGAGAAAGAACTGCAATGGTGAAGGATGTAGTAGGACTGGAACACGGAGAGAAAATATGTGTGGAAGAGAAAGGACAGAGTGTGAAAAGGAAACATTGTGTGCATTGGATAAAGAGAGAAACCCTCCAAAGCAAAGCCCTGTCTAAACAACCATCTGTTCCAGGGCCCTGACCTGGAGGTACTCAGTGATGTGAGTACAAGTGGAGGAGTTAGTGTTGGCCATGCAGAATGTGTGTGTGATGTGTGTTGTTCTGTATGTGTGTGAGTACAATGCTCAGGCCCAAAATGTATTTTCACATTTAATTTTTTTTTTTTTGTGCCACACAATATTTTATGTCACAGTTACCAGACTAAAATAATTCACCCTGTGTCAGGAAAGTCGATTCAACTTCTGAATAGAGGTCAGCGGATGGTTTTCTATGGCTGATGCCAATCTTAATAAATCAGTGCAGCTGATGGCCATAAAAAAGCATCATATATTGGCCAAATTCAGTTTTTCCTCCATGGGAGTGAAATATAATATTAAATTATAATGGTACAAGAATTGCGTCATTTAAATAAAATGTATTTAACAATATTGATCTGTCTCCAATCTGCATTCTGTGTCTGCACTGCAGTGCCCCTATGTATATTAAGTAGAAAATAATATATGAACTAAATATTACAGACATGAATTTTGTCAAATGTTTAATTATTTAGTGCATTGAGCTTTATTAATCAACAAAAATTTGTAAACTGCTAGCATTTAAAATACGCAAACATTTAGCTGATTAATAATTATATATGGTAAGATTAGGAAATTCTGAATTTAATATAAACCAGTATAAATACATTTTGGCTCTGGTGTGAAGACGTGTTGTCTGTCCACAGGTATGGCTGTGTTCTTGAACGCATCACACATTAGTTTTTATGTTTTCTGCTCTTATGATATGTTGGTGTATTTTGTGTAAGTGTATGCATGGATTTCTTTTGTTTGTGGACATGAGGGAGTTATACTCTAAAGTTGTTTTAAAGCATTTTTTTCAGAAGATGAGGTCAGGGGGTATGTTTTCATTTCATACCACCCGATTGGTTTAGATATTTTTTAAATCACGTATTTCTTAAAGCAGACAAGCTTTTGGGCTCAACAAGGTTGTTTCTTTTAGATATGTTGTTTTAGGAGTGAGTGCTAATTCTAACCTGCTGAGTTGTGGGCTTCCTGTTCATGGCAAAGTGTGTGCTTACATTCCCACACCCACGCTGACTGAAGAGTGGATTGGCTGCTGAGTTTGTGAGCAGAGATGCTGGACTGGCTGCTAGCACACCAGAGTTTGTGCATGATTGGTTGAGCTGTTTGCACACCAGTCAACATGCTGTGACCGGTACTGCTGCAACAGAACGTCAACCTGCGTATTTTCTTCATTTTCTTTCTTGTATTTGAGTAAAAAAAAAAAAATTAACTTTCTTCTTCCTGTCTTTCTCCCTCTCTTGTGTCCATCCAGCTGACGAAGGCCCATCGACAGGGTCACATGGTGAAGGTGGACTGGCTGGACCGGTTGACCTTCAGAGAGATCGAAATGATCAATGAGGTGGGATGATTTTCCCACCTTGAAGTCCATTTACTCAGGTTTATAAACAATCGTGAATCAGATGTTGGAATCAGAACTCTGGCCATTAGCGTTCAAAACGGGATTGATAACATTGCCCACGCCTCTCCAGGCTCGAGGCCCTCATGAGTTGCCATATCTTCTCTGAAATAAGGAGCTACAGGACTGGGTTACTGGATGGGTGGTACAAAAGGCCAAAACACAAACCCGGAGCGCTACTGTGAACTACTGGCTGTACCATTGTTATCAGTTCTCTCAATAAAATTTGTTTGGGAGGTGTTAGATATTATAAAACGAATAAATTATGATGACAAGGGGAAAAAGTAGTAGTATTTTGCCTGTGACCAGAGCAGGCCAAACAAACATGCACACACACTCTAATCTAAAAGTCTTCTTTGTGTGTGTCTCTGCAGAGTGAGAAACGCAGCTCTAACTTCATGTACCTCATGGTGGAATTCCCTCGTGTCAAAACAAATGACAAAGATTACAGTATCGTCTACTATGAAAAGGTATTTCCATATTTATGAGCATGAACCAAGCTTC
Source organism: Solea solea (assembly GCF_958295425.1). NCBI lineage: Eukaryota > Metazoa > Chordata > Actinopteri > Pleuronectiformes > Soleidae > Solea > Solea solea. The sequence continues at coordinate 11,092,246 of NC_081136.1, forward strand.
ATATTAACATGTAATGTCCACTAAGTGGGAAACGTCCTGTATAAAAAAATGTCTCATCTAACTGCTCTATTGTTCTGTATATGGTTTACCTGTTAGGATGGAGACGACACATCACCCATTCTTACCAGCTGCGACATCGTCAAAGTTCCTGACCCTCAGATGGGGATGGTAAGAGGACGCATTCATGATGACTTTGATGTTGTCAGGTTGTAAAAATTGGAAAATATTTTAAACTGTTGTCATTTTTTTTTACGTTTTTTCGTAGGAGAACCTGGTGGAGAGCAAGCACCACAGACTCGCCCGTAGCCTCCGCAGTGGCCCGTCGGATCACGACCTGAAGCCCAACGCTGCAACACGTGACCAGCTAAATGTGAGGAACTATTTGTCTTTTTTTGTAGTAGGAAATAAAAATAAATCATCATTAAAAAGTATGTTTATTAAAAGCCGTAGCTTGTCTCACATCCTCCAGTGTGAAACTATCAAGACCATTTTTTAGTTTCAGTGTCAATCACTGAAACTGATCAGTTTGTATTGTGTATATGTGTGCGTGCCAACAGATCATCGTGAGTTACCCACCAACCAAGCAGCTGAGCTCTGAAGAGCAGGACCTGGTGTGGAAGTTCAGATACTACCTCACCACACAGGAGAAGGTGGGTGTGTTGATAGTTCCTCCTCTGTCTTATCCACATCTACTGTTTTTTTTCAGAGCTCTCTCTCCAAACCTCACTTATTCTAACTAAATCCTCTTTGAATTTGTCCTCCTCATGCTTCAGGCTTTAACTAAGTTCCTCAAGTGTGTTAACTGGGATCTGCCCCAGGAGGCTAAGCAGGCTTTAGAGCTACTGGGGAAGTGGAGGCCCATGGATGTGGAGGATTCCTTGGAGTTGCTGTCGTCCCAGTTCACAAACCCGACGGTCAGACGCTACGCTGTGGCTCGGCTGCAGCAGGCTGATGATGAGGTAGGCACGGATGGCAGAGAGGTCGGGAGGAGTGTGTATGTCTAGGTGGATGATGATAGGTTAGTTTGTGTAGAGGAAAGGCTTTCATTCTCTCAAGTATAAATATGTTAAAAATATTGTCATGGAGGCCACTAATATGAAACGTCTAAAGGTCGAGTGCATAAAATTTAGCAACATTTAATAGTGAAGTTGTGTGTTTCAGCTGAATAACCCTCACTTTACCCTTCCCTTCCAAGCTTGTAGGTGAACATATGTAGCCTTCAGTTAGCATCAAAACTCAAAAGATGTTTAGTTTGTCCATTGTTGGCTCTACAAGGTGGTCTATAGTAGTTCCAGCTGTAGAGATGACCCAACTGCTGATATAAGTATAAAAGGGTCTTTCTGGTGTAATAAAAAACAAGAAATCAAACAATTGGGTTACAGCATCACTCTTGTTATATACGTGCTTCTGTGTGTCTTTATTTAAAAATAATGTACAGTATTTGTGCAAGCAAAAGGCATGTAACAGTGTTATATGTAAATACAGACCATTTACTGTGATTTGTGTGTTTAACCTTTAGCCTAGGCCTCATAATCAATTTTCCGTATTATTATTATTTACTGTAAATTAAACATACTTCAACAAAAAAAAAATAGTTTTAGAGCTACAGCTGAAATAGAACTGAGTCTGATATGTGCTGACATGTGCATCACTCCGTCTTAGATTTTGTACTAACATTCACACTTGTTGTAACATCATTATATTTATGCACTTTTCTCTTTTCTAGGACCTGCTGATGTATCTTCTGCAGCTGGTTCAGGCGCTCAAATATGAGAACTTCTGTGATATTCAGGGAGGCCTGGAGCCAGGCAGCAAGAGACACAGCCAGGGACTTTCAGATGACTCGGCACTGGACAGGTTAGTACTTTGGATTAGGAATTGCAACAGCTACTTCGGCTGTGGATCATTTATTTATCAACACTGTTAGCAGCTTCAGGAGGAAGCCACATGTGGAAGCTGTCCTGTGTTCATTTCTACCTCCAGTTGCATGGGTCTAAATTTATCCCAGTCATTCTCACTTGATTATTTTTCTTTTAGAAACCATTATGAAGTCATTGGGTTTTGTGATTTTTATTGGCATATCCACAGCTCAGCTGGGAGCAGAGAACTGCAACTCTCCAACCGTGTTGTCCTAAAAATAAAACTCACTTCATCATGTTCTCTGATGCATTATTATTAATCTGTTCTGGTTTCTTTGTCCTGTTTGTGTAGTTCCCAGATTCTGTCTGGCACATCTGTATCCTCCACTGCTCCACAGAAAGGCAAGGAAGGAGCTGACAGTGAGAGCCTGGAGGTACAAATGTATATCGCATGTACTGTACATATATATAAATTATGAATGAACAATACGATATTCAGTTTTGGTTTTGGTTTGATACTTGGATTTTGTTTTTATTTATCCGATATCTGATTAGTACATTCTCAAGGCTGTGATATCAGTCTAGGTTTCAGACTTGAAAAAGTGTTATGTAATCATCCCTAATATAAATCCCATTAGGTAGGTTTCCCTTAAAAAAAAAAATTCTTTAGCAAATATTGGTAATTAGTTAGTTCTCTGTGATGAGCAGTAGGAGGCAGAACGTTTGCATCACCACAAAAGGGTAAGACGCTTCAACTTGATAACCTAAAATGCCAAGCAAGACCAAAAGGCATTTTATTGTTGCTTCCATCTTTTATTGTAGTAACATTCACTTCTTGAACTAAGTGTCGGAATGTTGCTTTCCTCATCAATCCACACATTCCTCCTCTTGCCCATTCACGTTTTTTCCCAATACAGCCAATTCAGGTATTTCCTACAATCTCATAATATGATTTGTATCATAATCCAGAACCCACAATTTGATAAGATACAGTTTTTTGAATAATTATGACCATATCTTATACAGACGTCACTACAATAGGTGCGTTATTAATCTTGAACTGCATGGGCCATATACGATATAATATCGTATTTCTTTTTTTTTTTTCATTACACTTTACGTTTTTTAAATTGTCTGTATTTCCATTGAAGGTTTTTAAGCACAAATTGAAAATATGCTTTGAGCAGGTTGATAAAAACCCCACTAATCGAGAAGCACAAACTCATGAAGCAGAAGCTGGAGTGTTAATTGTGTTAACCTGTCATGATGATGTATGAGAAAAGTCAGCACTGTGTGTATGTGTGTGTGTCTTTTGTAGCAGGACTTGTGTACATTCCTCATCTCCCGTGCCTGCAAAAACTCCACACTTGCCAACTACTTGTATTGGTGAGTACACAGAGCAGTTTAGTTTATTAATGCTGAGTTTGTGCATCTGTAAGCAAACCTATTTGGTTTTCCCAACCAGGTATGTGATCGTTGAGTGTGAAGATCAGGACACACAGCAGAGAGATCCTAAAACCCACGAGATGTACCTGAATGTCATGAGGAGGTTCAGTCAGGCTTTACTCAAGGTCAGCAGATAGCTTTGCATTACACCAGAAGCATTTACTCTCCTCATCTCAGCATTTGTGTTATTTATTAATGCTCTTACTTTGCTCCAGGGGGATAAGTGTGTGAGGGTGATGCGGTCACTCTTGGCTGCCCAGCAGACATTTGTAGACAAACTGGTGCAGCTGATGAAAGCCGTGCAAAGGGAGAGTGGGAATCGCAAGAAGAAGGTAATAACAAAATGAAATTGCTTTTGAAACACCAACTAGCCATAAATATCCCATTCCTACTCGTCTAAAAAACCCAGTTCAAACATGTTTTTGACCAGTGGAAATGTGTCTAATCTGCATTCACACAGGTTTTTATCTGCTTTATTTCTTTCTTTTACATAATCTGTGCAACGCTGTGATGCAAATTAATGCTACATCTGCACATTTGAAAGCAATTGAACTGTAATTTTTTAACGCAATGTTCTCCATGTGGTTAATATCACATGTTGCAGTAACTTGCACCCTTACTATATTTTGTTTTGCACACTATATAAAGAAATCCTGCCCTTTTTTTTTCCTTTTACAGTAGCCTGACTTATTCAGTTACAAACACTGCATTGACTCTGGTTGTTGATTTAAACTGGAGCAGACACGGATCCTGTTGAGTCAAGTTTACGTGTGTGTGTGTGTGTGTGTGTGTGTGTGTGTGTGTGTGTGTGTGTGTGTGTGTGTGTGTGTGTGTGTGTGTGTGTGTGTGTGTGTGTGTGTGTGTGTGTGTGTGTGTGTGTGTGTGTGTGTGTGTGTGTGTGTGTGTGTGTGTGTGTGTGTGTGTAGACGGAGCGCCTGCAGGCTCTGCTGGCCGACAACGAGAAGGTGAACCTTTCAGAGATTGAGCCAATTCCTCTTCCTCTGGAGCCTCAAATCAAGATTAGAGGCATCGTCCCCGAGACAGCAACACTCTTTAAGGTACTTTATTCTCATAAATCACTTCCTCATCAGTTTTAATCATTGAGCGATCCTTAAATACAAAGGTTATCATTTGGTCTGTGTGTGTGTGTGTCAGAGTGCACTGATGCCAGCCAAGCTGATCTTCAAGGCTGAGGATGGAGCCATGTATCCAGTCATTTTCAAACATGGAGACGACCTGAGACAGGACCAGCTCATCCTGCAGATCATCTCACTCATGGACAAAGTATGAATACTTACTCACACATTCATATTAAAATCCAACTGTGTGACTGGTTAGTAATCTCTTTGGTCATCTCAGATATTGGTGTATTGTTTTGAGTTTGTGATGATTATTTTTTTTGTACCATCTTTGATCTTTGAATGAGAGTGTTGCAGGTGTAACGATGACGAGTATTCAAAATGTACACTTTTGATAATTCCACTTAAAAAATAAGATTTTGTCTTCAGCTTCTGAGAAAAGAGAATCTGGACCTGAAGTTGACTCCTTACAAAGTTTTGGCAACCAGCACCAAGCACGGTAGGATCAATCATTACTCAATCATTATTGCTAGTTCCATTGAAAACACATTTAAAAAAAACATAACTTTTGGTTCTAACGTCTATCTATCAGTGACCATTCAAACACACAAAAAACAGGCACATATTGAACATCTATCAATAAAAGAACATCTTAAAAAAATATTGTTTTTGTTTCAGGTTTTATGCAGTTTGTCCAGTCTGTTCCTGTTGCTGAAGTCCTGGCTACTGAAGGCAACATCCAGGTGAGATATAGTTGACACGTAATATGTCAAATGTAATAACACGACTCACAAAATAGTATTTTCCTTTGAACCATGCCATATGTTTTAACAGAGCTTCTTTAGAAAACATGCACCAAGTGAAAAAGGTCCATACGGCATCAGTTCTGAGGTGATGGACACCTATGTTAAAAGCTGTGGTGAGACAGTTATATCAGATGCATCAGTGTGTTGCTATGTTTTACTTTGGGAACACACTCACTAACAGTTCACATCTCTGACCGGTGTCCTTCCAGCTGGTTACTGTGTCATCACATACATCCTGGGAGTAGGAGACCGACATCTTGACAATCTGCTACTGACAAAGACCGGTGAGGCAAACGGCTCCACTCATGTTCTGTTTCAGTGTACATCACAGTTTGCTGAACAGTTGAGAAGGAGAATCTTCTCTCTCTTCCCTTTAGGGAAGCTCTTCCACATCGACTTTGGCTACATCCTGGGCAGAGACCCCAAACCGCTGCCTCCACCCATGAAGCTGAGTAAAGAGATGGTGGAGGGGATGGGAGGCATGCAGAGTGAACAGTACCAGGAGTTCAGGAAGCAGTGCTACACTGCCTTCCTGCATCTCAGGAGGTTGGCCTAAAAGCATGTTGTGATATGTAGCAATAATAAAGAAAGCATTGCTAGTTAAACAGTCTAACAGCAGCAGGGAGGAAGGACCTGCAGTACTTCAGTCATTTTCATGCAGTGAGGCATACATTATTATTATTATTACTATAAAATCCTGAGAACGTTATGCTGATTTGAATTAAGACCAGTAGGGATTGTCTTGAGCCAATGTTTTTACAATTGAGTTTCTGCCAATAATGATCCAGTATTTGTATTTGCCTAGATAACAGTACTGTGTAAAAAAAAAAATGTTACCTTTAGCAAAATGAATAATTTGATTGGGATACATCACCACCTTGAACTAAATTCAGTGAAACATCCATTTCATTCTGCAGATACTCCAACCTGATCCTGAATTTGTTCTCTCTCATGGTGGATGCCAACATCCCTGACATTGCTCTGGAACCTGACAAGACTGTTAAGAAGGTAAGTGTGTTATTACACTTGAATGCAGTTATTCTATATTTATCTTTTTATGTCTCAGTATACCGTTGTTCCTTTGGTATTGTAATGTGCCAACATTCTTTAAATATTGTGGCATTTTCAGTGCCTCGTGGGGCTGTGGTTTATGGTAGCATTTCAAGTTTCTGAAAATACTTATTACAATTGTTTTGTAATGTTACAGTGGTCGAAAATGGGTTGTCATAAAAAAATGGTAAAACTTTAGGTGCCAATTACCATACTATCAATGACGAATTTTGCCCCACATTTTCAGTTTAGTATGGTCAATAAATTGATTAGTTGTTTAAGAAAATGTTTTACAAACTAAAATGAATCAGTTTTAATGATTGCCTTCTAAAGAAACCAGGAAATATTCACATTTGACTTTCAAACTGATTGAATCAATTATCAAGATAGTTGATAATTAATTTATTAACCAATCAATCAATTGCTGCGACACTGGACTATGACTTTGTGTTGAATGTTTTGTTGCATCAGTACATGATTTCCTTGGCACTGTTGCCATTTAGAGCTGCCTAAAGTAAAGCAACACGTGACATTTGTATTGTTGACTGTTTTTGCCTCCAGGTGCAGGACAAATTTCGATTGGACCTGTCGGATGAGGAGGCGGTTCATTACATGCAGAGTCTGATCGATGAGAGTGTGGGCGCTTTGTTTGCCGCTGTAGTCGAGCAGATACACAAGTTTGCTCAGGTAAGATACAACACACGGACACAGCACATTAAAAAAAAAAAAAAAACAGCTGAGATGATTTGTCTGATTCCCATCACAAACTAAACTACCAGACTGATCAATAATTCAGAGAAATCACTGCTGCTCATATGCATATATACAGTAAGTGTTTCACACGTTTTAAATGTGTCATGTGGCTCATTTACATAATAACACATATTTGAATAAGCATCTTTGTTTGCCCATATTCAAAATGAAATTTTTGGGAGATTTTGGACAACATACTTTGAGTCGCAAAATTCTCATAGTATGAATGTCACTATAATATTCTAATCCCAGCTGACAGCGTTTAACTGTGTTCTCGTCTCTCTTCAGTACTGGCGTAGATGAGCAGATACTTCCGAGAGGAGAATGAAGATTGAACGCACGGCTGACGACGTGACTGAAGCAGTGTGCGAGAGAACGAAGTGAAGAAACGCATCGACACTGTAAAATTTAAAAAAAAGGCCAAGAATGCACTGCCAACTTTCACTGCAAGACGGCTAAACAGGGACATGAATACCTTTGTTTGCTTGTGTATATATCATGTATATTAATTATTGAATGAATGAACTGTATGGCCAAATAAAAGACTATTGATACAACTTCATTTGTTGGTGGTCATGTATATTTCTAAAGTGTTTTTAGCCCCCAAGAAGTGCTGCCATACAGTGTTTATATCAAATAATGCACTTGTAAATTGACATACTATTTTTTGACTGATTTTGGACGACATACTATACTATGACATTTTTGTCTCATTTTGGACAACATACTTTACTATGACTTCTTTGAATGATTTTGGACGACATACTATACTATGACATTTTTGTCTTATTTTGGACGACATACTATACTATGACATTTTTGTCTTATTTGGACGACATACTATACTATGACATTTTTGAGTGATTTTGGACGACATACTATACTATGACATTTTTGAGTGATTTTGGACGACATACTATACTATGACATTTTTGTCTTATTTGGACGACATACTATACTATGACATTTTTGAGTGATTTTGGACGACATACTATACTATGACATTTTTGAGTGATTTTGGACGACATACTATACTATGACATTTTTGTCTCATTTTGGACGACATACTATACTATGAAATTTTTGTCTCATTTTGGACGACATACTATACTATGACTTCTTTGAGTGATTTTGGACGACATGCTATACTATGACATTTTTGTCTCATTTTGGACGACATGCTATACTATGACATTTTTGTCTCATTTTGGACGACATACTATACTATGACATTTTTGAGTGATTTTGGACGACATACTATACTATGACTTTTTTGAGTGATTTTGGACGACATACTATACTATGACATTTTTGAGTGATTTTGGACGACATACTATACTATGACATTTTTGAGTGATTTTGGACGACATAGTATACTATGACATTTTTGTCTCATTTTGGACGACATACTATACTATGAAATTTTTGTCTCATTTTGGACGACATACTATACTATGACATTTTTGCCTCATTTTGGACGACATACTATACTATGAAATTTTTGTCTCATTTTGGACGACATACTATACTATGACATTTTTGCCACATTTTGGACGACATACTATACTATGACATTTTTGTCTCATTTTGGACCACATGCTATACTATGACATTTTTGTCTCATTTTGGACGACATACTATACTATGACATTTTTGTCTCATTTTGGACAACATACTTTACTATGACTTCTTTGAATGATTTTGGACGACATACTATACTATGACATTTTTGTCTTATTTTGGACGACATACTATACTATGACATTTTTGAGTGATTTTGGACGACATACTATACTATGACATTTTTGTCTTATTTGGACGACATACTATACTATGACATTTTTGAGTGATTTTGGACGACATACTATACTATGACATTTTTGAGTGATTTTGGACGACATACTATACTATGACATTTTTGAGTGATTTTGGACGACATACTATACTATGACATTTTTGTCTCATTTTGGACGACATACTATACTATGAAATTTTTGTCTCATTTTGGACGACATACTATACTATGACATTTTTGCCACATTTTGGACGACATACTATACTATGACTTCTTTGAGTGATTTTGGACGACATACTATATACTATGACATTTTTGTCTCATTTTGGACGACATGCTATACTATGACATTTTTGTCTCATTTTGGACGACATACTATACTATGACATTTTTGAGTGATTTTGGACGACATACTATACTATGACTTTTTTGAGTGATTTTGGACGACATACTATACTATGACATTTTTGAGTGATTTTGGACGACATACTATACTATGACATTTTTGAGTGATTTTGGACGACATACTATACTATGACATTTTTGACTGATTTTGGACGACATACTATACTATGACATTTTTGACTGATTTTGGACGACATACTATACTATGACATTTTTGCCACATTTTGGACAACATACTATACTATGACATTTTTGAGTGATTTTGGACGACATACTATACTATGACATTTTTGAGTGATTTTGGACGACATACTATACTATGACATTTTTGTCTCATTTTGGACGACATACTATACTATGACATTTTTGACTGATTTTGGACGACATACTATACTATGACATTTTTGTCTCATTTTGGACGACATACTACTATGACATTTTTGAGTGATTTTGGACGACATACTATACTATGACATTTTTGCCACATTTTGGACGACATACTATACTATGACATTTTTGACTGATTTTGGACGACATACTATACTATGACATTTTTGCCACATTTTGGACGACATACTATACTATGAAATTTTTGTCTCATTTTGGACGACATACTATACTATGACTTCTTTGAGTGATTTTGGACGACATAGTATACTATGACATTTTTGTCTCATTTTGGACGACATACTATACTATGACATTTTTGAGTGATTTTGGACGACATACTATACTATGACATTTTGTCTCATTTTGGACGACATACTATACTATGACATTTTTGCCACATTTTGGACGACATAGTATACTATGTCATTTTTGTCTCATTTTGGACGACATACTATACTATGACATTTTTGCCACATTTTGGACGACATACTATACTATGACATTTTTGTCTCATTTTGGACGACATACTTTACTATGACTTCTTTGAATGATTTTGGACGACATACTATACTATGACATTTTTGTCTCATTTTGGACGACATACTATACTATGACTTTTTTGAGTGATTTTGGACGACATACTATACTATGACATTTTTGAGTCATTTTGGACGACATACTATACTATGAAATTTTTGTCTCATTTTGGACGACATACTATACTATGACATTTTTGCCACATTTTGGACGACATACTATACTATGACTTCTTTGAGTGATTTTGGACGACATAGTATACTATGACATTTTTGTCTCATTTTGGACGACATACTATACTATGACATTTTTGTCTCATTTTGGACGACATACTATACTATGACATTTTTGACTGATTTTGGACGACATACTATACTATGACATTTTTGAGTGATTTTGGACGACATAGTATTTGGACGACATAGTATACTATGACATTTTTGTCTCATTTTGGACGACATACTATACTATGACATTTTTGTCTCATTTTGGACGACATACTATACTATGACATTTTTGTCTCATTTTGGACGACATACTATACTATGACATTTTTGAGTGATTTTGGACGACATACTATACTATGACATTTTTGAGTGATTTTGGACGACATACTATCCTATGACATTTTTGTCTCATTTTGGACGACATACTATACTGTGACATTTTTGTCTCATTTTGGACGACATACTTTACTGTGACTTCTTTGAATGATTTTGGACGACATACTATACTATGACATTTTTGAGTGATTTTGGACGACATACTATACTATGACATTTTTGAGTGATTTTGGACGACATACTATACTATGACATTTTTGCCACATTTTGGACGACATACTATACTATGACATTTTTGCCACATTTTGGACGACATACTATACTATGACATTTTTGAGTGATTTTGGACGACATACTATACTATGACATTTTTGCCACATTTTGGACGACATACTATACTATGACATTTTTGAGTGATTTTGGACGACATACTATACTATGACATTTTTGACTGATTTTGGACGACATACTATACTATGACATTTTTGACTGATTTTGGACGACATACTATACTATGACATTTTTGCCACATTTTGGACGACATACTATACTATGACATTTTTGCCACATTTTGGACAACATACTATACTATGACATTTTTGAGTGATTTTGGACGACATACTATACTATGACTTTTTTGAGTGATTTTGGACGACATACTATACTATGACATTTTTGAGTGATTTTGGACGACATACTATACTATGACATTTTTGAGTGATTTTGGACGACATACTATACTATGACATTTTTGCCACATTTTGGACGACATACTATACTATGACATTTTTGCCACATTTTGGACAACATACTATACTATGACATTTTTGACTGATTTTGGACGACATACTATACTATGACATTTTTGAGTGATCATGGACGACATACTATAATATGACATTTTTGTCTCATTTTGGACGACATACTATACTATGACATTTTTGCCACATTTTGGACGACATACTATACTATGACATTTTTGTCTCATTTTGGACGACATACTATACTATGACTTCTTTGAATGATCTTGGACGACATACTATACTATGACTTCTTTGAATGATCTTGGACGACATACTATACTATGACATTTTTGCCACATTTTGGACGACATACTATACTATGACATTTTTGAGTGATTTTGGACAACATACTATACTATGACATTTTTGTCTCATTTTGGACAACATACTATACTATGACATTTTTGAGTGATTTTGGACGACATACTATACTATGACATTTTTGCCACATTTTGGACGACATACTATACTATGACATTTTTGCCACATTTTGGACGACATACTATACTATGACATTTTTGAGTGATTTTGGACGACATACTATACTATGACATTTTTGCCACATTTTGGACGACATACTATACTATGACATTTTTGAGTGATTTTGGACGACATACTATACTATGACATTTTTGACTGATTTTGGACGACATACTATACTATGACATTTTTGACTGATTTTGGACGACATACTATACTATGACATTTTTGCCACATTTTGGACGACATACTATACTATGACATTTTTGCCACATTTTGGACAACATACTATACTATGACATTTTTGAGTGATTTTGGACGACATACTATACTATGACTTTTTTGAGTGATTTTGGACGACATACTATACTATGACATTTTTGAGTGATTTTGGACGACATACTATACTATGACATTTTTGAGTGATTTTGGACGACATACTATACTATGACATTTTTGACTGATTTTGGACGACATACTATACTATGACATTTTTGCCACATTTTGGACAACATACTATACTATGACATTTTTGACTGATTTTGGACGACATACTATACTATGACATTTTTGAGTGATCATGGACGACATACTATAATATGACATTTTTGTCTCATTTTGGACGACATACTATACTATGACATTTTTGCCACATTTTGGACGACATACTATACTATGACATTTTTGTCTCATTTTGGACGACATACTATACTATGACTTCTTTGAATGATCTTGGACGACATACTATACTATGACTTCTTTGAATGATCTTGGACGACATACTATACTATGACATTTTTGCCACATTTTGGACGACATACTATACTATGACATTTTTGAGTGATTTTGGACAACATACTATACTATGACATTTTTGTCTCATTTTGGACAACATACTATACTATGACATTTTTGAGTGATTTTGGACGACATACTATACTATGACATTTTTGTCTCATTTTGGACGACATACTATAATACGACATTTTTGTCTCATTTTGGACGGCATACTATACTATGACATTTTTGTCTCATTTTGGACGACATACTATACTATGACATTTTTGCCACATTTTGGACGACATACTTTACTATGACATTTGAGTGATTTTGGACGACATACTATACTATGACATTTTTGAGTGATTTTGGACGACATACTATACTATGACATTTTTGAGTGATTTTGGACGACATACTATGACATTTTTTAGTGATTTTGGACGACATACTATACTATGACATTTTTGAGTGATTTTGGACGACATACTATCCTATGACATTTTTGTCTCATTTTGGACGACATACTATACTATGACATTTTTGTCTCATTTTGGACGACATACTTTAGTATGACATCTTGAGTGATTTTGGACGACATACTATACTATGACTTCTTTGAATGATTTTGGACGACATACTATACTATGACTTCTTTGAGTGATTTTGGACGACATACTATACTATGACTTCTTTGAGTGATTTTGGACGACATACTATACTATGACATTTTTGCCACATTTTGGACGACATACTATACTATGACATTTTTGCCACATTTTGGACGACATACTATACTATGACTTCTTTGAATGATTTTGGACGACATACTATACTATGACATTTTTGAGTGATTTTGGATGACATACTATACTATAACATTTTTGCCACATTTTGGACGACATGCTATACTATGACATTTTTGACTGATTTTGGACGACATACTATACTATGACATTTTTGCCACATTTTGGACAACATACTATACTATGACATTTTTGAGTGATTTTGGACGACATACTATACTATGACATTTTTGAGTGATTTTGGACGACATACTATCCTATGACATTTTTGTCTCATTTTGGACGACATACTATACTATGACATTTTTGACTGATTTTGGACGACATACTATACTATGACATTTTTGTCTCATTTTGGATGACATACTATACTATGACATTTTTGTCTCATTTTGGACGACATACTATACTATGACTTTTTTGAGTGATTTTGGACGACATACTATACTATGACATTTTTGAGTGATTTTGGACGACATACTATACTATGACATTTTTGTCTCATTTTGGACGACATGCTATACTATGACATTTTGTCTCATTTTGGACGACATACTATACTATGACATTTGAGTGATTTTGGACGACATACTATACTATGACATTTTTGACTGATTTTGGACGACATACTATACTATGACATTTTTGCCACATTTTGGACAACATACTATACTATGACATTTTTGACTGATTTTGGATGACATACTATACTATGACATTTTTGTCACATTTTGGACAACATACTATACTATGACATTTTTGACTGATTTTGGACGACATACTATACTATGACATTTTTGAGTGATTTTGGACGACATACTATACTATGACATTTTTGAGTGATTTTAGACGACATACTATCCTATGACATTTTTGTCTCATTTTGGACGACATACTATACTATGACATTTTTGACTGATTTTGGACGACATACTATACTATGACATTTTTGTCTCATTTTGGATGACATACTATACTATGACATTTTTGTCTCATTTTGGACGACATACTATACTATGACTTCTTTGAATGATTTTGGACGACATACTATACTATGACATTTTTGTCTTATTTTGGACGACATACTATACTATGACATTTTTGAGTGATTTTGGACGACATACTATACTATGACATTTTTGAGTGATTTTGGACGACATACTATACTATGACATTTTTGACTGATTTTGGACGACATACTATACTATGACATTTTTGAGTGATTTTGGACGACATACTATACTATGACATTTTTGTCTCATTTTGGACGACATACTATACTATGACATTTTTGTCTCATTTTGGACGACATACTTTACTATGACTTCTTTGAATGATTTTGGACGACATACTATACTATGACATTTTTGTCTTATTTTGGACGACATACTATACTATGACATTTTTGAGTGATTTTGGACGACATACTATACTATGACATTTTTGAGTGATTTTGGACGACATACTATACTATGACATTTTTGAGTGATTTTGGACAACATACTATACAATGACATTTTTGACTGATTTTGGACGACATACTATACTATGACATTTTTGAGTGATTTTGGACGACATACTATACTATGACATTTTTGAGTGATTTTGGACGACATACTATACTATGACATTTTTGACTGATTTTGGACGACATACTATACTATGACATTTTTGAGTGATTTTGGACGACATACTATACTATGACATTTTTGTCTCATTTTGGACGACATACTATACTATGACATTTTTGAGTGATTTTGGACGACATACTTTACTATGACTTCTTTGAATGATTTTGGACGACATACTATACTATGACATTTTTGTCTTATTTTGGACGACATACTATACTATGACATTTTTGAGTGATTTTGGACGACATACTATACTATGACATTTTTGAGTGATTTTGGACGACATACTATACTATGACATTTTTGAGTGATTTTGGACAACATACTATACAATGACATTTTTGACTGATTTTGGACGACATACTATACTATGACATTTTTGAGTGATTTTGGACAACATACTATACTATGACATTTTTGACTGATTTTGGACGACATACTATACTATGAAGTTTTTGAGTGATTTTGGACGACATACTATACTATGACATTTTTGAGTGATTTTGGACGACATACTATCCTATGACACTTGTCTCATTTTGGACGACATACTATACTATGACATTTTTGCCACATTTTGGAGGACATACTATACTATGACTTCTTTGAATGATTATGGACGACATACTATACTATGACATTTTTGAGTGATTTTGGATGACATACTATACTATGACATTTTTGCCACATTTTGGACGACATGCTATACTATGACATTTTTGTCTCATTTTGGACGACATACTATACTATGACATTTTTGCCACATTTTGGACGACATACTATACTATGACATTTTTGAGTGATTTTGGACGACATACTATACTATGACATTTTTGAGTGATTTTGGACGACATACTATACTATGACTTTTTTTAATCAAACATCTTTTTATTGAAGTATCCATTCTAACAACCATTTCACTTGTACATTCTGAGAAGCTTTTTTTTAATAAATACAAAATTCAAGTATACCGTAAACTTAGTTTTACAACATGAAAACAAGGTAAAGTAAAAGAAGACAAACATGACAAAAAAAAAACACCATCAAACTGACCATGATCCCCCACACTAAGCCACCCTCCCATTCGCCCGACTAATCCCTTCCCATGTATCCCCATCCCATCCACCCTCCCTCACAGAGACCTTCACTTTAAACCCATTGTAATCATCATATATCTTGTGCTAGGATGTGAACTGCCGTGTTGGATTTGTAGTTTTGAGGTATGATATGAGGTGTTCCCATGTCTTATTGAATAGTCTGAGCCTGTCTTTAAGCGTATACCTTATCCTTTCCAAATGAAGTGAGTTAAATCCTTTCGCCACATCTTAGTACAATGACTTTTTTGACAGATTTTGGAGGACATACTATACTATGACTTTTTTGGTGTCATTTTGGACAACATACTTCTTTGAGAAACAAAGTTCTCATAGTATGCATGTCACTATAATCTTTTAATCCCAGCTGACAGCGTTTAACTGTGTTCTCGTCTCTTCAGTACTGGCGTAGATGAGCAGATCCTTCTGAGAGGAGAATTAAGATTGAACGCACGGCTGATGACGTGACTGAAGCAGTGTGCGAGAGAACGAAGTGAAGAAACACATCGACACTGTAAAAATAAAAAAAGGCCAAGAATGCACTGCCAACTTTCACTGCAAGACGGCAAAACAGGGACATGAATACCTTTGTTTGCTTGTGTATATATCATGTATATTAATTATTGAATGAATGAACTGTATGGCCAAATAAAAGACTATTGATACAACTTCATTTGTTGGTGGTTTGTGGTCATGTATATTTCTAAAATGTTTTTAGCCCCCCAAGAAGTGCTGCCATACAGTGTTTATATCAAATAATGCACTTGTAAATTGAGCATTGCTGACCATCTGTGGATGGTCACACTGTCGAGTCCACACTGGGGGTAGAAACAAAGCTGAAAATCCCCAGGAGGGTCAGTGAGTCAGAGAGACTGACTCAGCATTTCCCAACACAGGACGACAGGAAAAGTGAAGTTAGTGCATGTGATTTAAGAACAGGCTATACATTTACTACCTTCTGTTCTTACGCTGAGGTGGTTTAATCTGCCTTTCTTTGGTTAAATATAATAAAGCTAAGAAAAAGAAAAAGGAAAGGTCTTAATGACAGTCATAATTTCAATGTGTGGTGGTTTTTCATTTATCTGCACGCACAACTGTTACAATAATGCTGAGTTTGACTCGGATCACATGACCAATCACAAAGTCAACATCCTGAGTGGAACAAACATTCTGAAAATACATAGACGTCAGCATCATCTCCTAAATCATCACAAGTATTCCACCACATTATTTGTAGTGGATACATTTGGTTTTAATAATGAAATAAATAAAGAATAAACCAAAATATACCGACTGTCTCTCTGAATCACTTAGAGAAGGGGATCAACCTGCGCGCACAAAAGGGCAAAGGTTTAATCTATAAATGCAACGACTGTCTCTGTCTATCTGCCTTTTGATCACACAACTGTCCAACAGTTCACTGGACAGGCTTCAAACTTGACAGGTGACTTTGAGATCTCAGATCAAACAAACCTGACACACAGCTAAGGACTCAAGGAATCTTTTCAATCCAGCCGTTTAATCTGGGAAGAACTTTTTGATACCAGTCAAACTTCGTTCCTGATTCATGATTTTTCCATGTCAAGCAATGGCTTAATCCATATTGTGGCGTATAACTGCTACTTTACATTATGCTTAACATTATGTACCAACTGTAGTTAGTTTGAAACAACAACTACCACTTTGGGAATGAACAAGGGAACTTGGACTGTTTAACCCTAACCACAATGAAGTTCTGCCTCATTAGGACCAGGTTTTGGTCTCTGTGAGGACTACTGGTCCTGACGAGGTCAGGAGAGAGAGAGAGAGAAATCAATCTCAGTGGAGATTTTCTGGATGCTGTGGAGAACAGCAGCTCGACTGTTGTGTAGTCAGGTGCTCAAAGTGCTCGTGCCAAACCTCTTGCTTCATACATTAAGCCTCTCTCCACAATATAAGCGCTGTGTTTATTAATAAAAGCCATACCACTGGCCTGTTGTGGAGCTTTGGACAACCCCCCACGTCTCTGTGGACTCTGGACAAGGTAGAAGGGGAAACAAACAATGCTGGACGGCCAAACCTCCGAGGCTCCGCTGCAATGTTGCGGAAAAAATGCAACACCAGCGGAAAAAACACGAGGCAGGAAAGCGAGTTTGTCAAGATGTTCCTTGTTTTCGCGCAGGAGGCAGAATGAGGTGTCGGTCACGGGCGAGAGGCAGCGTAGCGCCAGTGGGGGGCAACTGTGAGTCAGAAACACTTTCAGGCAGTGAATGACAGAAAAATGCACCCTTTGTTATCACACTGGTGAAGGCAGAACGACACTGCTGGCTGCATGTGTGTCAGAAGTTTTCTTAGTTCTTGTTTATGGAGTTGAAGGTTTGGACTGGCCTGGTGACCGGCAGAGGGGGAAGAACCGCAACCAGATTTAGATATTTCACCGAATCTGTGGACGTATACGTGCACAGAAAAACAGCTCCTTCTGGAGCCGATAGATAAACTATCTCTGCTTCACTGGTGAATGTCACTCATCACCGTCAATTCTCTCTGACTCGTATCAGACTAGCCGACACTCAGAGCCACAGAAATGTGCTTATATATTTTTAAATTGGGGGCCACGTTTTGATGACTTCATGCTTCTAGTGGACATCATCTGATGGAAAACATGAAGCTCCTGGGTCACGACCCTTGTCACACTTTCTGCTGAGTGACCAAGGTCAGAGGTCAAGTACAGAGTACAACACACACAGAGCTGGAGTTGATTCATCACTTCATCATTCTGGGAGAAATGGAACAAGTGTGAACATCAACGTTTTTGACTTAAAACAAGCTCCTCAAAAGAAATATATATATATAAAAAAAAAAAAAAATGTATTCATATAGGTATACATGTATGTATATATTACTATTAGTAGTTGTAGTATCAAGTGCTACTTCAGTCAATTAAATCCAAGAGCATATTTTTTTATAAAATTAGATGTGAACAAATGTTGAAATACTGTATGCAGTAAAATTAACAGGCTTAAAAAAAAATATAAAAAAGTGAAATAAATGTAAATAAGCAAAATATAGTACTGAATATAAATGTTTTTTGTGAAATGAGTGGATGCAAATTAGCTTAAGCCTCAGTTTAACAAATTAGAATTTGTTTTCGTTTCATATATTATTATTTTTTTTAAATAAACTGAAACAAATAGTTATTTTTTGCAAATATGTCTTGAGCAACAGCTCGGTTATTTTAATATTCTTAGATGTGACTTGGTTTTCTGAGCTCAAACACATTTTAGTCCAAGGGTCAATCTCTTCTGAGATGGACAGTAGCTCTACAGACAGCACCTCCTGCTGGAGACACCGGGGAAATGCACCACCACCACAAACAGCTGACGATGAGTCCTGTGAGAGCAGAGAGAACATGCTGCACATGATCAATCCCATTCTACTCATAACAAAGTAGGTCCAGCTTTATTCATCACAAAAATAAAGGCATCAATGATACATTCACATGCAGTATGAATGTATTTTTGTTGTCCAATAGTTCAAGTGATTTGATTAAACATTTCATTTTAAACCAAAAGTAAATATATAGACTTATGTCTTTGTTAATTTAGAATTTTCCATTATGGATAATACAATTAATCAGGTATTCAGTTTATTCTCTAATGGGATATTTTAGATAGAGTTTGCATATATAAAAAAAACTATTATTATTTTAAAAAATCTATGAGGATAATTCCATCCAACATCAGTGAAGTATGTTGTGTGTGAAATGTTGTGTTTAATTTGGCAAAAACACAAGCGAAATCCTGCAAGTGAGAAGAAGAGACAGAGTTATGACACGTTTAAAGCAGCAGTTTTTAAAGAGTCAACAATCAGAGAAACAGTGTCAGTGTCCAGTTGTAGATACAGTGGATATAAAAAGGCTACATAAACCATAACAACATTCTCCACCTTTTATGTGACCTATGACCTTTACATCTCAATTGCAAAACAAACTGAAATCTTTTAGGGGGTGAATAAAAAAAAATAACTAATACAAACTAATACGTTGAAGCACCTTTTGATTTTATTACAACGCTCATCGTAAATGCGGTGCAATTAACTGCCTTTATCTACAGATGCTTTAGTGACAGTTTTCGTGAACTTACAGCAAATAGAACACAGTAAGTCTTACCCCTGCGTCTTAGTCTGTACAGTGTAGGTGGTTTTAGAGCTTGAATGAGGACAGGTCCGTCACAGGTGACGGCCTAAGCGGATTCCACTGCAGTGGAACAGACTACACTGGTGACGCTCATGGACTTGCTCACTGATGGATGTTGACGCCTTCGAAGAGAAGAGGACAACTTAGGAAGAACATTCCTGGGAAAAGGAAAATGTTACACTTCAACCGTTTGATCTTTAACACTCACCTTTAATGAGCAGGACCACCAGGGCACCTGATGTCTCCACGGCAACTTAGGTGACCTCAGGTCAAAGAGGGCAGGGATGTGACGGTCTTAAGTGAAGCACCTGGGGTGACGACTTATTTCAAAGACACACTATGCAACTTTTATGTTGATGGATCCCTGAGTGAGTGGAGCCTCTTTCATTCCCACTCTGCATCTGAATCACTAACCTGTACTAGGTTTATTTGGCAGGTGAGTACACACAAAAAGAAAGAAATCAACTTGCATTTGCGGTTATAATAAAATGTACACCCACATGAGTAGAATTTGTGTTGCTCTCTCTCTCAGTATCAAACTCCATAAAGAAAATCAGCAGTTTTTGTGTTTCACAGCACACAGGAGTTGTTGATCCACTGCTGCCTCCATCAGTATGTTCAAATGTGTCATTTTGTGACTTTAGTAAATCCAAACAAATCATTTTCAACACCAAAACGATACAAACTCACCAAACAAGGCAGCAGTGGACCAGAGGCTCCTGTATCCCAGTGACCTAAAAACACAGGAGAGATAGAACGCAGAGATATTCATAAGATATCAGACAAGTTATCGCTTTTCTAAGGTTAGCCTTGTAAAATGTGTTTTCCCCCGGTGTGAATGTGAGTTCAAAGCTGTTCAACGGGTCGAAAAAAGTTAGAGCCACCAACACTGTTTATGTTCAATCAATCAGGAGAAAATAACATTCAATCTTTTTATTCAATGCCATCTTTAAATAAGAACCTGTACATCTTAGACTCGTCTTTGACCATTCATCCAAAAGTAATAGACATCAATATAACAGTAATACAGATGAAGTGCTTAACCAGGCAACCAGGAGGGCTGACTGGTCACACTGCAACAAAAACAATGACACACACACACACACACACACACACACACTCACTCTCACACCAGCAGTGCATACACCTCTTGATAATTAGTCACTAACGCAAAACTGCCTGTTCATTCAAGAAACAGCACCAAACATGAAAAAAATATAATTGCAACAATAAGAATACAAAGCTTAACATTCCTCATTTCTTTATCAACATCTTCAGTTTTATCAGTCATAAGAATCTGTACATCTGCAAATATACAGGATATACAGGATCGAACCCACTGAACCCTGAACCGGACTGTTTACATGCTGATCAGTTCTGGACGCAGCCAATCATCAGACGCATATGCAGGCACAGCTGACGCCCTCAGCCCAGCAGAGGGCGACAGAAAACAACAAAAAGAAAGAAAAGAGTCACCAGCAAAGACAGCATCTCTTTGTCCCACAGCACTCACAGCCAGTCAAGCAAATATCCATCAGGAGTGTTTAAGGAAACCGACGTGGACCCTCTCCATCTCTCTGCACCAGAGAAGTGTGTCTGGAAAAGAAGCGGGGTATTGCTGTGATAAAAAAAAAAAAGAAAAAAGAAAATCTGTGCAAACTTAAAGATCCACTTCACTTCCGAGGGAAGAGCTTCTGGTGCAGAGTCCCCACACGTGTCTTTACTGTGTGTTTTTGGTGCTAAAGAGGCAGGGGGGGCTTATGTCTGCACCCCCGGCAAAGCCAGTCCTGGCTGCAGGCTGGAGGTCGAAGGAGCAGAGGAGGGCAGCAGAGCCTTCGGCCCCGGACTGAGAAGCCCGTGAGTCGCTGCGTGGTCCCCGTTCAGGTTCTTGTAAGGGTTCCTGCGCGGTGGAGCTCGGAGACAGATGGAGGGGAAGCGGAGGCCGGCGAGGCAGCAGCCGGGACAGGAGATGACCTCCTCCTGGTCCAGAGAGTGGCCGCTGCTGGAGCCGAAGGGGGAGGAGCCTGCGGGGTCGCCGGCAGGGGAGTGGGGGCCGTTGTTGTTGGTCGTCGTGGTAGTGTTTGTGGAGGGGGTGCTCCACCCCAGAGGGCGACCGACAACCACGTTGTTGTTGTCCAAGTGAGAGAGCGGAGGCAGACACGGAGGCCCGTTAGAGACCGCAGAGCCCCAGCCGTTGGACAAGGCAGTGGGGGAAGGTTGGAGGGGAGTGGAGGAGTGTGAGGGAGGAGGAGAAGACTTGGAGTAAGGAGAGGAGGTGCTGTCCTGTGTGTCTGGAGAACTGGTGCAGTCCATGGGCTCCTCCTCACCTCCTTTCTCCTCCTCTTGGTCCAGCAGGTCCAGTGACAGGGGAAGACCTGAATCACCAGCCTGGAAAGTCCCGCTCTTTGCTTCAAACTCCTTCTCTCCCAACAGTCGGTCTTCCTCGCGCTCTGAATCCACCACGCCATTCCTCTCAAACGAGGACTCCTCCTCGGTGAGAACCGTTTTGGGCGCCGAGGTGAGGTGAGGGGGTGGAGTACAAGGCAGCGAGTGGCAGCGCCGGTGCCTCCGGGGCAGGACGACGCCATCTGTCTCGGACGAGGAGGCGTCGTCGCAGTCCGGAAGAGGCGGCAGGGTGAAGGTCAGAGAGATGACAGACTTGCTGGGAGTGTCAAACAGCTTGATCTTGCCACCTTTCAGGTCCTCCCTTTGAGAGAAGGGGTTGACGCGAGTGGGAGGGGCCAGGTTAACGTAGGGGGGCGTGTCCGAGGGGTGAAGCATGTCAGATTTACTGCGGGAGAGGCGAGGATCTGACGGGAGGAAGAGCGATCGACGCCGCAGAGGGCCAATCACTGGAGAGACGGCTGTTAAGAAAAAAGGTAAAAAAGGTGAGATTTCAGAAACAAATGAGTTGATGTTTACACAACGACAGAAAACTCACGTTTAACAGTTTGCTCATCTTTCTGCTTCCTCTCTGCTTGTCTCCTCTCAAGCTCTGCGGCGATGTGCGAAAAAGACGGACGAAGCTTTGAATCCATCTGTCATGAATGAGCAAGGATCGCATGAACATCAGCCTTAAAATTTACAAGCTTGTGCATTTACAGCAATATCGGAAAGCCCTGATCATCTAATCATTTTGACTTGGTAAATGAATCATTTGTCTATTTGATGTTTGGTCAATTAAAACAAAAATCTCCCACAACCCAGCATTTGAGTGGTTTGATGGCATTTAGACTCTGTTCTGCTACATTTTAAAAACAATTATGACCAAACACACGACAGTGAGAGACTAAATCAGGACTAAATCATATGAATCACACGAGTTCCTTACGTTACAGCAGGTATAGGCCAGTTGGAGGAAGTGTGACGGACAGTCGCCCACCATCTGCTCAAAAGTCTCCTTATCCAAACCAAAGTCCTACAGATGAAGACAGACATTACACAAGGGTTTACAGTCACTTTATCCATGAATTATCACTTCTACATAGGTCAAACTGTACATGGCATATATGTATAATCACTTATTTCTGACATAAACACCACAAGAACCATTAATTTGAACATGGTGCAAACAATAATAAAAATCTCTTTCACAGCAGCCTCTGATGGCCTAAAGATGGTGAAGGTGACGCAGACGATGGACTAACTTAAACTGTTGTGTCATTAAATGGACACGAGGGGGCGCAATGCTCCTGTGACAACTTCATAGGTTTGTTTTTTAAGGAGTTTTCACAGTTAGAGGCTGCAGCACATTGTGCCACCAGGAAATAGTGCAATACATGAAGGCACGGATGTAAGTGCAAAATACTGACACTATTTCACAACAAGGGGGTTTTTTACAATATAAAATACACATGTTAATAGGGCTGCAACTAATGATTCTACTAATAATCATTTAATCTGTCGGCATGGTGATCGGCATTTTATTCAGTTTTAATGATTTCTTTGTCACATGGAGAAAATAAACCAATTAAGAAGCTGAAAAATCAAGAGCTTTTTTTAAAAAAACAAAAACAAAACACTCATCAAAGTAGCTAGCGATTGATTAATCGACGCAGCCACGGTTAATCACTTATTTTGAATCTTCTGTCACTTCTTGTTCGTCCATCAGATATGTTTCAAGTGATGCTGTGATGTCATAGAAGGGGAAGATATCATCCAAAATGACTTCCTTATTACATTTTTCCACATGTCAGACAGCTATAATCAGATGTTCAGTGACATGAGATGATGAGAAGGTGATGACAGTGTGCTTGTGTGTGTGTGTGTGTGTGTGTGTGTGTGTGTGTGTGTGTGTGTGTGTGTGTGTGTGTGTGTGTGTGTGTGTGTGTGTACACTGTCGTTCATACCGCTGTGCGTGGCAGGAAGTCTGGGTCGGCCTGTATCCTCGCAATAATCTCACACAGGATGATACCGTATGCAAACACGTCCACCTGCACAGAGGAAGACGAGATGACATTCAACAGGAAGACTTGTGTCGTCTTGCACCGACACCTTTCGCCGGCTTACAGCTGCAGTGTTTAACTTTTGTTGCCAGGCAACATGACATCAAAACACTGATACACTGAGAGAACGGTGTGGAGTCCATAGACTTCATCAAAATTGTGTGAATTCATTTTGACCACGTAACAGACATGTGTTCATTGACCAAACCTCATGAAAATAATGCTTCAACAAAACACTATTCTGGAGAACGAGTAAAAAAAAAAAGGTATGTCATTGATGAAAGACAAGAAAACCCCCAGAAAATCAAGCTAGAATTTCTGTCCACTAAATGATTTTTTTTTCCCCCACATAAACACTCTTTCACTAACTGGTTACTGCAAACATGACAAATTAAGACCAAACAGTATCTGTTTTTAAAGGCTTTCACAGTATTACAATACAGAATTCCATCATTGCCTCATACTTCAGAAAAAAATAGTGCAATAATAAAAGAATGGCATAAAGGAGTGCAATGGCATAACAGATCTCAATCAAATATTAGTGGAAAAGGAACCACAAAGGTAAACTTGAGGCGATTGTGTAAGACCTCAGACTTAGAACAACATTCTGTAATAAGAGAATGAACTACTGCACCTTCAATACATTTAAAACCCTTCAAGTAATGGTTAAAGATGAACACATCTGTTATCTGTCATTTTATAACAATAAGTGTCATTTATTCAATGCTGTATGTCGTCATGAAGTATGACAACACACACATTTGAAACATCAATATTTCAAATTTCTATTCAGTCCAATTTCTCCCAGGTTTTTGTAACATATCCTTGTTTATCATCATCATCATCATATAGCTGTCAATTGAAAACATGAAAAACTTAGGCCAACACAAACGTTCTATAACTGAATTCCTGTTTGCTTTTGACATAACTGATTTATTAAATATTTATTGCCTGACTTCACTGGCTGCTTTGCGGGTTTATGTGACCGGCTTCCGTCACACCCAGTGTGGACTCTGAACAGCCGAGGGGGTAAAAGAAGAAAACCATCTATCACTACCTTCTCATTATAAACCTCTCCTCGGAGCACCTCCGGGGCCATCCAGTAGGGGGAGCCAACGACAGCCAGGGGCTCCTGGTCCTCATCCTCACTGCAGAGAGGAGAGGGGAGAGAAAGGAGTTAATGGAGAAGAGAGAAGTGGTGCTTAAGAACTGCTTTATTGCATTTTTGTCAGTTTTAGCTTATTGCTTAATAATCTCAGTTGAAATGAGGGGGAAACTGATGACAAATCTTAAATGCTGGTCTAACACTGTCAAAAAATGTGATTTACTTTCAATTAAAAATGAGCTGGTTTGACCTCTTTATGAAAAGTCAGTTATTGCAGGTAGAAAAGTGATAAAAAATTCAATTAAAAATACAAATTGTTCCATTTCCTACTGCTTAAATGTAAAAGGACTCATGACTTTTTGTATTGTATAAATATATATTTTAATTCACTTAAAAATTAAGGTCAAAATTGTTATGAATGAACACATCTTCAAACGCTCATGTTGATATGAAGAATAAATGTGTAACATTCAGTCATTAGCCATATTTCACATAAAAACATTATGAATATGTAAACACAGTCCCTCGTCTGTCTGATACAAGCAGCTCATTTCTAGTTGCATCTAAAACTAAATCATCAGGTTGTGCATCTGTGCTTTTAGTCTTGGATGGGGCGATTGCAAACTATCACCAAATCGTCACAAGTTAATCAGTATATCTGCATCTTATTGCACAGTTTCCTGCCAATACACAGCAGCAATGGTGTGTGTATGTGTATATTTGCACTTTGTATCCTAGAAACCAGTGTTTTTCAGTTATCAGTTAGATATTGTTGTGAAATTTAAACTAAATACAAAAAAAGGAGGAAGGAACACGAACGTGCTAGGACAACATACTTGCCTGTGTGCACACACACACAGACACAGACACACACACACACACACACACACACAGCTGGCAGAGACTTCCTCTGTGTGCTATTTCCATCTGCTGTGGGTTATGATACTGCAAAAATTACAAGCGTTGACGGGATGGCAGAGGGAGAAATGAGACGCAGTGACGTCGACCAGTCCAATGTAAACAGTATTTGGAGAAGTGGAGCGACAGAGTCAGCAGTGCACAAGGAAACGGAGGAATAACACAGTAGCTGCAGAAAGTTTTCAAGAAAAAAACAAAACAAAGTATGGCAGCATGAAGGAGAAGCCAGGAAGAGATTGTGTACAGCACAATAGGGTGACTGGAATAGTTTGACCATATTTGGAGTGCTTTTCCTAAACCTCCCTTCATCTCCTCTCCTTCCATGCCACAAGCACAGTGGTGGGACTCCAACACAAACACACGTGTATTCAAAAAGAGTCAACACTCCGTCCATTCTCTCTGCTACAGGATACAACAGTGTTTGATTAGAATAAAAAGCAAACACGGCCTTGAAAACGACAGAAACACAGTTCAGCAGCTGCTCTGGAGATCGAGACAGAGCAAACAGAGGCCCTCGGTGTTTGACAGGTGCAGGAATGCAAAAATGACAGACGGGTGGAAATCACACCCCCATGTCAGTAATTGCAGCTGTATATGAACATATTTCACCTCGTTGGGGTGGATGTTGAGGATGTTGTGTTTTCAACAAAGCAAAATGAGACTCCCTGAGGTTACAAGTTCTCTCCTACACGACAATGACGCATTTTTGTGAGTACAAAGTGTGTTTGTGCAGAAAGGGCCAGAGGAAACAGTCACAACACAAACACAGACAGACAGACAGGACAAGACAGGACAGACGCAGCTGTCTCGTTTCAGCAAAAGTAGTGTGTTTACTAAATGACTGCAGAGTGAGTGACGAGGAGCTAATGGCACATCAGTGTGTGTCATTCCTTGAAGGTCAGCACAGACATCCCAATAATTCATCTGAGGCTCAACATGGTTTTTAACTCACTGACTGTTGATTTGTTAATGTCAACTTAAACTCTTTAAAGAATAAAACATGGACACCAGGGCTGTGGCTGCAGTTATTGCAGTATTTCTCTTGTTTTCCAATGGCTATCAGGATGTGAAGGATTTCGACAAACGCAGACTCTATTGAATATGCCCATTTATTTTTGGTTGCGATGCAAATTCTGGAATCATATCTGGAACGTTAGGACGTGCATTCATCTCTTTAACAACTTGGAACAGCACTTCCTTTCTTCATTTTATCAGTGACTCACTTGCATTTGAAATTTGAATGAGGGCCTGGAGTAAAACAAAAAACAAAATTGGTAACAAATGTAACGTCGTCACCGAGCACTATCGTATTGTTTTCCTTCTTTCTCAAACTCGTGTTATTTCTGGTGTAGTGACGTCATGTTTCGTGCACACTGAAATGTGGCGTCACAAAACCAAAGACACACCACAGAAATGACAAAAAAGCTTCACCGAGTGCGTGCTTCTGCCCCTTTTTCCAAGATGACTTTCACTTTCGATATCTGGCAGTTATTCAACCGTTTAGGAATTACGGTACTTAGAGGCTGACAATCACAAGCGTACGACACGCTTGTGATTGTGCTCGCCTGTGATTGGACGGTCGTTCATACCCCAAAAGGCGGGGGAGGTCACATCCTGGACAGGTCGTCAGTGCATAGTTTCTGAATTTCCCGGAGTTACGGTAATGAGATGTACGCATTTGGTAACCGAAAGGATAATCACCTTTTTTAGCAGGTTCACAAATTATAGGTAAATTTTACATAGTGTGAAAAGTATGGAAATACAATATCCTGTAATGGATTTTTTTCCTCTCACAGACACTGGGACATAAAATTCTGAAGACATTACTAATGAGTGCCGTTTTCATACATGGTTTATAGTAGTAAAGTAGCCTTTACTCCTAAAACGTCTGCATGAGTGAAATTTTGAGGTCAGGACTATTTTCTCTTCTTTACTGGAATCTTTCCCCCCACTGCGTTTAAGTCAAATAAAAAGAATTTGATCATCCAACACTATGGGAGACATGGCGTCACTGGAAAACCAGCTGTAGAAAATAAAAACGCACACCTGACGACGGCTGTAACTTTTGTCATTTACGGTGAGAACTGGCCGGTGGAGAATTGACGGCGCAGAACAAAGTGTGCCACATAAACGCCACGTGCATTTGAACACACAGCTGCAAACACACGGGGGAAGAGGCAGAGAGTCCGTGGTGTGTTATGGCTGTTGGTCAGATTAAATATTGACAACACCTCTGTGAGTCAAGCTGCCGTGTGTGCGACCTCCTCGGCGCTGCACAGGATTAATAATAATTGTTCCACAGAGAGGGGGATTAACCACAACATGTGCCTGAGTACTGTGGAAAAACCTGACTGAGCATTGGTGAAAGTCATGGGTTTAATTTTTCTGTGTAACCGTGTCTCATCGGGGGGAAAATGAGAAGCAGTGCGAGGCATTTCTTAAGCACTTTGCACAGACAGATATGGCATGAGGGATAAATGAGGCAAAGAGGAGCGGAGGAATGTGATTTATTGAGTGTGACTTATCTAATCACAGAGTGTTGATAGAAGTTTTGATGAATGGACTGACCTGTAATCTGGAATTTTCTCCGCCAGGCCAAAGTCTCCCACCACGGCCGAGCACACGGCGCCCTCCCAGCGCACCAGGCAGTTCTGCACAGAAGGTCACAGAGGTCACACATGTCACTTTATTAACAAGTAATAACAGTAATGTTTAAAAAAAAAAAAATGATGGTGTTGAGATTTTCATTTGCTGTAAAGTGTTTTAAAAAATACAGAGAAACTTTCAATTCCTGAAAAACAAATTCTACACAATGAAGGGATTATTTCACAATCTCAAGAACCTAAGCAGCCATATGACCACAGTTACAAGTCAAATCTAATTTGCAAGTAGAAAGCACTTTCCACCATATCAACACTTCCTTTGTAGATTTCCTGCTCGATCTGAAAACAAGCGTTGGTTTTTTTTTAAGTCTATATTTTGAGTCTGTTTTTCTAACTTGTGTTGCTGCTTCCTCTTTATATAGACAAACTGGTGTTGGTGGCTTATGCAATTCATGCAAGATGGAGAGTGTCCAGGTTCAACATCAGGCAAATACTAACCAGCCAGTTTATTAGGTACACCGGTCATTTCGGAGCCAAAAATGATAAAGCATGTAATCTGTAATTGCCTTGACCATAAATATTTACAGCGACACACAATGTTTAACTGCAGATATCTAGTCAGGCGATCACATTGCAGCAAATAAATGCATTTAGGGATGTAGATTTGATCAAGACGAGCTGCTGCTAAACCAGAAAGGTGATTGAAGTGACTTTGAACACGGCACAGATGTAGATTTGAGTATTTCAGAAACTGCTGATCAATTGAGATTTGAGAGTGTCCAGCAATTTGTTGAATCCATGCCATGAAGAATTGAGGCAGCTCTGAGAGGAAAAAGTCAATCAAGGTGTACCTAATAAAAAAAAGTGGCCACTGAGTATAAGATTCTAAATTCTACACACTCTTGTAGAGTGACCTTTGTCAGTTTGTCTTTGAGCATCACGTGTGTAGAATACAGTGTGGAGGTACATGTATATCAGTCTCTACAGACCATCAGTCTGCCCTGATGTTCACTCATACGTGTGTGTGTGTTGTGTCGTCACCTTGGAGGTGAGGTCCCTGTGGAAGATGCCCTTGCTGTGTAGATACTGCAGCCCGCGGGCGATGTCCAGAGCCAGGCTGATCCTCACGCTCCACGACAGGTAAATGTTGCTGCCCAACAGCTGCTCCAGGTTGCCACCGTTGATGTACTGGATCATCGGAAGACACGGCAACACAGGAGACTCGTTAGTAATGAACAGTCGGTGAAATCTGAACCGTTAAAACTCTCATGACAACAGCTTCGTAAAAGCCTGTCATCAATGTGTCATTAAAATTAGCATATATACACACACACACACAGTGGTACAGATCCATATAATATCTACACAGAGTAATCTATAAGATAATTGTAGATCAGTCTTTTCATTCTTCCTGCCCACCACAATGACATTAAGACATGTCAGGTTCTGTGTTGGGCTGCGACAACTTATTGATTATTAAACAAAATCAACTAGTACTCTGTTTCAGCAGTTTGAGTGTTTACTCAATCATTAAAACAAACTCTCTGATGTGAATAACTTCTGACTCTTTTCCCTACATAAAAACAAAATCATTAAAAGATTTTAGAACATTATTTCGGGCAACAGTGATCAACATTTTATGGACCAAACCACTAATATTTGACAGATTCATTGTTATTTGTGAGGGGAAACATGACTGTTTGATTTCAGCCATATACTGCTGGAGTGAAAACAAGTGTGCAATAATTGTGGTGTCAAAGACACCTGGACCTTATAAAGTTTGCATAAACAAACTTTCTTTATTGTGTAAATTCATGTGTTTTGGAAGGTGAGTCAAAAAAAACCCATTTAGTAGTAAACTTTGAACAACCAGTGACCACAGAAGCGCAGACATGACGTGTGATGAAGTCACCAGGACTATTTATTTTTACGACATTAGCAAATTAACACTTACATGAAGATTTCTTTGTAAAACAAAAACCTGCTGACCTTTGGGATCAGCAAAAAATCTTTACAAGTACAATCAGTGCAGGTGTCAGAGCACCTAATCCCCCTCTTAACTACTGATCTTTTTCCCATTTCACTGTTGAGCTGCTCAGCTACCATGGCAACACCAGGTCAAAGCATCATATGTAAGAATGAAACAGGTGAAGGGTCGTGAACTGATTGAACCCTCGTCAGCACGGCCGAGACATGATCAGAAGAAAAATATACTTTCAAAGCTTAAACCTTATGATTACCTTACGATTAGTAGCCATAAAATTCTGTGACGTCATAATATTGAAAATAAAAACAAGAATATACATATTCAAAATATTTTGGAAGAGATGGTGTTCTGCAAGACTGTATAACAATGTCATTCATTCAGAGCATAATATCTAAACCAACTCAATTTAGAACAAATACCGTCTTAAAATAATAATAAAAATCATCAACTGCATAAAACAGTTTCAGGAGATTTAGCTCGACACAAACCCATCTTTAAAAGAGTCATTGCCAACAAGTGTCACTTAAATAAAACTAAAATAAAACCCCACACATGAATCCTCTTTAAAACCACTCGGTGTAAAAATAATGTCATTCGTGTCTTACCTCTGTGAGAGCGTGGAGCTGCCCCTCATGGACACACACTCCTATAAACCTGGTGTTCAAAAAGACAAACACAAAACTTTATCAAGTCACAAAAACAGACAAAACAGATTCATAACACTAATGTGAAATAAACTTTCAGAATCAAACAAACAAAGGGAAGCAACCACAGCAGGACGATAACCTAAGAGTGAGTACAATAGCTCGATATTCTGATAAAAAAAAAACCCATTAAAATTAGGATTTTAAGAGGTTTATGACAAGTAGGAATGTATTTAATCAGCATTCCATTCCAGGTCATTGGGGAGGCATGCAGGTTTTTAAAATCGGCTTTGGAGGGAATGCAAGACCTGGTCACCAAACATGTTCAAGATGTTATGTAGGGATGGAAATGCTAATAGAAGGAAGTGACAGGAAGTTGGCCAAAAAAAAAGATGATCACTGACAGCAGTGAGTTTCAGTTACCTGAGTATGTTGGGGTGGGACATTCTGTTCATGAGCTGGACCTCCCTGAGCATGTTGGCTCTGTTACTGGCCAGGATGTTCATCTTCAGGGCCATGACCTGACCTGACACACGATGCTGGACCTAAAAAAAAAAAACAACAAAAAAAAAAAACACCACATGAATGAGTTATTTTAATCAACTGAAATAGTGAAGTGAAGAGATTTCAAAACTGCAAGTTCAACATTATTGGTGTAGAAATCAGAAAGTTGCGGAACTTGTGCAACTTGGCGGTCGAAAAACAATTTTCCAAAACAAAACACTTGCTCAAACTCTGGTCAAAAGTAGGACAAGCATCAACTCTCTCCAAACAAAGCTGATTTTAAATGTATTCAAAGAGGACAGACCAGGCCTGCAGCTTGGTGTTTCTAATGATAATTAATTATTCATAAAAACAAAACAGCACGAAACTTCCACCACACAGCATTGACAATATTAGTGCTCAGGTGTGTTTGGACACTTCAAGCATTAGTGGGTCATCAGAGTTCCATTCAGTTGTTGTGGTTGCTCCTCTGCAACAACCTGCTTCAGTGTCGGCTTGGTATAGTAACCATGGAAACATGACAGGTTAGTACGAACTTGCCTGGAAAGACTTGCACAATAACTCACACAAGAAGCAGACACGTCCCGTGGTTCTTGTGGCACATGTGAGACACAATGGGAACACATAGGTGCAACAAGACTTGGTGTCAGCTATCTCCAGAATCAATTCAGACAGGCCTCCATTGCTCCAGGCTTAATCCAAAGCCAATAGACAGCAGTGGTAACGATGAACTGTGTCAAAGCAAGCTCGTGGTGGCTACTCATCAGTCAGGTTTGTGCAGATCAGCTCAATGTGAAAGTCCAACTGGGGAACAGTAATCACAAATAAGGTTAACTCTCAAGAAATGCCGGAAAAGCCTAGTTTGGGCCTTTTTCCTCACCATTACTAGTTGCAATTGTGTGTCCAAGTATGGCCGGGTACATGTCGTACTGGTCAGTATCTATCCAGCAGTTGTGCATCTGTTCAGAGTCTGTCACATCAGCTTCCCGACAGCCTGCAGTACAGAAGCTTGCCAGGTTTTCCTGCTAATACTCGAGCCTTTCCTGCACGAGGCTTCTTTCCATCTGTGCAATCAGTCAATTTGTTTGGATCAAATTCTTATGTTCCAACCTCTGTCCAAAGGAAACACTCAGCTTCTGCTCCTGCTAGAAAAGTGTCTTCACCGTACAGTCCAAGCATTCTAATTTTTCACCTGCTTGGAACGAAAAACCTGAAAACCACAGCCAGACAGTTTCCTGTGAATGAAGGATATGTTCAACGAAGCTACAAGCCCACTTCGTACATGGTCTCAGATGTTGGGAGTTATTCTCAAGTACCCGATACAAGTAAAACGCTCCTGTTGAGTTTGCACCAAATCGTCTGGAAATGCCAACAAGCCAGAGGTTTAACTACAAACCCAGTTACGCCTCTGAACAGAACCAGGCCACTGTGAACGCTGGCTTTGCCATCAGGTGTCAAAGAACCAGTGAGAGCTGCAACTAACGATTATTTTCATAAATCGATTAATCGTTTGGTCCATAAAATGTGAGAAAATGTTGATCAGTGTTTTCAAACCTGGAAATGATAATCTGAAATTTCTTGTTTTTGTTATGTAGAGCAAAGAAACCTAAATAATCACATTTAAGAAGCTTTGTTTTGATTGTTTCAGCTGTGGAACCATCAGAACAAAAGGTCCAGGAACAGAAGCACACACCTGGGATTTGTGGGTCAAAGAAATGATTAAATACTGGGGAAAAAAAAAAAAAAAAAAAAGATATTAATGGTTATGGTTAACTTTATCAAATGTTCGGATGAATGTTGGTGAACGCAGAGTCTTAGATAAGCAGTGCAAAGCGGTGAGTGTAGGGAGAGATGAAAAGAGAACATTCCATATTGCTTAGAATTGGATGAAACTGTTCAACGCTTATGTAAATATTTAATCAGCCAGTCACACTGCAGCACTGCATTTAGACATGGTGAATTCAAACTGAGCATTAGAATGATAAAGAAAGGTGATTTAAGTGACTTTAAACGTGGCATGGCTGTTGATCCGAGTAAACCGGAAACTGCTGATCAGACACAACCATCTCTAGTGTTTACAGAGAATGGTCCAAAAGAGACAAAATATTTAATGAGCAGCAGCTCCTTGAAAGAAAATGCCTCGTTGGTGGTGGAGGTCAGAGTAACATGGCTCAGAGCAGAGGAGTAGTTTGAAATGATAGAAAGGCAACAGTAACTCAAATGACCACTTGTTGCTACCCCAGGAATGCTGAACATCTCTGAACACAGATGGACTACAGCAGCACAAAACCACACCACGGTTACTTTAATGTGTCCTGTGTACCTACTCTGGTTACTGAGCATATTCTCCATATGATTAAGAATTTGACTTGACCGATTGAACCAGCTCTAAATAGGAACAAAGAAAACCATGTTTACTTGGATCTATTTTTAGTATAGCTCTTCTGAAAATACGTCAGTTGAGTAATAGCATGTTGCCAACCAGTGGTTGTGGTTTTGCGATGACGCCGTGTGCATTTTGGATCAGGAATCAGACTTTTTACTGCCTGACTGCAAACCAGATTTCCTTTGAGCTATTAATAAAGTGTGACGGGCAGTGGAGGGGTTTCAGGTTGTAACTTTGTTAATGACATGAGAGTGAAATCAAAGACATGGGGAGCCCAAGGTCTGAAGTCACGAGTGTGCTGCTGAAGTTGGTGCGACACACGTCTGGATCACAGTGGTGATGGTGGTGAGGGGGGGGATCAAAGGCTATAAGAGACCAGACTAGACTGCAGCAAGTAATGCTGTTAACTCAGCATCAGGCTTCCTCTTCTTAACGGCCAGTCAATGAGAGTTAATCCTTTCTCCACAGAGACACCTGAGGATATCAAGAAGCTTTAGGCCAAGTGCCGTGCACATGCATGGATGCACACATGTTCATCACACACAGGTTTGTGCAGCTACTTTTCTGCATTGACTTCCACTCATTTGGAGCCTAAACAAAGCGTTACCCTAACCTAACTTAGCCTAACAAGTGGTTATTCGAGTTTGTGATATACTCCGAACCACATCACCTTCAAGGTCATTTAAATCCCTTTTCACTTGTTCCGGTGCTCGGTCTGAACTTTAGCAGCTCGTTTTACAGTGTCTATGTGTCTAAATGCAACAAGCTGATTACATATTTGAATTAAGCAGTTGAACTGGTATACTTAATAAAGTGGTTTTCAGCACAGATGCACACTACGCAAGTCAAAATCAACTAGCAACACAAGACGGAAAAAGAGACTAGATTTCCTGCTTGACCGCAGTGCAAGTATTTTATTTTGTTTCTTCAATTTTTTATCTATAAAGTAAATGTTAATGTGCTGGAAAGGTGCTTTTTACCTCATCAGATTTGACTTGTAGCTGTGGTCATATGGCTGTTGGACCATATATACACACACACAGCACTTTGAGGATGAGGTGGACAGATGAAGCCCTGCAGGCCATTAGGAAGGCTCAGTATACAGTACACACACACACACAAACCCTCCTCCTCCTTCCATTAACACTGATTTATTTGGCAAACACCACTGAGGAGAGTGTGCATGGCTGGGGATTTACGTCATACCTTTTTGTCTGAGCATATCTGCCGTCTACATGGTCATTTTCCTGACACATAAACACACTCAAATTAAAATGACATTGGAGAAAAAAAATAAAGTTTTTAAAATACATGTAGACATGTTTGTCCAACTGAAATTGTACTAAACAAATTGAGTCAAGCTACTACTACCACCACCACCACCACCATCATCACTGGGCCTGGGTGCTCAGCGTATGCGATGCAGTTCCCGCTCCCCACCTAATGCCCGGAAATTATATTAAAAGCCAGTACACTGAAGAATAAGACAGCAGGCCTTTAAATGTTTTTAAACTGACAAGGAGACTGATTTGATGCTCCCTCAGCTTAAACAAATAATACTAAAATACCAAAAAGCTGAAAGAGGGCATTTCGCCTACTAGTGGAGTGGAGAACACATGTCATTCAATAAATTGACTCTGCACTAGTGATTGCATACTGGGACGAGGACGGTCATCCAACTGAACGACGCAGCTGAGCTCCAAACGTAGCTTAACTTAATTGAACATGGAAACGTATTGACTGAGGCAGGTTACAGTGCAAATGTGAGCCAACTGCTACTGCTATTGCCGACCACTTGCCACTGGAATGATAATGTTCACACCTACAAAAAGAGATCATCACAAAGCAAACACATATTATACCAATGACAGACATCTGCTTGCATGCACATTCTTAGACACTCCCTAAAGCCCTCTTTCAAACACACTTGGCCTCGTAAAGAGCTGCTGTCAGCAGAGGAAAAAGGTCACGGGCATCCCTCATCCTTGCCATCTTGCTCGATGCAGCCATGTCTGTCATTAGCCAGTGGCCCAATGAGGCGACTGATGCAGAGAAACAAGACAACCTGTCAGCAGCAGCAGTTGGAAGATGCACAAAAGGGCAGAAGAGACATGTCCGCTCTGAAGTTAAAGTCTGGGTTAGTACGTCTTTAGATAGAATATATGAAGACCAGGTGGACATTTTTGTATTCCAATCACTAATATTTTTTTGGGGAGAATATCCTTAATAAAAAGTCAGAAATGTTCCCATTTGTCATTGTCCAAAACTAACTTCTCTCACAATGATAACCTAAATGTTGTGTTAAACCCTTTGTGCCAATGACAGGAGCTTTACTGAAGAAATACAGCAAAATTAAAAAAAAAATGCTGTACCAAGAATGAACATGTGCTAAACGCTACTAGGGCAGCAATGATTGATCTATTTATTAATAACCAATAAAATCAGCTCAAGTGTTTTCATTTCAAACCAAGTTCAAAATACTTGATGTTGTGGTTTCTCTGGTTCATATTTTTCAAAACAATAATTTACACCAAATTCAGAACCAGTTACAACAATTGCAGTTGGTTGCAGCCTGACTAAAATCAAAAACCTAAGAAGGTCAATCTAAAGGTCATTTGCTTTATTGTAACTTGAAATAAGAGTATCTGTAACTAACTTTTCAGGAGTCCACATAATTTCACCCGGTTTGCAAAGAGAGAAAACACTCAGCAGGACAAGTTACATGCTGCTGCTGCTGCAGAACTGGAGTGTGACCACACAACTAACTACACACCAACACAGAGCAGAATGACTTTGCCTCAGGACACTGGGTCAACTCTACAGGCCTCCTTTCCCCTCATGGATGTCATGGTTACTTCCCCAGTTCCCACCAGCAGGAGCTATTGTTATCATTTCACCAGCTGAACGCACACTTCCATAAACCTTAACCAACTTTTAAATGAAACCACACAGCGGTCTACGAGTATATTTCAAGGACAAATCCATCACAGCACCACATGACAGTACTTGAGACCAGAATGTACACCTCAAAAACACACATCTCCATCTTTAAATGTACAACTTTTAGCATTTAAAACCAAGCTTTGCATTTACAATGAGCATTTTCTCTAGAAAATCCAAAACCAGTGTCACACTGGAGCTTCATGAGGCGCGAGGAGTCCCGGAGGACGTGAAATACTCCAGTCACTCTGTAAATGTGTTAAAGAGTCGAGAAAATTACAAACGCCTACAAAACAACTCAGGGCTTCAGTGATCGCCTGAGGCTCTGCTACTCAATTAAAGCGTGAGGAAACACAAAGTGTGTGAGTGTCGGAGTGAGAACAGGCGAGTAAGACGAGGCCCCTCTGTGCAGTCGTGCTGTTGATCATGTTTCCCCTCCACTTCATGCATGTTTAAAATCACCAGCGAGCTGTTCCGTTAGCCACAGCTCTGGTTTTAAAATGGTGAAAGAGCGAGACGTGGATTAGCAGTTGGGTTCACTACAGCGCTCGTCATCTGGGGAAAACAGTTGCACACTGTGGCTGCTGATGCTTCACTTATTCTACTGACCTTATTAAGCAGATCGGCCATAAACCTTAACATGACCAATTCGCGTTAAACCGATTCTTGCTCAGCGCCATAAAATTTTATCCGTCCACCATTACTCTAATTCACAGCAGACATAACTGAACTTTTAATACCACAATGTAATGCTGTCACTTTTTCCAAAAATCGAATGAATTCAAAATTCTGCTCCTTAAATACAGTTACTTTATAGAGAGTATTTATAACATACAGTAGAGTAGGATGAACAAGAGAAGCTCCAATAGATTTTAACAACAAATTAATGAGGTTACATGAGGAGGGAGAGACTGGATAAATGCAGGATTCATCCCTGAGATGTTGAGGCATCTGAATGGCACATTGGGTTGGGGCATTAAAAGAATCATAAAGCACTTAGTGTACTTCCAGAGTACACGATGACGCATGAAGAACCTCAAAGTGGATTTCAAAGCATAGTAACCTCTGAAATCCAATAGAAATACTGGAAAAACAGCTCCTTTCCATCAGGAGGTTGTATTTTGTAAGCAACATGAACGTTAAGTACCAAAAAAACGTGGATTTTGATGTCATGTGACTTTAATGTAGACTTAAAGGTTGCGAGATTATGAAAAAATGATATGAAGTTATGTAGTCCTGTAGCTGGGTTTCTTCAATCGTCTTGTACCTTTTTAAAGTTTCCTTATCATTTTTCCCCATGTGATATTAAATGTTTCCATTAAGGACAAAATCTTGCATACAAAAATATTCAAATATTAATAATATTAATATATTGCATTAAGTATTCAAATGCAGAGTAATGAGGACAAACTTCCTGGACAGTGGTGCTGCCGTCACTTTCAACACAGTGAGCATCAGAGATTAAATTCCACGGAGATTGGAGGCAGAAAATTCCACTTCTGATCACAATAAAAGATAAGTGACTTTTTTTTTTTTATGAAGCAGTTTGATGAACTAACTTAAAAAAACAAAAAAAAAAAAACCCTAGGGGACTGTGTTAAAAGCTGCTTCACCACAAAACATCTGACAGTTTTTGTGACACTGACTAGACACACATGCAAACACACTGAGCCATTTGTTTACCTTATAACAAGGGAGTGGCTTTCCTTGTGGCCTGGCTGAGGACTACCACATTGACAACATGTGGTCATGAGGAAACACACATTGTGCTCTGGTATAAACATAAGCGCAGTGTAGAGAGATAGATTTTCTAAAAACACCGATAAGCATGAGGGAAGAAGAGGAGGAGGAGGAAGGATATGAAAACAGATTATTGTGCAACTCTTGCCCAACACTTCTCTATTTTGATCTCAGGTCCAGTTAAAATATTTTAAGCAATCAACATGGGGGTTCCAGTGAAGACAAGGACCCTTTCGTGTTGTGTTTGTATGGCAGCGCGGAACATAAACACAGCTGAATTCTTGTGCAGTGAATGACAGGGGAGCAGGTCCTGACCCGAGCAAGGAGGAATAATGAGAAAGGTTCAAAGCTAAGCCACTGATGTTCAAGTCTGCACTGGCTCACTGGAGAGACGCACACATGACAGCCTTCTAATCCTGAATGCTGAAACTGATCACAAGCGCAGTGCACAGTGTGATGTGATGATGGACTGGTTTGTGTGTGTGCAGCTTCTAAAAAACTTTCCCTCCATTGCTGCCGTTTGAACTGTGCAAAGACAAAACTCTTGCAGCAGCTTGGATATACAAAGAGCTGCTCAAACACATCTTGGGAGCATCCCAACATAATAATGTCCCATGCACAGCTTTAACTCAAAGTTAACTAGAGAAAGCATGCAAAACTCTGCCATGGCCGCTCCGTTTCCCAGTAACCACCCAAATCTAATCATTTCTTCCATGGGTCATATCCATAGCCCAAGAATATTTCTGTACAAATCGGCAACAACTTAATCATTGATGTGATAATGCTCATTTTCCAAGGCTGTGTCTTGACTACAGGTGGTACAGGGTAATAGTATGTGGAATATTCACAAGATGCACAAAAAAAGAGCAAGAACTGCATGAACTGTGATTATTGCACAGGTGAGATTTGTTTTGCCAAGAACTTACCACAAAAGGTAATCAATTATTCTTTTTTTTTTTTTTTTTTTTAAATCACATACCATTATTTATCATATCATGCCTAGCACACTTTACTTATGGCACTTTTCCACTATACAGTTCCTGCACCCCTCAACGAGATTTTTCTCGTTGAGGGGTGCAAGAGTCTGGTGTATTGAGCGACGGCACTGCTGAACGCCGGCATTGGTGAACCGAATCCCAACCCCTTGAACCATGTTTGAGTTCAGTGACTGTGCTCTAGTCAGACAGGAAGTACTGAACTAATCTTTTTAATGAACCGATTCTAATGATTCAGTACACCAAACACTTTGCTTTGCTCGTCACTTGTTTGTGAGATAGTGTCGCATATAAAACGTCACTGCAGTTTTGTGCAGCTGTGCTACGATGACCCCCCACGTTGAGGAGGTACTACAGTAATAGAAAAAGAAAAAAAACAATGAACTAAACCATATAGTGGAAAAGCACCATTCATTCCCCTACTCAAACTGCAATACCATCCTACCCAAACTACTTGGTGGGCAAAGAAATGGAACGAAATGTTGAAAATGTTGTAATGTAAATGACGCATATTGTTTTCAGTGTCTGGTGTCTAGGTAAGTTCATAATAAAAACATTTTATGTCACGTCACTGTTGTGGACAAAATAAAGAGTAGATAAACAAAACAGACATACACGTGCAATTGAACCATATCAGTATTTGGCAACAGTTTTTCCTCACACACGTCATATAAACAGCATTTTAAGCTCTGCAGACTGCCGTCTGTTTTAAATCCACTCTTTATCCAATTATTCTTTCAACTCATCATCATCACTCTTATGTGAGCATAAAACAACCCAACACACACACCTTTATGAATAAACTCTAATTGAACAAATCATAGTGGTTTGATAATTTCCATCATGACTGGCATTGTAATTAGGGAAATTTACTCTCTGGACTATTTTTTTTATTATCAATATCACAATTTTCCTCCCACTTTTTTGCAAAAAGACAGATATTTAAAAAAAAAAAAGCCACAAAACCATTCCGTCAGCCAAAGATACCGACAGAATGACAAGTCAAAGTTGTCGAATTTTGTGCCAAATGTATTTTTTACGTTATTTTGATAGTTTCAGTTCTTTAATCTTGCATCCGTTGGATTCAAGTTTATGTTATTTTGAAACATTTTCAATAGAAGTGATTTTAGATAAAAGATTGAATACAACACAAAAGAAAAACTACATTAATCCATTCAGGAAACATGCACGGGGCTAGGCTATAGATGCTAGCATTTGATCTTTTAACTAATGATGTTAAAATGTTAAATGATGTTTTAAAAATGTGGCATGCATCAGTCTGTAAAACTATGACATGAACAAAGAAAAACTTATTGTGTATTTTAACAAGCTAACTGGTAGAAATGTATTGCATCACTGGCTAAGCTAACAGGTGCCCCTTTAGATTTAGCTTAAACACAACTGTATCTTCTCAACTCGTTGCAGACAGGAAGATGAAAGACAAATCATTCCAAAATAACTACGTTTATGTGGCTAAAAGACCAATAATACCCAATATTGATAAACACACAACTTATGTAACATGACTTGAGGCACTAAGGCTGCCTTTGACTGGACTGAGATGCTCTGCAGGCTTTTAAAAACAATGTAGTAAGGGTTTCCAAGTATCATGTAAATTCTTCAGAGACAAATGAGAACCAAATCTGGCAAAAAAGGGCCTGTTCTATCTTTTCTGGACAGTGGGTGCCTTTTATACTAGAAAATTAAGAGCAGTGCCATCCATTCATAACAGCTAAAAAACATACCATTACTGCGATTGGTAAATTAACTATCTTGTGTTGAACCGACTGTATTTTTGAGGGGTTTTAGTACACAAAAGCAGGAGTCGTGTATAAGGCCAAAATAGGTGGTAGACATGGGGGAACTTCCCTTTGAAGAATATTTAAAAAAAAGGAAGATGAAACAGCACCTGAAGGATTCGTCTTGACATGTACGCTCCCTTCCTTTCTCCCTCTTTTTTGTCTTGTTCTTTTATATATTTTTTTCCCTCCAGGTTGCACAATTGCACAGTGGAGAGGTGAATGTCGGCCTGCTGCGAGGCCCCATTGATCTGCCCCGAGGACTGAAGCTCAACAACAGCACACAAGTACACACATATACACACTGAGGCCAGAGCCTTTGTGGTCTAGTATAGGACATCCATTTTAAAGCCTGGGGGTAAAGTATATGCATTAAAGGAAAAAAACAAAAAACAAAGTGGAGTTGAACCTTTTCCTTGGAACTTAAGCAGGAAACGGTATCACTCAGTCAGCGGTTTATGTGGGAACATTTTTGCATTTATATGGCACTATAAAAAGGGCAAGCTGATCCAAATTGAAGTGCCAATTTGACAAGGCAATAGTAAAGAATATCACATTTGCATGCTCATTGGTCATTCAAAGGGCAAAGCTGAGGGGAGTGGCTTCTGAAGGCTGAGAGGCCTGAAGAGGCTTTAAAAAGAAAAAAGAAAAAGACCTCACAAGAGGCAAGCGACAACACAATAAGTCTGAGGGTCCACTCGGCCGTGTTTTTTCAGTTGGATTTTTTTCCACATATTTTACAATAAATCTCAAAACCAAATGTTTCAAAGAAGATGGTATCAACCATTGATGCCATGTTTGAACTTTGACCACACAATCCTGTCTGTTGAGTCATACCAAACATTTAACCCATCCCACACATCGATCAATAAAATGAATACGCATCAGCTTTTACAACTAAATCAAATTAAGGCATAAAAACTCAGAAATGATGAAAGGTGCTCTAACACAATGATCCCAGTCAGCTACAGACCCACAAATCAAACACTCTCAGCCACTTTATTTAGTACACCCTGCATGTTGAGGCAAATATCTTATCAGCCTTGTCAGTCTCTTGACAAGAGGAAAATGACCAGACTAGTTCATGATAGAAAGGCAACAACCACTCTTTACAAAAAAGGTTATGCACACGTTCACCTCAAAAA
The DNA here is from genome assembly GCF_958295425.1 of Solea solea. Taxonomy (NCBI): domain Eukaryota; kingdom Metazoa; phylum Chordata; class Actinopteri; order Pleuronectiformes; family Soleidae; genus Solea; species Solea solea. The sequence continues at coordinate 11,135,911 of NC_081136.1, forward strand.
ACACAACACATCAAACCTTGAAGCAGACGGGTGTCAGTAGCAGACGACCACACAGGGTGTCACTCTGTGTACCTACTATAGTGCACTGTGAGTGTATGTACACAGACAGTATATACTGTACAGCAGTGACTTGGCACTCGAGAGCAATTAGACTTTTTAATCTCTTATTAACAAGGCAACTACATCCTAAGTGTGTTTAATGCTGAATAAAAGCCACTTCATGTCAAGTGTCTGCTTCGGGATCAGTTTAACATGTTGACTGTGGAGCAAATTTATAATTTTCTTCTCGTTTCAGTCGATTTAAAAATATGACAAAAGCTAATTCACCAACTTTTAGTCAGACAAAAGACATGAGACCTTGAGAACAGAGCGTTACCTGAGGCACAAAATATCTTATGACAAATCAGCATAACCGCAGTAGATCACTTGAAACTTCCCACATAAAAAAATACATATTTGCACATGCAGCTACACGCACAGGAACCATTGCAGCCAACCAAGAAGAATCTACTGAATAGCCACTGATTCTGCTGCAAAAAATAACTTCAGTAACAGCAGAAAATTATACTCCCATTTAGAAGAAGTCAGGAAAATAAACAAAGTACGACACATAGGAGAGGACACCAGGTGTGATTGACAGCTGGTATTGTCTAATAGGAGCCTGGTTGCAGGCAACGTCTGAATTTGCAGGTAGCAAATTTTTAACATGGCACAAATCTGGAGGTGTAAAAACGGGATTCTGCTTCTTATGGGTGACACCATGACAGGATGCCACTTGATAGGACATCATTTTAAATGTTATTATTGATTTCCTGCACATATGAAGTGTAGCGTGCAAAGAAAATGACTTGCCTGATGCTAAAACTCTTATTTCGGTTATCGGCTTCAGGTGCCATCAGTGTTGGAAACACTAATTGCAAATTGTGGCATCATTTATAGAATTTAGCAGAGGCTAACTACAATTAAGCGATAGAGACTAAGAGAGTTTGAACAAGGGACCAAAGTAAAAGTTACCAAGTAACACTGACCGTAACATTGTCACCAAGCTGTGTTGTGTTGTTGTCTCATCTCATGAACGTGTGACAGTGTTGAAAATGTTGAGCAAGTTTAACTTCAGTGTTATGAAACAAAGGCTGCTGATTTGGTCAGTGAGGCGAGTGTAGAGTTACCGACATGTGCCAGATCTACCCGTCCTGACCAGATCCACTTACACCCCAAAACACCATGTCCTCCTTACGCTCTGAACATGTTGAGAGGATGTTTAATGGTGCCCCCAAAAATCAACTTCCGCTAATAATAATAATAATAATAATAATAATAATAATAATCCACCACTGTGCAGCTTTTTCTCCTTGGTGTTAGTTCCTAAATGCACTGGTTGCCATAGATACCACTAGATTGTGAGCCATCATGTTGAGTCCACAGCAAGTTAGCAACTCACTGTGGACTGTCAAGTTAAATGAAGTTCACACTTTTTATAACAATCTTAAATGATAATGTGCAGACGGAAACTTTGATTGCATGTGTCCATGGAGACCTGGAACGTGTGCACAAAGCATCTCCAAACATATTTTTGTTCATTTTTAAGTTTTTTGGAAAAATGTTGCACACTTTCACATCTGAAGACTGGAAGCCCCGTTAAAATGGACACCAGATGGATTCACAATGTTTCTACTGCTGGTTAGTGCAAATAACTATTCAGCCAATCACAAGGAAGCAACTCTGTAGTGTTTACAAAGAGGGGAACTAAAAACAGAAAATATCAAATGAGTAGAAGTTTACTGAGAGAAAATGCCTCTGAGATCCCAGAGGTCATAAAGACATGGACCAGATTGGTTCAAAGCAGTGACTCAAATAACCACTCGTTATAAACAAGGTACGGCGAGGACCGTCTCTGAAAGCACAACATGTCAAACGTTGAGACAAATGAGCTACAGCAGCAAAAGACAACACTGGGCCACTTCATTAGGTACCTAAAGAAGTGGCCCAGTGAATGTGAATACTGTCCAGCTCAACTGATAGAAAACATGATTAGGCTCTTTAACTCTTTGGGACTGCCTATAAATTTTGAAAGAACAGTTCCCAGCTGAAACATTGCAGAATACCCCGGAGGGAAATATAAAAAAATCAAGTCCAGTTCAGATGGGTTGACTGGAATGATTCCAAACCGATTTGTGACTTAGGACAATAACATCATGCATCTACTCTCAAAAAGGACAGATGACTCTTGACATGAGCATTTACATTGTGTCAATGGTAATAAGGCATACAATTTCATATTCATATGTCACGTACAATGTTTCCACGCAATGTTTTACCACATGTATGCGATATATATATGTACTTTTTTATTATCTTAATACTTTTAATATGTTAATAACGAAACATTGGGAGGCGGTAAGGATAAGAGTGAGGGATCACATGAGTTTCTGCTAAGGATCTGTGTACATAACTATAGTGTGAGTAAGTGAGTCATAAATCATTCCCTCTCACCTTGAACACCTCGGAGAAGAAGCCTGCCCCAATCTTCTCACGGTTGAAGTCATCTAAGCGGGCCAGGCTGGACACGGCGCTGCGCAGAGCCCGGTACGAGGACGGTCGGATCCGGTTGGTTCCGTGGACGCTGTGCATGGGGGGCTCCGCCGCTCCCTCCTGCTCCGACTCGACCCTCATCTCCAACTCCATCTCCATCTCAGGAGGAGGAGGAGGAAGAGGAAGAGGAGGGGGCGGGAGGAGGACGTGGGATGTGTGCGTAGTTTAAAATCCAGCCCGACTACTGTTTACATTTCCCATGTCCACTGCAAGGCCACACAGAGGGGAACAAGAAATGAGGAGCGCTCAAAATGTCAAATGCAGCTGTGGTCAAGGACCAGTTAGTCTGAATTCTTCTGTCAGATTCCTACACTGCTCTCTGCTCTGGAACAGGCTTCAGTGCGAGCTGCAGCTCTGCCTCCTGCACAGTCGGTGCGCAGTTTGGCTCGAGTCTGTCATGCCGAGCAGCAGTGGAGGCGGTGCCGCTTCCTTTCTCTGCTGCTGCCGTCTCTCCTTTTTCTCTCTCCGTTTCCTCTAACAGCTGTGCTCCTCCTGCGGCAGAGGGAAAGGCCTCCCAATTCCACCAATTGAATCGTGGGGTTTCCAGTGCGCACAGAGCTGCCTCACTCCTCACTGATGCTGCTGCAGCCTATTGACGCTGGAGGAGAGAGGGAGGGAGGTGGGGTTATTTCACTATTAAAATCAGAAAGCATGTGCATGCAACACCGGTCCTATCACGTTGACTGAATGAGCTGCAGCTATAAAGGCAACATGAGCCAACTATGAGTTTGAGAGAGAAAAGAGATGGAGGGAGAACACAGTTGGGGAGTTGGGCAGGAGGAGAGAGATAACCGACTATTCCTTATAAAACAAATGTTTTATTGGTGATTGCATTTATTAAAATGCATATTTCTAGTCCAATTACGGGATTATTTGTGGGGCATACTTAGATTATCGCGAGGTGGCAACAAGCGTTAGTTCATGGACTCCATGTGTGTTTGCATAAGTGATGAAAATGAGAGATTCTTGAATGCATCTTGAAGCTGCTCCTCTAAAGATCAACACGCTGTAGATGTCCCAGAAGATGATGATGACATTTACCAGGGTGTGAATGTATGAATCTCGTTAGCTCAACACGTTAGTGCATAAATGCATGCATTAGCTTCACAAGCCTGCGTGCATTGGTTTGGAATATTCAAATGTGTGACAAATAATCCCACTGAATATTCAAATGGTGCCTTCCTGAGAAATGCCCAACCCTAATATTTGACATGTTATCAGTCGCAGAATAATAACAGCTGTGCATGAAGAAGCAGCACTTTATAAACCTGCACTTTTACACACACACTGCATTACCAAAGCAACAAAGCATCACCCTAATCTCAACCATAACCGAGTAATGCCTAATCCCAACTTTAACCTAACTACAATTTAAATCACTAAACAGATCCAGCTCTTAAGAAATGAGGATCTGCCGCATTAGGATGAGGTTTTGGTTTCAATAAGGACTACTGGTCCTGACACAAACTATCAGAATAATCCCATCACTCAGTGGAACAGTAGAATAAAAATGTATCAATGGTGGCTCGGTCACACTGAGGGTCTCCACTCCAGGCAGGAGCCCCCTCCTGGTGATGATGCTCAGCGGAAACCTGCATGTCGTGGATCTCCCCACAGCCTGACTGACTGATTTGACTGCGGCTGGTAAATTATGGATGTCAAACTGAGCCGAGTTAGCGAGCTCGTCTGTCACGGGCTAAAGTCCTCTCTGTCTGTACCACACTGATACACACACATACACGAAACACACTACACATAAACACACACACACGTATACCACAGTGAAAACGCTGACGCATAACTGTGCCGAGCTCGAACACAGACGCATTAAAAAAAAAAAAAAGAGGCTCGAACTCACCTGGCCTACTCCAAAACTGCGCCGGTGTTCTCTAATGAGTGCACAGACCCGGACCAGCTGCGGTGTCACGTTACCCAAGGCTTTATTTTACTAATTAATAACGTTTGTGCGCCGCCCTCACGCACACAGGCTTCTGTGGTTTCGGTTTTCTGTTCGTGCTCGTGCTCCCTCGCCGTGGGTTAGGTATTGGCTGCATGAAGGAAGAGCAGCGCTGACTTTTGCTGCGCTTTAATGGAGGCGGGGAGGGAGGGAGGGAGAGAGGGGAGGGGAGGGGAGGGGAGGAGGGGCGTGTCCACACGTGATCACAGCAACAATGCACCTGCGGGGACGCTAACATTACCCCACTTGTCACCTATTTATGCGTCTCCTACAGTAGCTAAGCTTAGCCTAATGTTATTGATTCTCCTCAGGCTTTTATTTTAAAATCTATTGAATATATGATCCCAGTCAATTCAAAATTATTATTATTATTATTTTAAGGGCTGGAGCATTCAGTGGTGCAAGGACCTATTGGAATTCCTGGAATTTTTTTTCTTCCAAAAATTTTGATCATTCGCCACAAAACAGGAAGTGACCTGAAACTTCACCGTACATTGACCCAATCTGCTCAAAAGTTCATGTGTGAGACAAGAGACCCGGCCAACAACATCAGCACATGACAACTGAATCAAGGGTTTAGCGACATCCTTTCTGGTACGTGAAGGCCACCATAGTTCCCTGACCTGCACCTGAGAAAGGGAGGAGTCTTTTGTCTGTTACAACCTGCTGTATCACCACTAGATGTCACTATTTCTTACACACTGGACCTGTGTAATAGATTAATACCATAACTCATGCATGAGCTAAAGTTGTGATTTGTTCAGCCATGTGTTTTTTAACATAAGGACATTTAATATTCATTTCAAAATGTAACGACTACAAAAGCAATTTCATGTGGGGTAAAAAGTTAGTACACCTTCAAATGTATTATTATTAGTTATTATAAATCATTCCTAACTTGTCTGTAAAAGGGATTGATCATTTGTTCAGCACTAATTAAAACAGTTGAAGTGAGCCAAATGTGGATAGAGTTTTCATTGAATGGCCCATTACATTGTGAAAGTGTATTTATGTTCTTTGAGACATAATTGTATCCAGGTACAGAGCACTTTTCAACGCAGTAAACGATCAAATTGAATACATTGCCAATTTCAGAAGTAAACACGAAAACATTGCAACCTCTGTGATAGAAGTACAGTTTATGATGACACTGGCATGGAGGTTAATGCTCTTCACAAGTGACTGTGAACACCTGAAGGTGTTAGCCAGTAAAAATATGTGTAATACAACACGGAGCCATATCACACCTCGCAGACACATACTCCAAGCAGTGACACACGGTTCACACATTCAGCGGGAGGTGTGTGAATCTCGCCAGGCTGTTCAGGACAGAAGGGTGTGTGTGCGTGCACACGCGTGCATGTTGGTTTCTGACTCCGCCCCTCACCCTGAGCAGATCTGTGGTCTGTCACTGCATTATTAATACAATCAGATGATTGTCTGCGTTCTAAAACACTGAAGTCACACCGCCATCTACAACAATAATAAGTACGTATTTATTATTTAGTGCTGCTGCTGATCATGTATTCATTACACAGAATGAAATATTTGCCAGGAGTCCAGGTTTTGAGCTTGAGTGAGCGTGTGTGTGTGTGTGGATCTCATTTCTGAGGAATGGGTTGAGATTATGACTAAGATTTGAATTGTGGGTAGGTTAATGTTAGGGTTAGGCATTAACTGCTGATGCACAAACCTGTGTGCATGTGTCACGGGTGTCATTTCTTGACAAACCGATTGTCACTACTTTATCTGTGCAAAGAGTAAACAACAAGACAAACAAAAACATTGTACCTTTAGGGCAAATGCTAAGCATAGATACTTTTCCTGATCGAATGCAAGTGCTGTGTCCAATGTCAATGTCCATACACTCATGATATGTTTATGAAAGCTTGAATTTTTCTGAGAAATGGTTATTGGGCTGTTTGAGGTCATTATTTACCTCCATCTGGAGATTGGTTTTAGTTAGGTTGTTTGCAGGATTACTCTAAACCTTCTGAACTGATCTCCTTGAGATTTTGTGGAGGAGTGGAGCATGTCTCAAGTGAGATCCCATTATACAATTGTGGAGCTGATCTAATTAAGTGGGTGAATACAGGGTCGTATTGGTTTATGTTTTATATACAGTTTGTTTCCATTAGTGTTGGGATATTTCTTCGACATAATGTAAATCAACTGACGTCTGCACCTTCTCCAGACTCTTTGGGCAAACCTGACTCATGACTGGAGACTTTAGGTCGTTTTACTTAACTGTTGCACACACAGTTAGAAAGACAATAAACATCATCCATAAAAGTGTCCATGTCAGAAAATTCTTATGGAGATGGAGAGTTTGCTTCAGGTCATCTGAAACTAGTGGTTGACAGCCTTAACTCCGTAGGAAAATTCTAATTTTTATTTTCTTTCTTTTCTTGTGTTCTTTTCACAACAACAAGTGTCTATTCAATGAACTGTTACATCCTGCTTTGATTTACCCTGCATATGAAACAAGTGTGTCCATCCATGCTCAGCTGAAGTGAAGACACCGGGACAGAGAGTTGTGATCCCAAAATGTCAGACTGAAAGACCTGATGATGAAATTAAACAGTCAACTGTTTTTTTTTCTGTGCATCTCGCCTACTGCAGCTTTAATCATCAGGAGAGGCATGTGCTGTTGGTAAAAAATCAGTACAGTCAAATATATGGGCATGGGCTCACCTGTGAGCCCATGCAGCCTTGAATTGTGGTTTAGTTTCTTATACAATGTCAATACAATTGAACCAAATCTCACATAGAAACATTGTTGACATGGCCAAATCAATATGTGACCCTAATAGACCTGCACTGTTAAGAGAAGGCTAAGTCATTTTATAATAGTTGTTAGACTGATGCTACAAGGACCATAAGGGCCTAAAATCAATGTAAATCCATCTTTCATGATCTCACGAGGGACAAAAAAAAATGTATTTTAATGACAAGGCTGCTTCGTGTGCTTCTTATTCAGATCCCCTGCTGAGAAGTTTTAATGACGTCTGTAAGAAAGGGATCAATAACAGGCTCTAACACCTGAGCCGTTCATACTCGGTCCTTTCACAGGAGGACGCGTCAATCTCAAAAAGCGGACAACGGGAAATGTAACTAACAGATCCACAAGGCAAAGGAAACAATATCCTGACTTCCATATAAAGAAATACAGTTAGTCTATCTTTCATTTTCCAGACAAGACATAATAAGATTTCTACACTAATGCATCACTCCAGCTATTATGATTTACAGCCAACAGACTTCTGGTCAGTGCTCTTGAAAACAGAAACCTTGGTTTTAATAAAACATTAAAGCCCCCCCTACCCCCCACTTGTGAAATTCCAATTTTCCACCTATACATCCAGGTCTGGACAGTGCAAATCTATATCCTGAACCTGCTGTGTCCCCCATCTGACCATCCCAGCACTGTGGCCCCTCGGTAGAGCTCATCTGTGGCTGCTAACTAACAGTCACACTCTGCTCTGGAGCCAGGCAGGGGGGCTGGTGGGGGCCGGGCCTTTGTAATTGGTTTTAGGAACACACCAGCTGTTTCATGTGCCCACACGCCAGTCCCCGAAGGAGTTAGAGGAGTGAGGGGGTGGAGGAGCAGCCACATGGTCCACACACCCCCATCCTCTTCACCCGCCTCACCCCATCTTGGATGAAAGACTGCTGCCAAAGAGACAAACAGACGTTTGGAGATGGGTCATGGTGCTGATGCTGCTGCTGCTGCTGGTGGGGGAGGCCACATTAATGTATATATAAATGTGCAGCAATATGAACACAAATATGGTTTCTATTACTTGAATTTAATTCAGGTACTTCTCCAAAGAGGACATGTGATAAGAAGAAAGTCACTTTTAAAAAATATTGGTGTTTTTTACTATCTTTTTGGCAGTAATTTGTTGTACCAATGCACCTTTATTTGACATAAACCTGTACTGGAGCCTGTCAATATCAGATAGCCGTAAAAGAATAAAGAGAAAAATTAAATAAGTGAAATTATAAAGCTTATAAAGCACTTGTTTCATGTTTTTTTTTGTTTAAAGTTAGTTTGACTCGAATTATGACAAAACAATTTCAGGTTAACACATGAAAACCATGTCTCCAGAGAAGACGATGCTTTTAAGGCCCCAAAAAGAACATACAGCGGAAAACTCCTTCCATGCAGTTCTAACGCAGTTTTCTTGTACACATGTCAAAACAAAAATAACTTTTTGCAAACTTTAATGCTGCTGTGTGTGATTAACTTGTTCAGACTGCTTCTGACGTGCAGATTAAATTTTCCCCTGCAGCAAACAGAGACTTTGGACTTGCAAAGAAACGTGTTTCAGATTCTCCAAACATTTTAAATGTGAAATTTAATTGGTAATGCATGTTGTTTTGACTTGAATTATTACAGTGAATTATTAGCTTAAGTTCAATGTACTTCATATTTATTTATTTATTGTATTTGTTTATTATTCACATATAAAAAAAGAAGTTAAAAGATACAATGAACAGGAAGTCCCACCAGAATGTGAAAAATCGCTTAAAGTAGCCCTTTCCATTGAGCATATTACAGTATGTATATAAAACGTATTAAAACATGAAACAAACATTAACCTATCATAACATTAAAAAAACAGACTTGAAGTAAAATAAGAAAATCTGTAACCTGATATCATTTATACAAGAAGAGACACAAAAGCGTCAGACACTGATTCGATCCAGTTTATGTAATGAGCCCACATGGAAAATATTGATTTGTTAAAAGAAATGATTTCAGAGTCTATATCTTGGGTCTTTGATAAAGTGAACAAAACTGTGACTATTGAAGAAGAGCTGAAACGGGCAATGGGAACCATTAACTGCTCAGGAAAATGTTTACTGACATTATAAATAAAGTTAAAAGTATGTGCCCATTTTCTCTCCTCATTCCAGGTTGGTTTCGGCGAGGAAAACTGAAGACAATGTCTATGGTTTTACCCAAAAAAAAATAAAAATAAAAACTTTTACATTTACATTTAATTAATGTAAATGGTCATTTAGGCTCAGAAAAGAGCCAGTTTCATCCCAAGGGACAGACATATCAGCCTTCACTGTCCCCAGGGCTATGGAGGTGCTGGAAAGTGGATCAGAGTGAAATGCTGCTCCATCCAAAGGGAACAGTAAAGTAAATTACTGTCCACTCAGAGATGAGTGCAAACAGGAGGGGGTTTCCACCGTGATCTCATTAGGATAATTAAATGTGAGGATACTTATATGTGACCAGGATACAATTTCATTAGTCTGCAAAATCTCCAGTGTTGGAGACTATTTCCTGTTGCACGTGTAAAATGTGAGTCGCCGCGATGGCCTGTAGGTTGACGCCATGTGTTGACTGTCCCACGACAACAATGGAGACACAGCCGAAGATGGGCAATCAATACAAAAGCGCCCAGAGCCATCCTGTATCATTTTACCCTGAAGGCCTTAAAGTTCCCATCAAACACCACAAGACAGAGTACGTGCAACAGAAAACCCGGTTACAATTACATTTAGTTTATATGCACTTTCCCTGCAGACAGCAGCAGACAGCAGCAGAGCTGCAGCAGCCTCACCAAACACTGTGGACACTGTTTCCCCCTTCCTCTTGTCTCTACTTGCCCGCTAGTTTTCTGAACCTGGGGTTTCACCTTACAGGTGAGGAATGATCTGTTTTTCTGCTCTTTTGCTGGGATTGTGATATGTTTCTGTTATGTGTTTTTAGACAGGGCGTTCCCCCAGCACGGAAGTATTTATCTCTTTAATTCTGTGACTGTCACGTTCGCTTTGTCAACAGAAACGCTATTTGCTCAAGACAAAGCCTCTCGGTGATGTTTTAATGGGTTGAGAGGTTGTAGGTCAACATCAGTGAGCAAGAGGCTGCACCTTTCACTGACTAAGAAAACAACTATGCTCATATACTGTATGTATGTCATGCCTCTGACTTTTTCCTCCTAATCTCAAATTTAGCTCCAATAAATAGTTCAGAAGGGTGTATAGTATAATTCTCTGGATATTATTGAGTTCATATGTCACTTATTCACACAGTCAAACCCTAATATTGCGTTTTCCCATCCATACATGTGCACAAAAAGCCGTTCTCATTGGTGAAACATTAATCAGGGCTGTTAAGTTGATTTTTAAAGGACATCCAAATCAAGTTGCGAAATTATTTGAGCAATTATAAACTGATTTTATCCAATACATTGTATACTAAGACAATTTAGATCTTCCAATTAAGTAGAACTATAAATGAGTGAAGCAATATGAGACACACTTTTGAAAACATGGCAAGGACGCAATTAGAACAAACAAACAAACAGATTTTTGCCTCTTAATAAAAGGATCACCTAATAAAAATCTGCTTACGTCTACCATAAAGCTTTTAAGCTACTTTTTGTAATAGCTTGAGTTTGTGGCTCTTTGTAAACTGCTCTGTCGTTCGCACCAAAGTCCAACGAAAAAATCTGTGATTTTATGCAATGACACACCATCAGTGAATTCAAAGGTGTTATTTTGTGTTTTTTTGTGTTTGGAATTCTTCATTTGAATCAACGTAAGTGACACAAACTTATCAAAGGAAGGATCAGTAGACCAGTAAATTGAGCGTCCCCTTGAGTCAAAAACACTGATTTTATCTATGGTCTTAGGTGTTGGACAGTGAACAGTGTCCAGTTAAAAAAAGGCTCTGTAACAGTGAGACTTAGATGTAAAGGTCTAGTGTGTAACATTTAAGTAACATTGTTTTTGTTAGGCAGAAATGAAAGAAAATTATATTTTTCCCCTGGTTGTGTGAATTGTTGTTTTCCATAATCCCACAATGAGCCTTTTATATTTATATCTACAGAGGCCTACAGAAGAGAAAAAAATTAAAAAGCCAGAATTCAGGCTGTTTTATTATTTTTTACATGTGGCCCTAATCCTCTTCTGCCATTTTGGACCACCATATATTTACAATAGCCCACAAGAGACAAATTAACATCTTTTGAGTTTTGATGCTACGGCTAAGGCCAAAGGCTACATACTGGGTTCTCCAACAACCTTGGAAGAAAGAGGTGAGGGACATTTAGCTGAAACATACAACTTCCCCAATAAATGTTGCAACATTTTCCAAACTGTACCTTTAAGCGGGTGACATTTTGTTATGTGGCTAAAATGGGTCTACCACGTCACATGGTCCAAACTACGCGAGTATCACTCACCAGCAGGGGGCGCTCAATGCTCAAACAGAGCTGAATAATGTATTCACACTGAATAGTCCCTCAACTATCACTTCAGTGTGCCAAAAGGTTTAAACTTAACACTAACATTTACAGTACAAATATATGAGATTATGATGTTGCTGTACAGTGGATTAAATGTAATGGTCTGTGGTGAAGCAGCAGTAGCGATTTGACCTAAATAAGACTTTAATTTGGCACTTTAACAATAACAAAGTGGGTACAAGAATGCATAAGTTTAATTTTTAAGATGCTTTAATTCACATTTTGTCTGTGAGTCATCTTCAGTCAGCAACTGAACTTGCTTGAGTTCATTTATATTTAACGTATCGTTAATTTAATTCATATACTATCGTGAGCCATAATCCACCCATGCACAGTGCACACATGTGTTGCCTGTGTAATGTGCTGTCGCTGCAGCAGCAGCAGCAGCAGTAGCTGCAGCAGCAGCAGCAGAGCTGACAGTATAGATTCTCCACTAACCCACTGACCTGCATTGCAGAGGCTGTCTCTTTCCTCCAAAACGTGCTGTGCATGTTCACATGGAGTGGTGTAGCTTTCAGCCATGCTGCCATCTAGTGTTGACCTATCCAACACATTGAACGCTAAAATGTCAGAATATTTAAACACAGGTGTTCATGTCTATTCAGTTATAACTTATTTCAGGCCTCACAGAGTGTGTTATAAAATAATAATTGATGCATTCATGTGTACATCACTGTCGTGACACAGCCAATTCTCGTTATAAAGGTAGAAAAGCTTGTAAATATCTGCCCAATTCTTATATCATTTCATCAAATGACATTGATTGGTAAATTTTCTGGGTAATTACTAACTGTAAAGAATGTAAAAGTACAAAGTCTCACTTCAAACAAAGAGCCAGTATAGGTTATTGTTAAATGATCTGTGGATATATAATAAACTCTGTTTTATATTTAAAGAGAAGTGATCTAATGGTGATAAAAAGTGCATTTCATTTTGAAGCCTTTGGGTTTTTATTACATTTGATTAAACATCCCCCTTTTTAGTCTTTTAGACAAATTTGTTATTTGGTTGCTGTTTCCTGAAACCAGGGTGGCGCCGCAAATTATCAATCATGATTAATACTTTTTTTTAAATTCATTATTTTATAATGTATGAATTACTAGTGAAACAGCAACTGGACCCATTCCCTTGCCTTATTTAGCCAAACAATGCCAAAGACACCACAATGCCATATTATCGCGATATTTAAGTCACGATACGATATTATCACGCTACTGCAAAATACTGAGTATTTGTGAAATCATATATTACGATGTAATGTGAGTGCTTGGCACCATCTAGTGGACTGAAACCTCAATTGATTTGTTTCTGATAATCCAGAAATCGTTTGTTGATTTGTAACATACGTTCAAAGCAAAATCATATGCTAAAATCAGAAATCATATTTCACTGAATGGATCGTCCTCCCCCCCACCCCTAACTGGTACCTTTACGAAGTAACCTAACAAAGTTTGAAGCCTGTCAAACGGCTATGCAATCACCAGACAAACGGACAGACCAAGTCAAAGTCCACACAACACTTGCTGGTGTGTTCTTTTATCAACTATCATGTTTACATGACATTAGGAAACCCAATCGCTTTTAACACTGACTGTTTCTGTTTACAAAGACCAGTCATATTAACATCAACAATAAAAAAAAAGTTACGCACTACAGTTTGAAAAAGAATAGGAAAATAATATGTTTTTATTTATTTAAATAATATGTTTTTATTTTATAGCGATTTTGCTATGTGGAGCCCACGTCATGTGTGTCTTTTATTGTGAAGGAAAGCACCACATGACTTCTGGTCACATAGTGGTCCTTGCTCACCTGCGCTAACTTAGCAGGTTTTGTTTCACGGTGCACTCTTGAGGTCAGAGCAGTGGTGGAGAAACAGCGGAGCAATAGCGGAGCCTCCGTCCTTCACTCTCCGCGATTCAAACATGGCTCTGAATATACTGGAAGCGGCTCGGAGAGTCATCGCCTCTGTCGTCATCACAGCACTGCTCAGGGTCTTTCGCTTCTTTAGCGCCTGGAAAACCGCCGTGCCATCCGCAATCAAGCGGGTCCCGCCCGTGGGCAACCCGCTGCTGCTGCTGTCAGCGACGCAGCTCGCCAAAAAGATCCGGCGAAAGGAGGTGTGTACCCGGCGAAAGCTACCGTATACTGCCGGGCCCTGTTCGGCTTCCAACTTCTGCTTGTTTAGTTTTTCTTCACGTCAATAACAGGTTATCAAATTAAACCATTAATTATAGAATTACTGTGTAGACTCAGAGAATGTATATATATATATATAGAAGAGCTGAGTCACGTTATGAGTTTCTTTATGCGCTGAATGCGTGTAGCCTATATAGGCTATAAGGATATATGTATATACAGTATGTGTATACATATATATACTGTATATAACCAGATAAAGGTGCACTCTGCCCCCTTTTTCTGTACGTGAGGCTCGAAACACCTGTGGACTGTGTATATGTGTTTAACAATATAACAATATAAACGCGATTAATTGTGTCCAATTATTGCAACATAATAACGGTTGAATGTATAGTCATAATGTTTACACACCGTGCAGACACACGTTCAGATATTCAGTGTTTTGGAGAAGTTACAACATTTTTTTTTATTCCCAACTGTCAGTCTTGCTTCCACACTGACTGGTTTCAAATCTCGACTAAAAACGTTCCCTGAACGTTGACTAAAGCTGGTAGTTTCAGTGTTCCCACTTTCATGCTAATGTTTTTGGTCAATTTCCTGATAGTACATGATTAACTTTTCTCAATATATATTTATTTTTTTTCAATTATGTTTGTTTATTTCCATCCTAAATTCTACAAAACTTCTGATGGTGATTTAATGACTATCATTGCTGCGCCTTGTCATTTCAGCCCCAAATATTTGTTCATTCGAGCTTGCTTTGGTGTTAGTTTGTCTTGCTTTAATGTCAAATCACAGCTAAAGTCAATCGTAGTTAATTACTCAACGAGTCAGCCATTTTGGTAATTCATTATTCAAGTGCAGCATGTTTTTCTGTGTGTGCAGGTGTCAAGTGTGGAGGTGGTGCAGGCTTACATTGACAGGATCCAAGAAGTCAACCCTCTTCTGAATGCTGTTGTAAAAGACAGGTGAGAAAGAATTGATTAATTGATTGATAATAGGACTTTTGTGTTGTGTTTGTTGCTCCAGCCACTTTATTAGGGACAATTGCTTGACAACAACAAAAACAAGACACAAAGAGACAAACCACAAATGTATTAACTGATAATAAACAGTATACAATAACATATAGCATAATAAATATATTGTGTAAAATCTATCTATGGTAAGCAATCAGTGAGTCAGCCATTTTGTAATTCACAATTTGAGTGTGTGTATTCTCTTTTTGTGTGTGTTAGTATATTGGAGTATATTGGCTAAAACAATCCACTACAGATGTGTAACAATAACGTTTTTTTATCCCGTCTTCTTATGTGTTTTGACTGGTACAAGCTTTCATCACCTTCTTGTCTAATCAGCGTAAGACTTGTTGTCCCAGGCTCCTCCCCTCTTTTATAAACGCTGGCTTTCTCTCTCCATCCTCCCTCCTCTCCCTCACTCAGCTCACTTCGAAATCAGGCCACAAATCTATGGCAGAATTCCTCACCGTAAAGAGCAAACATACAGGACAACATTTCCCATGTTCTCACATCACAAAACCAGATCTTTTGTTACTCCATTGACTGAAAAACCACAAGCAGCTTGTGTTTAAAATGAAAATATGGATAGGATTTTTGACAAACACTTTCTCACTCCTGTGTTGGTGCAGGTTTGCTGCTGCCCTCCAGGAGGCGGCTCAGGTGGATAAGCTGATAGAGGAGGAGACTGGAGGAGAGGAGGTGCTGGAGGACCGACTCCCTTTATTGGGAGTTCCACTTTCTGTCAAAGAGTCTTTTGCCCTCCAGGGTAACTATTACAGGAATTCAATCTCTTGTCTGCCACTTGAAACCGAGCACTTTGACTACATATATCAACTGATATGGTAACTGGTATTGAAGTTGACATTTGATATTAATAACACACATCCACCCACACCCACACAAACAAACACTTCTGTTTACACAGGACAAACCGCATTTTCATGAATTACAAGAAAACAAGAATCTTATATAGTAAAAATAGTTCTGTGAAACTTTTGTTTGTAGTGTTTTTCCCCCCCCACACACACACCTTTGAATCTCCATGTGTGTAGGCATGCCCAACAGTACAGGTGTGATCACCAGAAAAGCAATTCTGGCCTCCATCGATGCTGCAATGGTGGCCCTGTTAAAAAGAGCGGGCGCCATTCCACTGGGCGTCACCAACACCAGCGAGCTGTGCATGTGGCTGGAGTCGCACAACCACCTGTACGGAATCGCCAACAACCCGTACGACCTGGAGAGGACACCAGGAGGAAGCTCAGGTCAGCAGCTGTTGGTTCAACTACTGAAATGTTACAGTTCAGAAATATAATCCCACCATATTAGATTTCTCCACAGAGGCTCTGCACCCAGTCTTTAGCTGCAGGAATGTGGGGAGGGATTTTACTCAAAGTGTGAACATTTCAGGACTTGATCTTCACAAAACAAGTTTTTCTTTCTTTCCCCTTGAATCCATGAAACATGATCATCTGAGGCTTTCTACAATCACGGCAGTGGTTATCAACTTGCTTTGTCAACCTAGATTTTCCTCAACAGACTGTTTTGACTCATATTTCTTATCGCATATCACCTAAGGAGCAGGTTATCCAAAAAAATTGTATTATTAGTGGTTCTGGCTAATGAATTGCACATTGTGCTGAAGAATTTAGACCTAAAAAAAAATAGCAGACATAATAGTTCAGTAAAGGACAACCTGATCTTATTTTGCTCACATTACTCATAGATTTTACTTGTAATATATTCTTTTAGCTGACACTTTGTCTAATTAACTACAATGACAGAAGACTAGGTGTAAAGCAGATCTGGTTACTAGATCAGCCTGCTGGTCTTGTTCTGATGTGATTTTCCCTTCCCTCCTGTGATGTGGTCAGGAGGAGAGGGCAGCATACTGGCAGCAGCCGGCTCGGTCATCGGCGTAGGCTCAGACATCGGCGGCAGTATCCGTATGCCCGCTTTCTTCAATGGAATATTTGGCCATAAACCCACTCCAGGTAAGACAAACTTAATTTTTGAAGTGTATGAGGTACTTTTGCAAAACACATTTAAGCCACGAGTGAAAGTCAGCCAAGTCCAACAGAGGCCAGAGAAAGAAAATTCTGTATTATTTGTCAAGTTATATAGTGTTTAATATTAATTTTAGACTTACTGTAGTTTTTTACGTAAACTTTCTTATTTATTCTCAACTCTATGTTATCTTTAAAACCTATAATCATAATGAATTAAGCTGACGTAGGGTGAAAGGTGGGCAGGTCACGGTCCATCACATGGTCAACACGCAACCATGCACTCTCACATTCCCACCTGTTGTCAGTATAGATTGTCCAATGAACCGTTGCATATTTGTAAGTGTGTAAAGTAACAGAAGCTTCTTTTGTCAAAAACACTTTAATACTGGATCATCATAGTCTGTTCTACAGCCCATAATGCTGTGTCAATGTGTTTCTGCAGGCATTGTGTCCAATGAGGGTCAGTACCCTCCTGCTTCTGGCAGACATGACGAGTACATCAGTAACGGTCCCATGTGCCGCTATGCTGAGGATTTGCTGCCCATGCTCAAGATCATGGCTGGACCCAGAGTTCACATGTGAGAACTCTGCTCATTTTTTCACTGTATCATCCTTTCAGCTCTGTTCTTCTGGATTCATGAGAAGCTTTCAGTCTTTTCTTGAAAGCTTTATTTTGGGTTTGAGACCCCGGAATGTTTCTCCCTTTGATATGAATGATATTCCCAGATTTGAAGAGAAACTAAATTGTTTTAATAAAGATGTATCTTGTCTTATCTTAGTCCCTATCCCTAAAGGTTTTGCTCATGGTGGTTAGACGTGTCGGTCGGCTTTGTCTTAAATACGTTCAGCTCTGCTAATGTTTTTTTCTTTTGCATTTGCTCACACATACGCACACAGGTTGTCCTTAAACACCAAGGTGGACCTTAAAAAGGTGCGCTTCTTCTCCATCCCTGATGATGGGGGCAATTCTAAGTCCTACCCTGTCAGCAAAGAGCTCATAGACATTCAGAGAAAGGTGTGTTTGACATTAAATGAGTGCTGGAAATCCAAACATCCCAGGAATGTTTTTATAAATAAATCCTTGTGTGACGTTCTCCAGGTGGTGGAGCGTCTGGAGGCTGATCTTGGAGTCAAAGTTGAGGAAATGCGAATCCCTGAGCTCCGTTATAGCTTTGAGATCTGGAGTACCTACATGAATCTCCCTGATAAGGAGGGCAAGGTAGGTCCATCTCATAGCCTGACGTGTCTCCATGCAACAGGACATTTAATTAATTTCATATATTTTCCGGAGACACAGATTTACACATTCGTGATAACTGCAGGCTCTGAACTGGCCACATCCATATTGAAGGAGCTAGCCTATTAATAGCTACTGATTTGTTTGTTCCCAGAGTCTCATGATGCTGGTTTTGTTTGTTCGCACAATCTGAGATCTTGATGTTCTTGAAGTAACAATGAAAGTAAAAAAACAAAAAGCGCTAGAAACAAATGAAACATTATAGCATAGCGACAGAAGCTACAACCACAGTCATCTCAGCAGTCTCTGGGATTTGGTAATGAAATCCTCCATGCAAGTTCTAAGCTTTTTTAAACAGTAGGTGAAGTGAACCATCCCTAACTCATCCGGGATGGGCCAGATTATGCAAATGCTGTAAACAGAGCCCAGTGTCTCTCAGATCACTAGGTTTTTACAGTGTTTCTGATCAACAATACCAAACAAAGACTCTGCCTACTGTACCTTTAAAAGCAAGTTTCCTTACCTTAGCCTCCTACGTCAATGGCTGAGCTGATGGGGGAACCAGGACGACCAGTGTGGCCACTGTGGGAAATTCTGAAATCCCTGATGGGAAAGTCAGACCATACCATCCCCGCTATTGGTAAGAGGGAAAAACAACAACATATAAGTATAATTTATTTTAGTTGGTGTCAATCAGCAAATGTCAATACTGTTGTGATGGTTGAGTTGAAGACAGTCCAGTTTCTGCTCGTGTACAGGACAGATATGAGGTGATCATCTGACACAGAGGACAATGACGGACAGAGAGGGCAGTTACACACCCTGCATGCATCTCCTCTGACCACATGAGATCAGATCTGGCTTATGTCGCCTCTTTTATTCAAATACACACTGACGCCGTGACTGTGAAAACAAAATGACATTTTTAACAAGTGTGACTGTACAGATGCGTCTGGTGTGTGTGTGTGTGTATTTGTATTTGTTACCCTTTCTGGCATAAACACTGACCTTGTCATGACCAGTAGTCCTCATGGAGACCAAAACTTTATGATCTGTTAACACTCTTCAGCCTTCGCCCTGACTCAGATGTCCAGTGAGTCGGAGCCGTCACCCTTCATCGTTCAGCTGAGGGAGAGCCTGCAGAAGAAGGTGGACAAGCTCCTGGGCACTGATGGGATTTTGTTATACCCCTCACACCCCAGAGTGGCTCCTGAACACCACACACCGCTTCTCAGACCTTATGACTTCCCCTACACTGGTCAGTGATCATCAGCTCCTCATTATTTAACAGCGTTATGTGTGAAAGAAATTCTTGAGTCATCAGTGTTGAGTAAATCTTATCTTAACTGCATGCATGGATTTTTGCATGGAGGAGAGACACTGTCACCAAGGACGGTCTAAAATGGTCTCTCCCCTTCCTCCAAAAAGCTTCACCACGTATACACAGAACAAACACCATACCTAATGTTTATGACCCCAGTAAATGTTATCTGATGTTTGACCAGTTGCCATCATGTGCAACCCTCACGTTGACCTTTCCTGGTGACCTTTCCCTATCATATAATCACCCCAGCATTCATTTACAGCTTGACTGTTAATTGTTGTCTTAGAACATTACAGGAAACAAGAAGAAAACCAGTTATTTCCCACATTTGGCGATACACTTTCATTATCCTTGATATTTCAAGCTGTAGTACGTAACTTTTAAATGCTAACAAACGTCTATTACATTCAAACCATTTGTTGAATGAGTTCAAGCAATGCTGATGATGTTTTATGTTTTGAGACAGACTACAACTGCAACATGCGCCAGTAAAAAAGTGAGACTGAAAACACAAAGCAATTTGCTGGGATAAATGCCTCTTATCAACACCCACCCCTGCTCTGCTGTTGTATAAACACAAACACTTAAGCAGTTATTTGTTAGTCATAGGGATGCACAATGTTGGACATCTTGCTGTTATCTGATATGCCGATTTATTAATAGAGCTTGGATATAAACTCCTTTCCTTTCACCCAACTGCAGAGGTCTTCTAGTCTCTTCTGTAGTGAAATGAACATATTTTTCAAACTTATTTTGCAGCATGTGTGGATATAAAACGTCTCCATTGTGCAAAAATAAATAAGCATTTAAAAAAAGAAGAAGAAAAAGCTGTAGGGGGCGCCTCATTTTTTGGAAAAAAACAAACAAAAATCGGAATTATTTATGGGCCACAGTGTAGTCTAAAGTTTGACATCAGTGATAGAAAAACTCACATGGATCGACCTCCAGTGTAATTGAACTGTATCTTCTGTTCTTGTCTGTCTACAGGCATATTTAACATCCTGGGGCTGCCGGTCACTCAGTGTCCTCTGGGTCTGGGTGAAGAGGGTCTGCCTCTGGGTGTGCAGGTTGTGGGTGGGAAGCTGCAGGACCACGTCACTCTGGCTGTGGCTCTGTATCTGGAGAAGACTTTTGGAGGTTGGAGAGACCCTGGAGCAAGTAAAGCATAGTCAAGCCTTTTTTTTTTTTTTTTTTCTTTACCAAATCTCTGCTTGCAGTAGTCCACAATCATTTAGAAGTACAATCAATGCAGTAAAAAACATTATTTTGTACTAATCACATATCAGCCACTCAGCCATCAGCTAAGTGTGTGACTTTGTTGTTCATTTACACATGCTTGAAAAAGATATTGATTGATTTTGTAATTAGAATGATTTGAAATTGAGCATTCATATTATCACATGAAACTACAGTGGTCCTCCTGCACTTGAAATGTATCGTGATGCAATCGTTACTATATTGCAAGATACATTTTTAAAACAACCAACATCATTTTAAAATGACCAACATGCCACTTTACACTCCAGTTTTTACCTCATCTAGTTTAATCAGCAGCTACACAGTTAACATGTGTAAGTGCAATAGAAGCTCTGATACAGTTTCCTGCCTATGGCCAGTATATGATGGTTTAAATGACTTAATAACCCTCTGCACAGGCCCAGTCCACATGTAGGCAGGTCTTTTTTTACATGCTTATACATACATATTCAGTTTTACTTGTTAATGGTGAGTTCCGATTGATAGTTGGAAATTCTGAGGTCAATTACTCAGTTTTCCAACTCAGAATCTCGAAGCAACTTTGCAGAATGCAGTGAACTCGGAGGTGACGTCACTCCCAGTTCTGTTAGAAATGGAACTCGGCATTAGTTGCCTACTAGAACAGGTAGTGACATTTTGTCTATCTGTCTTCTGATTGGCCAACAAGGCTGTTCTGGTTATATCACCACCTGTTGTTTTGGCATGTTTGGCAACTTAACAGTAGCTTTTATATTTCCATCTGGATGCACTTGTAGTCAGGATTATTTTTAGACCCGGAGGAGGAAAACCTGTTTCAAAAAAATACACGCCTACATGTGGACAACACCTCAGGTTCAGGTTGAGTGGAGCCAAGATGGGAGATTGTCACCTGACCCCACTGTTGTATACAAGAACTTTAGGGCCTTTTTACAACAGATATGTTTGGCAGGTGTTCCTGTTCATACCAACAATGGTTCTATTCAGTGTAGCCTGGAACTGAGCAAGGTAAACTAAATTCATTTGAATATTTTTACTTACCCACACATTGAAATGTCTGCCATGAAAAAGGGCCATTTAGATGTAGTTTGTCATCTACCAACGGGTAAATATAATCTAGGAAGGTAGCGGATAAAGGCGAGTGCCATCAGTCAGTGTAATTATTATACAGGTGTGTGGACAATATAAATATTTAACTTCACAACATGTCCTGTGGAAGATAAAGACTTACCTGGAACCCGACACTAGAAACAAACAGAAGTTTTAACACAAAAAAGTGCGAAACCTCTGTTGTGTGATAATATGAATGTTGCATAACAGTGGTTTACCTGTGGTGCCTGTTTTATGCTGGAACTTCTTTGTATCAGCAATTAAATTAAAAAAACAAACAAACATCTGACTCTTTTACCTCATTCATACTTAACGTTCTTGATAACTGAACCGAAATTGCAAGTGTGTGTAACACAATGTGCTCAGCGGACATTTCTCAGAATTTCAAAGTTGCTAATTCAAACTTTGAAGTCATAATAATAATAAAAACACTACACATCTAGGCATTTAAAGCATATACACACTGAAAACTCTTGCCAGTACTTGCAGCCTAACAAAGAGCAAGCAAAAGGATCAGGTGCCGTTGTTTTCTTTAACAGTATGTTAATCCTTACATCTATAATGCTTTACGCACTTGTGATAGATGGACTTTTGTTTTGTGAGTAAAACGTAAAAATAACTCATGTACAATATTTAATTTTGCACAATAAGTGGTATATGGCAACTGAGAAAGATCCCTTTCCTCCACTACTACAACTACTCCTGTGTGTTTTAACGAACAGCTCAGTTCATGTGAATTTTCCTCGTTTGAAACTTGATTTTCCAATTATTACGACATCGTGTGAATGCACAAGGTTAAAAAGAAAAGGGTGTAAAAAGAAATTCCTGCCTGTGACTATGTGGTACCAAAACACAACATAAAGCCTCGCCCTTGGTGTAGTACAAACAGCAAGCTGGTTAGAAATAATGGCACAAATACATCAGCTGGGATAATACTCCTGGGAGGGTACAGACAAAGGAAACCTTGTAAGATTATTCTTTTTACACATATTTGAACCAGCTTAAACCAGTAAGCCTTGAATGATGGAGGATAAAGAAATGAAACAATTTTTTAGAAAATACAAATATCAACTCCCCCATGTTGCTAAAAACCTGCTGCGTTGCCTTTAGGTTATTGCAGAGACAGTAAACCCTGATGGAAGACATTCATAGTCATGTGGTCATTTTAAAATAGAGTAGAGAAAAGACGCAGTTTCAACACAATTAAAATACATGAAGCTACTAATAATTAAGTACTCAAATTGACAAAGAATGATGAGAACTGTCCTTGTCACTTTATTTTCTTTCCTTCTTTTGAAAAAGGATGAAAAATTATGAAACATCTACCATGACTCTGCTCTGAAAGGTAGAAGAATAAGCTGCTGGATGCCTCATGACACAGAAAAATACAGTGTCTTCTGTCTCGACACGTGACATGCTTGTACCTCAGAGTACAAAATGTTGAAAAGGTGCTCATCATGAGATTATGTCCTCTGTAACACTCTCTCCCCTCCTGACCACAGCATCACTCAGGTGGGAGGTGACTTAAAAACAGAAACAGTAAAAGGAGAACAATCAACAACAAAAAAAGACACAGTAATATTCTTCAGAGTCCTGCAATCTGCCAGTGCAGGAAAAGGGAGGATGTGTTCTCTCCTTGACGTTCTCTTGTCCTCCCAGTGCTTAATTTGGCCCAAGTGTGTCTGCAAATACTTGTTTTTTTGTTGTTGGTGTGGATAAGAAATTTGGATGTGTGTGTGATTTTGATGGGAATGAAGCACCTCAAGAGGTATTGGTAATAGGTTTGTATTTCTTGAGACGGGTCCACTGTCCTGTGGAGTAGTTCATTTCGAAAACTGTGTCCACCAGCATGGTGGTGCTGCCTGTGCCGTCGGCTTTGGGCAAAACCTCTGTGTGTTCGCTCAGCTTGATCTGGATGATGTCCCCCTGCTCCGGGCATGGGTTCTCTGCAAGACATGAAGGAAGTAGACGGGTTAGAACCAACTTTACCAGGTTTGTGTGCAAGTGTTACAAACAGAAAGTGTCCCGAACCTCTGGATCCAGCCATGAAGCCCAGGATTAGGGCCTTCTCTGGTCTGGTGACCTTGTTGGCCGTCTTGAACATCTCCTGGGCAGCGTACATCTGGTCCCTCTGATGACAAACAACATGTGGCAGAGAATTAAATTAATTAAATTAATAGACGAGAGCACTACACTAGTACAGAAGTTTTAAAGATTAACAAATGTCTTTTACATCACTCATTGTACATCACTCATTGTGAACTCATTGTCAAATGAGTTCACGCGATGCTAAATAAACCTAGCAGATCCACATGACTCTGACTAGTGTTTAGAGAATGACAGAAAACACAAAGAAGCTTCCACGACACACAAGATTCTTCTTAAGTTGCAACACAGTTTCTAAGGTGTTTTTTTTTTTTAAATTTCTGTTTCAATTCAGGCTGCAACAATTACTGATTACCAATTCAATTGCCAACTATTTTAATAATCAATTAATCTGTTTATGTCCAGATGAATGTGTTCTGGTTTCTTTGCTCCATATATAAAATACATCGTAAACTGAACCATTTTGGTTTGTGGACAAAATAAGACATTTAAGAACATTATCATTTAGAGCTTTGGAAAACACAGATCAACACTTTCCAACATTTTCTGACATTTCTTCAGCCAAACAAGTACTCAATTAATGAAGAACGTAGTCGTCAGATTAATCAATTACAAGAATGACCATTAGTTGCTGCTGTAGTTTCAATACATTTGAAATGTAGTGGTCATAAAGGGGCAGAACTATCACTATGTCCCTGTTAATCTCAGAGGCTGCTTCATCTCACCTATTAGTTTGGCTGCACTTTGAGTGCCCTCTGCTGACGTAAAGCTTAACTACACGGAACGTGACCATCTGGAGAAATTGCTTTTGAAGTTAAAATTAATGAAATTATATTGCGTGTTTCAATTGACTAGGTGGACTTTTAGGTGGTGTAGGCTCTTATTCTATGACTAACCGTGAGTGAGAGATTCTTTTTAGGCTGGGGCTGTGGGGGTGTAGGTGTTGGAGTTGGGGTGGTAGTCTGTGGTGTGCCGGGAGGCTGGGTGGGTGCCTCCGGCTGGCTTGCAGTTGCAGCAGCTGGGGGTCCATTGTTGGCTGGGGTGGAAGCCGGTGTGCTGGGGGATGTGGGCGTTGCTGGATTGGCTGTGGTGCTGGCGTTGTACATTGGCGTCCTCTGTTTGTATTGGCCCGGTAAAGTGGGGGTGGCGCCAGCGCCCGCTGTTGCAGACTCCTCCGGTTGACGAGCCGACTGCAGCGTGTCCCGACCAGAACCACCAGCATTTGCTTCAGAAAAGGTGGAAGAAGAGATGAGATTGTGAGGAAAAATGCGATGTTCCGACACAGACAGGATACCTTTGTGGTGGCGTCTAACCTGGCTGTGCCTCAGAGCTGGGAATGTAAGAGGAAGAGGGAACCATGCTGGGTGTAGCTGGTAGATAGCTGGTTGATGGCAGAGGATTCTCATTCAGCGCCCCCAGTTTCTGGAAAAACAACACAAAAATGTTGAAAAATGTATGACATACAGAAGATAAAACAAAAGACCACACTAAAGGGACAATACAAGAGAAATCAACATGTGAGTGGTGAGATAGCGAGAAACATTAAGTACCTGTGCAGAGACAAGTCCAGCAGCATAGTCTGGTGTGGTGTTTTCCACCACTGCTGCTGCTTCTTCTTTAGCTGCTTTCTCTCCAGCCTCCGCATCTACAGCACAAGGAAATGTAATACAAGCAAGAATATAATGACACATTCATTTCAGCTCCTCAACGTGAACTGAGGGACTATATTTACCCAAAGTCTTTCTTCTCCTCTTAGCTTCTCTTCCAGCACCGACCATTTCCAGCTCTGAGATATCCAACAGCTGAACGAGAAACAAAAGCAGTGGTGAAGACATTTTGACCCTCAAACACACACAGAACAGATCATCTGCTGTGATGATGAGGATGATGATGATGCAGCGCTTGAACCAAACATTACCTTGACGCCCCTCTCCTTACGCAGCGGAGTCCGTGCAGGTGCAATAGGTGTGCGGTTACTGGGAGGACTGAACATACTGGGAGTAGTGGGGTTGCGGAATGGGGCCTTGGGAATCCCCTTGAGAGGAGCTGTGATGCAAATATTGATCAAATAGTTATTTATTTTTAATCACATGAAGTGCTTATTGTATCTTTACATGGGTTAATAAGAATGTAGTAATAATTGAGTAAACACTCAGGGCTACATCCAACTCCATCCAAATTGGCCTAAAACAGTTCTACAACACAGTTAGGCTTTGTTTTTGTTTATTTACCAACAAAGAAAAAAACTGAGATTGTAGTTCAGTGGACTACACTCCAGCACTGTAGGTGGCAGCCGTTAAATTACACCGTTAACGTTGCTGCCACTCAACATTAAATAAAAGCTACGTGGCTAAGTCAACTAAACAAATGGCCAGAGTTGCTGAAAGAAACACTGAGTTCAAGGTAGTGACTCAAACATAAACGTGTCACTTCCAGTTAGTGTACCAGCAGTGAGTTGTGTTTATTCAGCACAGTGTAAACCAACAGTAGCAAATGAGGAAAATGAGAATTGCACCCAAAGCTCTGAAAAACCACATGTAATTTCCTTCTAGGGTAGTGTTAAAAAAAAAAGAAAAAGCAATGCATTATAATCAGAAAACTGTGAAAGTGGTGTTTTTTCTTCAGACAATAATAATAATCATTGCATCCCTAGTCTGGAACGGAGACCTCTGTAAACTATGACGCCATTTCCTGTTCAAACAATGCAAAAAACTCAAAACATCAACACTTGAGACATTTATACAGCAACAGTCACATGAATGAATGGCACAAAACTATGAATCATTCAGAAGGGTAGTTTGACACACCATCTCTACTCACACAAATAGCAGCATGATTATGTGACTAAATAAAGAAGACTAAAGAATTTGCATTGCAGGAAGAAACAGTTAGAGTCTAGCAATGATGAGCTGGTGCTCAGTCATTTTACTGAAGAAAAACTGGTAGTAATTAAATGTATTATAGGTCTTTAACTCACTAGTAGTGTCAATCTTTTTGACCAGTCCTCTCCCTTTGGCATGAAAAGGCACTCCAGCTGTCTTTTTCAGCTGCTGGGCTGTCTCTGTGGCTGAAATAGAAAAAAAAAAAGAGATGTAACCTCAACATTACAAGCCAAAGGGAACACAACAATAAACAAACCAATAAATAACACAGAAGACAGGTTATTTTGGATTTACATTTCTGGAGCAGTTCTGCTCTGAGGGTGGCGCTCTTCGGCTTCCTCTTCAGCTGGAAATGTTTGACGGGGGGTGTAAGTGGACCAACCAGAGTGGTTAATGCACTCTTGTTCAGGTACTGACACTCCAGAGGAAGCATTGCAGATGCCTCACATTCACTCACTGAGGAAGAGCAGATTGAAGGAGATGAAGGTCAAACTTACTTTCTTTGTGTTAGGATTATTACAACCGTTTCACAAATCAACAAGATCATATACACTGAAGTGTCTGGTTGCAAAAAAAGACTGAATTATTGAACATGAAACAGATAAATGAAATATGACACAGAGAGCGTGACAGGAAATGGCATTTTTTGCGGCCGTCTGGCGTAATTTGTAGGAGACATTGGCGCGACTGTGGTCGGACTTTAAGTTACGTGGGAGGGACAGAGTTGGTTCATGCAACCAAACCTGCTTTCTAATGCTTTCTTGTTTGTTTTTACCTAATAAAGTTGAGTGACTGTATCAAATGTTTTTTCTATTGATATCACGGAAGTGTCAATCGCGATGCATATCGTTATCGTATTATCGCCCAGCCCTAGTGTAATATTTTGATTTTTTGATGTAGTCAAAGAAAGGTATGACAAATTCCTGACCTTTCTCTCTGAGTTCGCCAAGAATATCTTGCACATTTGGATTCTGCTCCTCCAAGTCCAGATTGAGAGAGCCAGTCTCTGGGAAGGACTTGAGGATGTCAGCAACCATCAGCACCCAGGGCTCCGAGTCCACAGTAGCCAGCTGGATTATTTCCGACAGGGCTTCTTTCATCTGGCAAGAGAGGAAGGTGGTATTAACAGATTTAATGTCTTATATTGCCTGAAAAGAAAACAAACCCAGAATACATCACCATTTTGTTCTGTTTTGTTTCTTTATTTTTGCGATAGACCTCTCTTGTTTGTTTTTAAATCAACAACATTAAACTATGCCTCATCAGGAGCCTGAACTACCATTTCCAGCTTTTAACATGGTGCAAATACAAAAGGGTATGGATTCTTTTGGTTAAAAGTGTGCATTATTACACATTTATTGCTTTGATTTTGGCTTGAATTTAAGTTGAATTTTGAGTTTTGTCTGTATGTTTTTATGTTCAGTAATAAACCTAGTCTGAGCTACAGTCCTTTTGTGGGTGATGAAGGTACTGCAGATAGGAAAGGCCAAGAAATAATCTAATAGAAAGATGTATAACTTTTTGTTTTGTAATTAAGATTCCTCTTAAATTAGGAACCCCTGTTCAACAGCTTCTTAATGCAATCATCCAAACAGCTAACATGGCTGTAACTCAGCACATTTAGACATATAGATATGGTCAAGACAAGCTGCTGATTAAACAGCTTTGAACAAGCATTAGAATGTTTGAAAATGACTTTGAACATGGCACACTTGTTTCTGATCTCCTTGGATTTTCAAACACAACCATGTCTAACGTTTACTGAAACAAATTGTCCAGGGAGTGACAATTTTCTGTGAGAAAATTCCTTATTGATGCCACAGGAAAATGGCTGGACTGGTTTGAGATGACAGAAAGGCAATGGTACCTGATTATTAATGTTGTGATTATTACATTTATGACACTGTAACACCTGTGGTTGGAGAACATAGTTTTTCCAATCTCATTTCCTCCATTACATGCAACCTAAAAGCTATATTTGACACCATCAATGACACCGACATAATTGCACCTCCTTCTTCACCTATGCCAAATAAGGAGTGTAGCAATTTTCTCAACCACTGACACAGACAATCATCTCTTAAAGCACAACATGCCAAACCTTGAGGCCTACAATTTCCCCCCAGGGATTAATAAAGTATTCCGATTCTGATACAGCTACAGAGACCCAACACATTGCCTTAATTTGGTGTCCTGTCTACCCAATAAAGTGGGCAGTGAGTATCAGTTGTTTTTTTTTAACATAGAGCCAATATCTGTTTAAATAGGGACTCGATTTCATGTGTTGTATTTACATTTGGTTTGCTATTCAAGGGACTGAGGAAACGTGCCTTTCTCGTAATATGTTTTATTCTGTATTCCTTTTTATATAGGTCTGTGCCGCACCTGGAATTTTTCTGTCAAATTAAAATCACTTTTGTGATTATCGTTTGTGACAGTTGCAGTAATACATGTCGGCTACAGCTGGGACCGCCCTCCAGCGCTGTTACTTAGCTCTTCAGAGCCCATCCCACCATCATGTCTGGAAGACACTTACCAGGCTAATGTTTCCTGGCGCTGCTGGTAGACCACTATGTGAAAACGCTATGTAGAGCTGGAGCCAGGTTAGGTGTAAATAGCGCTCAACAACAAGTTGTGTTTTTAGCAGAATTGTTATTTTAAAACAGAATGATAAAAGTTTAAAATGAGTAGATTGACGCGATATCGATTAAAGGGCGCCTATAGCACCGTAGAGTAAGCTAACGCTAACTATGCAGATTTAAAAGAGCAATTGAACGTTCCACGGGTAAATAACAAAACACATAGCAAGACTTGTTTGTAAAGACCAACTTAACGGGACTGGGCTTTTCACTAACCACGTATATGTTAAATATTTACCTAAACTCGCCAGATTTACACCAAGCTAACATGCTAACGCGGCTCACCTCGTCAACGGTCCGCCTGGGGAGGTGCAGCATCCCGAGCAGCAGCTTCAGCTTCACCGGCGGCGACAGGCTCGAAAAGCAGAGCCGTATGTTGTCGATTACCGACACGGTAAGGAGGGAGGCGATGCTCGGGGGCGTCCAAAGCTCGTCCGTGGAGCCAAGCTTGTTGTGAAGCCACAGGCCGGTGTCGCTGTCCTTCATCGACGCCATCTTGGAAAAAGAAGTGTTTTGAGTTCGGGCATTTTAACGGGCTACCTAAGAAAACAGCAGTCAGGACCCCGCCCACAATGAGCAGTGGCCATTTGTTTACAAGCAGCGGAGCATGAAGCCAAAAACGAAACTGCTGTCTTTCAAATTTCAGTATAGTTTCAATATTATGACTAAGACTGGATTTATCTGGTGTATTTGCTCACATTTTGCAAAAGAGATAAAAAAGGTGTTTTTTTTACACTTACAACATCAAACTGTATCTTTATTAACAGGCAGGAAAGTGCATATTATTTTCTAATCTTTTTCTTTTGCCTATTTTGGCTTTAACCTGCTACAGTTGGCTTGATATTGTGATCAGATGTTTTCCAAAATAAATATGTATTCATTGTATTTTTTTATTCCTTGAATGCATTGTCTTAAACTTGCAGGGAATCTTGTAACCCATCCATCTTCTACCGCTTTCTTCTCCACATGAGAGTTGCAGGGGGGCTCTTATGCCAATCCCAGCTGACATAGGGCAAAACATGGGATCATACACTGAACAGGTCGCCAGTCCATCACAGAGACAAACATCCATTAACTCTCACAATCACAACCACAGTCAATTTAGAGTGTCCAATTTACCTAATCCACAAATGTGCATGCTTTTAGACTGTGGGAGGAAACCAGATAACCCAGAGAAAACCCATGGGTAGAACATACAAACATTTCTACTGTACTATAGTGTATATCCATTCAAGCAGCACTAATAACAAACCTTTATATTATAAGTCCATCCATCCATCTTCTACCTCTTTATCCTCCACATGAGGTTCACATCTCTTCTATAAAATACACATTACAAATACACAATGAAACATTTAAGAAAACTGTAATCATTCAGACTAATTGATATTTTGTGAAAAATTTCAATTCACAAAAGTGGACAAATTCTATACCTTCTCAGGTTGGAGTCTGACCATCAGTAATTTGTTCAATGGAAGACATCCAACTATTAATGAAGTTATCAAGTAAGTGTATTTAACCTACCACATGCACCCATGCATGGTTATTAACTTGCAGAAATGTGCATATTATTTTCTTTTGATTATTCATGTCTTGAAAAAAGATGAGTAACCCCAGGTTCAATTTGCTGCAGTTGCTTTGGAAGAGTGATCAGTCGGTTCACAAGGGGAACATGTGTTCTTTGGATTTTGCCTGATTTGGTTTTAAACGTGCAAATCACTTTGTAAGCTCTTATGACAAGTGTTAAAATGTGTTATTAGTATTACTGTACACCAATAACGAAAGAATACTGTCTGATGTGACAATCAGGGTCTCAATCTCTTGCTTTTCACACATCATAACATGATCTTGTTGTAAGTAGCAATAAATACACTAATATCTATGGGTAAGTAAAAGAGTCACTGCTGCAAGTGTTACTGCAGTACCACATAACACAGTTTCAACCCAAAGTTAGAAACTTATTGGAGGTGGGGTTTATTGTTGTACCACAGTGTTAATACAGTAGTATTGACAAGCTAAACCAATTATTGAGTAATAAGGATTAATTCTAAATTCATAATTAATTGTAGTATGTGCAATATAGTAACATAACTAAATAAATCAATACATAACACGATAATTTATTATGTTTCTTAATTATTTGCACGTTTATCATGGCTTTATTTTTAATGTTCACCGGAAGTCTGCAGCAAAATGAACGGTGACAAATGCGCATGCGCACTCCAGTAACCTACATTAAACGATCGTTGGTGAGCGTCCTGCCCTGATTGTTGAAACCTCATCGATTCATTCGCGGTAGGTCTACACACAATTTGTCAAATGAACACTACGCAATTTACGCAAACTGTTTGTATTAATGTTAATCTTCGCCGCTGAAAATGACTGGTTTTGTTTGTTTTATTAAATCAAGCCTGCTTAGGGTTGATGATTTTGTTGCGCTGTTATATTCCTTTAAACCAAACACCTGCCGATCTCACGTTCTATGTTATCACAGGTAAAAGAGATCGGAGCATCATCATCATCACCATCATGGCATCCAGCGGTTATTGTGTGCAGGCAGCGGTGCTGATGCTGATACTGACCGTGCAGCTGCTGTGTCTGGGTGCAGCTGATGCGGATCAGGAGACTGGGACTGTTATTCCCGCTGAAAGTAGGTGCATTTTTATATTAGAGAGAGAAAGCTGTGTTTCTCTCTGCTTTGTTCATTGTTGTCAGGTGCACTGACTGAGCTGTGAGGTTGTGTAACACCTGCCTCCACTGCCTGTTGTTTCTAATGTGGGGAATGGAAGGTAAGCTTCAGTGGCATGTGCAGACATTTCAAGGAGCAGGGGCTCAAGTGGAAAGAGGGGCACCCCTCCTCATAAGTTATAGTCGTTACAGTAGCAATCCTGTACTTAATTGTATATTTATTTCAGTATTTTCCAAAAATTCACTTAAATTTGAATCCCCTGCCACCGCGCCCCCACATGCTCCACAAAATCATGGTTTTCTTAACCGTATGCACAATTTTAATTAATAATTAGAATTAATAAATAATTAAAAAAACAATAATTGCTACATTATTAACAGCGTAACAGAGTGGGATGTAATAAAGACTGCGTTCTGAGCACTCTGACTTTCCGTTCTTTATCTAAAATATAATAAAGTTACATCCAGTAGCCGTTTATCAATGCAGCTTAATTTCTGACATTATTTGACAGAAACACAAGTCTGTCATCTTGTTTTTTATGATACTACTTAAAATACAGTATCGTGTACGACCTCATGTGCTGGGAGGGAGCATACTTGTATATTTCTGCTGTGTTTGATTTTTTTTTATTATTTCCCAGGTCGACCGTGCGTGGACTGTCATGCATTTGAATTCATGCAGAGGGCGCTGCAGGATCTAAAGAAGACTGCGTTCAATCTTGATGCCAGGGTAAGTGGGGGATTTCTCCTCTGCTGGATGGTTTAGGATGGCCGAGTTACACACTATGCAAATTTAGATTCTTAGTACTCTTTACATTAAATGAGCAAATAAAGTTTAATTTTTGGGATTTTCTGTTCGAAATTGGTAATAATAACAACAACAGCTCCTTTCTGTATTGGAATTCTCTAAACAAAAGCCCTGTCTTCATTACAAGCTTTGCTTTTTTATCAAGGCTTTATTGTTTCTCTGTTGAGTGTAACAGTATTAACTGCAGGAAACGATGGACAACAAACCTAATTTAGACTCTGTAAACCTTTTTCTGCTTTTGTATCACAAATGAAATGGCTGTTTTCAGAACAAGATTAAACTGTTCACAGTGATTTGTCTTGGCAAGATACCAGAGTATCTCTCATGTCTTCTTACTATTTATACTACCAACTGCATTGGGCATTGTATTCACTAAAATGTGTTCCATCTCAATCATTTGTGTTCTTCTTATTTTTATATGCACTCTGTGTAAGGAATTGAATTAGCCTGTGATGAATGAAGCAATTAACTTAATGGTCCGGAGTGTAACATTTATTAGGGTTCATTGGATGATGCTGTCTGTACGTATGTTTGAATGAGACTATAATAATCACTTTAAAATGAAACTATGTTTTTTTTCTATATAAATAGGATTTCATAGCCTTTAAGAAGACTTTTATGCCAAGGGCCTTGCTTCACAGAGGCTGCCATTTTGTGCTTCCCTGACCATAGATCATATATAAAAAATGGACGTGGTCCTCTGATTCTCTCAAGGACGCCAATGCGGAAGTATATATATTGAATAAAAAACTATAATAAATAGAACTCACATTGAATGGGAGTCTATGTCTATAAGCTTCTAATTCCTACTTGATTTATGACGGTAAACATTTTGCCGATGGTTTAGTGGTCTCGTTTACTTGTTTCACCTCTTCTTCAGCAGCACTTGTCAACCGTCACTTTTTAAAATGATGTCCTCATGTAAATGAAATTGATGTTACAGCACATGAGTGAACACCAGGAACCTGGTTAAACTGAAAATGTCAACATGGCATCGGCCAAATCGCCATTGTGGAGGCTTCAAAATGAGATTCTTAATAGGTGACATCACAACTGGTTGTCTCACCATTAGATGTCGCTATTTCTTACATACCGGACCTTTAAGCTGATTGTTAACATAGTTATATTCTGCTTCATTTTAAAGTGTAGTAGAGAGACGTCGGATAAAGTCGTGCTAAAATCTTGCGGTGACATTTTAAATGTTTCTCTCGCAGACAGAGACGCTGGTGCTGAGAGCAGAGAGGCGGGCCCTGTGCGACTGTATGCCCACCAACTCACTGCGCTGAGGTCATCACCTGAGGACGCGTCCACCCGTCACCACACACTGGCCGTCCCACTCTCCTCATGTACAGCCACTCTCGTCTGAAGTCACCCACACAAGAGGCACTTTATTTTCTTTGTCGTCACGTCAACTGTCATTGAGTGAAGCTTTGGTTTCATGTCATGCATCTGAAGGCATGCTAGTGTTTTTGCCTTATTCTGGGTGGATTTTGTTTTGACACCACTGACATTTTACATCGTGAAACACACACCTGTTAGAAGTGAGTTATTTTATCATGGTCATAGGATTTGGTTCACCTCTCATTTGTCTTCTCGGAAACAAAAACTTTTTTGTACTTTTTAGTATTTCACTGTATAATGTAGATATACTATAGTAGAATACATTGGTAAATGTTCTCATTGAATGTGTCGTATAAGATGAACGTTTACAGCAATTATATATAAATATATATATATATACACAACTGTAGCATCACATGGAATTTATCTGCTTAACATAAAATGACTCTAATTTCGCAGATTCAAACTGTTGGATTAGCAGCATAGCTTCATCTGCAAAATAACAAAACAAAAACGGGGGGTGGGTTTGGGCGTTAACTTTAAGTATCTATTTGTTAAAAATAATTATTTGTAAAGAAATGTCAGCAGGAAGAAATGTGAAATGATATTTTCTGATTTTCTTTTTGTAGTTTCTGATTTAGCACAGCACTGTAGCATGAATTCACAGCACTTTTTGTTAACCTGTAGATTGTATGTATAGTTTATGTACAGTATATGCACATATACTTCTGTGTACAGACTTTGTCTAAGGTGGAACGAGTAGTGACGAATGCCATTAGCTGCAGCAGGGGACATAGAGATAGATACAATAAGTGTCTTGTTGTTGCTTTTTCATAAATACCTTTGACATGATGTCACAGAAACACCCATCTACTGTCTACATGTTGAACCTTAATCAATAAAAACAAAGAGGGATCTGGATCTGATTGTCTCCTTTCTAAGTAGTAAACTTCGTCAAGCACACCGTTTCCATGAATTAGCCTGAGACCTAGACACTCACTTTCAACGCAACAAATAAAAAGCTCACCATAATTACATCTATGCCTGCCTACACCTGCTATATACCTTAAGAATATATTTGTCACCCTTTAACTAAAAACCTTGAAACAAACAAAGATCTACTGCTCCTGTTGCTTTAAAAGCACAGTATGCAATTTCTTCCAAGAGTGGTCTCTTTATCAAAAACAATAACAAAAGACGAGAGTTTGATGATGTACAAATATTGCAGACTTGCCTCAGAGGTTATAGCAGAGATGGTAAATCAGAAGATGTCATGCAGAAATACAAATTTATATGGAAAATATAATATTAGAGTCATTGTTTTTTAGATATTGTGATGCAGAAATGTTACATATTAAGTCTTTAAGTTACCTGGAGCCCTTGTAAATCGTGAAAATCCATTTTTCACTTTTCTTTCATTGGCAAACAGGCAAACTGACACATGTGTCTACTGTATAGTTGCAACTCTAGATTGAAATCAGTGAGACTGACATGTGCAGTAGCTGTTGTCAAGTGTTACAGTTTAAAATCTATGAAAATATATGTGAGTGAAAACAGATGACGTGTTGAGCTGAGGTGGCAGGAATCCTCTCCTGTAAGAGATGATGTTTTTACATTTCATTTCACACAGGAGGCAACAACACTTGTCTGTACTCATCTATCAGAGGAGCTGCTGCAGAGCAACAAGCCTGACAGTGCAGTGTGTGTGTGTGTGTGTGTGTTCTTTTATTTGTATCTTTGTGAGGACCAAAAAACAAACAAACAAACATCTTTAAAGGGCTTTTTGGGGGTTAAGAACTGGTTTTAGGGTTAGGTATTTAGTTGTAATGTTTAAGGTTAGGGTAAGGGACTAAGGAATGCATTAT
This sequence comes from Solea solea, assembly GCF_958295425.1. NCBI lineage: Eukaryota > Metazoa > Chordata > Actinopteri > Pleuronectiformes > Soleidae > Solea > Solea solea. Next base: position 11,172,131 of record NC_081136.1, read on the forward strand.
GCCTATGAGGGTCCAAACATGCATTTATGTGTGTGTTTGCACATGTATTAGTTACTTCTTTAGGACCTTGTCAAAACCAGTATTCATCATGGAGACCAAAACCGGGCCCTTATGAGGCAGACTCATCTCTGAGGGACTGGTTAAGTGTAGGGCTGAGATTTAAACTGTGGCTAGGTGAAGGTTAGGCATCAACGGGTTATGGTTAAGGTTAGGGGTGAGGTAAGGGTTAGGCTGTTCAATTGAATAGGAGTCAATACAGTGTCCTATGCAGGATAGCTAGGCAAACCTGTATGTGTGTGTGTGTGTGTTACCAGTCATAGAATGTGATGTCGTCAGGTCCTGCTGTTTTAGCTGACCTCATCCTCTCCTGCACACACACACACACACACACACACAGATAGTACACTCCTCTTTATTTATTTACAACAGGGATTAGAGCAAGGAAAAGAAAAAGAAATACCCTGCAAGAAACACTCATCTACACCAGCAGGAGGAGCCACAAGTAAAGAGTGTCAGTTGTGTCGCAGTGATGCAGCACTCTCCACACTTCCCATCTCCCCCATGACCTGATACAGCAGGTGGGCTGAAACACTGTAAATAAGGAGAGAGGAAACCAAGGAGCTACACTGGCCACTGATGGACCTGCAGTGACCTGGCAATAATTTCAGTCTAGGCACCTGTTTGTACGGACAGTGCCTTCAGAGAAAAACCTCGTCACACTGCACCACAGCACAGGAAACCCCATTTCTCCAGCAGAGGCAGCTTGTAGCTAATCTGGAGAAAAGTCAGAAGAAGTTTGACTTAAGCAAGGAGGGAATACAAGCATTAGCTGAATCACTTTGGAGAAAAAAAAATCCTTCACTTTCTTTCTCTCTTTCACTGCCTTGTTCTCCCATTTCAAAGGCCTCCAGACGTGTCTTTCATCTGCTCCTGCAGAAGCTGTTTGAAAGGTTCCAGCTGTTTGAAATTCACCAGCAGTGGAGAGCAAGCAAAACTGCTCAATATTTTCTTCTCCTTTCCATCCCTTCATCTTACTTGATGTGACCTTGCCACAAATGTTTTCTCACCTCGCCTTTAGATACCACACCCAGAAGAACAAACAGGTAAAATAACAAAGTTACAGTATTTAAAAATGTACACGGTAGACTTCTAATGTCTCTGAGTAAGTCTGTTCTACCAGATTTGTAACATTACAAATAAAGCTGCTAACACATGCTCATCCTTAATGAATATATACATTGAACATGTAAACAATAAAAACAACAATAAAACCATTCACATGACGTGAAGTCACCACAAGGTTTAAAGAAAATCAAAAGGACACCCTTTAGCCTGCAAACATGATTATTATGTTAATTCATGCAAAAATTCACGCTGTCTTTTTTTTTTCTTAACCACGTCATCTAACCAGTTTCTTAGTTTTGGGGAATTTCTGAGCTTTAAGTGACTGTAACAAAACCAATGACCAAGACTACTCTGATGTTTTGTGTATTTTTTTTCTAGTGATCTCAGGGGTTCAAATATGCCAAATCTAAAAAAATGTTTATTGAAAAACAGTGTGTGGTGGCGTGTCTCTGTCCGTTAGAGAGAAGCCAGAAGCAGTCACAGCGGGGAGGCTGGAGAATTTGCCATGTTTGCAGGGCAACATGAATTAATCATATGCATGATAATGCATTAAATATACATATGTATATTTTTGCAGGGCTTTCATGAATTAGACATAGAGCGACTATCTTAGAAAATGCACGACCAATGCATAGCAGAAGCGAAACAGAGAATGACTGGAAAGTGACAGAGGAAGATGAAAATGCTAAATCTTTCCTGACATTTTTCAGACACTGCATTGGCTCCCAGTCATTTGGACAGCCTAAATAAAGTGCTATCTCTAACCTGGACTATAACCAGCTAACCTTAAAATCTTGTTCCTAAACATCAACAGTTCCTCAGAAATTAGGTTTTGCCTCACTAGCACCAGGTTTTGGTCTCCATGTGGATGACTGGCCTTGACAACATCAGTGTTTATGCCAGAAAACGTCCTAAAAAGGTCTTGCACATGTGATCACATTCAGGTTTTCTGAGACATTTACACAAATCATTGCCTTATACTTGCAGCTCCAGCTCTGACACAGCTATTCAGAAAAAAGTTAAAGTATAAACTATAAACTTTTTCAAATTGACACAAACGCTAATTTTCTCCTCTATAGAGATGTTATGAAGCAATATGACAAACATAGCCCTCAGTCTGATACAAACACTTTTTTTCTCTTTAGTACGCCGTGGCTTTTCAAACAGCCTTTCAAATGAAATAATGAAATGAGGTGATGTTTAACAGCTCATTGACCTTCAGTATCTCACCTTGAACAATGTAGGAGGCGCAGAATAAATGAATCAAAAACATTCAAAGCCCAGCACTAGTGAGTCTGGCATTTAATGACCAACTCTATGTTATTGAGATTTGATATTTCAGTCGTCCGTTATGTAAGTACAGTATGTTTGTTTTGATCTACTCTGCTTTAATCTCAACTGGGAAGTGAGTAACAGAGGATGAGGTGGAAATAATATTAAAGGCAATACGAGGCAACGTTCTGTACATGACACCATTTACGCTAAATCAATACAAAATGCTTTCGTTCTACCAAGGCTGCTCACTCATGTCACTTATGTCATGTCCTTAATCCACATCACCAAACCATCATTTACACCCCCATATTGTAATTTTTGAGCTACACAGACAGACAAAGAATAAGTTAGAGGGTGGATTTGTTACATTTCTACCACAAGTGTGCTCATTTTGTCATTTGGTTTGTCCATATTTCTCGAGTGAGGCTCAGGCCCTCAACAATAATACATATTCATGATGCATGTGAAGGTCGATATCATCCATAACAATGAAGAGAAAGGGATTTGGTCCTGCTCCCTGTCAGGAATAACTGATACACCTGTGACCACAAGAGGGAGACAAGCCTCTGGGTATATCTCTTTCTTTCCTTTGTGAGTGTGTCAGAACTCTAAATAGTTAGATGAAAACTACATGCAGATACAAAGCTGCCACACTAAGAAGTGAGGAGACAATCCACCAGGTTTGTCCTGCATCTGTGTGGGAAACGGGCCGAGCAGAGTCCCGCTGTGCTGCCCGCCAACTTAAAGGAGTCAGAGGTCGCGGCAGTGAAGTAAGACAGGCAGGATGAGCAGCAGTAGTGTGAGAGGAGGAGGGAGTTAACTCAGCTGCAGGAAAACACAGAATGTCACAGGTCACAGTCAGGCCTCTTGGAACAGCATGTGGATAGTTTCAAAGGAATCGGTTACACTCAGTATACAGTATACTGACATAAAACAAAAAGAAGACACTGTGACCTGTTTCAAACTGTAAAGGTGTGAAAAAGTGTGTGTGTGTGTGTGTGTGTCCTGCTGTGTTTGTGGCCACATTTCTTATGTTCATATCAAATCAAATGTTTGAAAAAACTATATACAAGTACAAGATGCGTGTATTAAAATAAATATTAGAATAAAAGAATACACTAAGGGAGATAAAGACGGTGTAGAAATAAGAGGAAATTGTGTCTTTCAAAAGTAAATGGTCTGTATTTATATAAAGTGCTTTCCTAGTCTTGATGACCACTCCAAGCTGCTTTACATTACAGTTTCGCCATTCACCCGTTCACGCCCATTCACTCACACATTCATACAGCGCATCTATGGCTATGTATGTCTTGCCGAAGGACACGTCAGCATGTAGACTAGCGGAGTGGGGAATCAAACCCACAGTTGAAAGACAACTCGCTCTACCACTGACCTACTGTTGCCCCAAATACTAATATAAACAACAATAGTAAATTTCACCTTGTATACAAGAACACCAAGTGACTGACTAAGCGCTATGAATCGCATTATCCAGGTATATCCAGACTAGCTCGATTTTAGTCTTAATGTGTTTACACGACAGTAAGAAAACCAAATCATGATCTTAGTCCGACTAAAATCGGACTTTTAACATGCATGTAAATGCACTGACTGTTCAAATCAAGACTCAGTGCGAATTAAGTGCATTTATTGCACTGGGGACAACTTCTTCCAAGAGTGGGTGATCAGGACTGGCCAAGAACGACTGCACTTTGCGCAAAACCAGGCTGTCATAAAAAACAGTCAAACAAAGCTGCCGTGTGTCACGGATCTTGCAGACAGGCAATTTATGTTCTGTACTGTGAGGTTCCCCATACCAAGAAATGATACATTACGTTAAAATGGGCTCAATCAAAGATTTATAAAGTAAAACCAGTATTCAGTCAGTGCAGAAAGTAAAGTCTTTGCAGGCGTGTTGAAGTCATGATTCCAATTTTTGTCAATCACCGTTCCCAGGGTATTAATAGCACGCCACTGTCTCAACAAGTGAGCCTTACATAATAGTTGGTGAGGTTGAGAAGGAGGATTTTCTGAGGTCAAGGGCCATATCTTTAGTTATTTGGCCATTTAACTTCAGAAAGCGGTCGTCACACCGCTCTACAAAGTCATTCAGGAAGGGATCAACCTCTCCAACCCAGAGCAGGCCGATTAACACTGTATCATCTGTGAACTTCAGAAGATGCCAACCATTGTATTTGCCCATACAGTTATTTGTAAAAAAAAAAAAAAATACAATGGGGGAGACAAAACACACCCCTGTGGTGAGCCTGTGAATGACAACCGCTTCTGGGACCAAAGCACCATCCTGGAGAACCTATGAAGCCTTCAGTGAGCATCAAAACTCAAAAGGTGTTTAGTTTGTCCATTAAAAACAAACATCCATCCATCCTTCTTCTACTGCTTTATCCTCCACATGAGGGTTACGGGGTGGCTGTGCCAATCTCAGCTGACATAGGACGAAAGGCAGGGTAAAAACAACCATTCACCCTCACAGTCACAGCCAAACTGAGTGGTCCAAAATGGAGGCCTGCATAGGGAAGAACCACTTCTGATGTTGATATAAAGGGCTCACTCTGAGGTAATTCAAATAATATTTCATTCTTTCAGGTGATTGTACACTAAAAGAGAAAAACAAAACAGTATAATTATTTCATATTTTATTTCTGCCAAATTGACAAATAGAAACAATTTTACACACTGGTCCTTTAAATTGTGTCCTTTTGTTTCATGATTCAATCTTTAATTTGCACGTATATTTATATGAATATATAAGTATTCTAAATAAAGAAATGAATTAATACAATGTGATTATGCAAAGAAATTTGCTTTTGCTGACATCACAGATATATGTAAGATAATGACTCATCGGGTTTTTTTTTTTTTTAAAGTGATGCTTTGCTGTTTGCCGTTTCATTGTTGCGATATTACCGACGGCGCTTGAACGCACCACTGTCAGGAGTTTGATCAAAGGGTACACAGTGCGCATGCGTGTAACATCCTCCACACACACCCGGTGTCTGCATGAAGTCACATTTGTTGCAGACACTATTCACATTAGAAAACCCATCTTCCACTATTTAAAGCGCGGTTTCTTTGCAGAGTAGATGTGTGTGAATATGTGAAAACCAGCAGGATCACGTGATCACTGCCTACAGATCATCCTCCCCCGTGTGTGGAAGGAAGAAGAGGGGGACACCTTAAAGTATTTGTGCAGTGGGGGTGGATGCAGACTTATCAATAGCAGGTTTGCCACCGATGATCCAGTTCAAACTAGTTCTGCTTCTCCATGAGCTGCGACTGTGAATCTGCGGGGTTTCCTCACACACACACACGCGTTATTCATAGATAAACTCAATATTGTTTTTTTCTTGCTTTAATCTGACCTATTGTGTTTGTTTGTTTATTTGTAGGGTTTGTTCTGCAGCAAAACACCAGGAGCAAATTGGCAAGAAAAAGGTATCAAAGATACCCTTCACAACATAGTACAAACTGCTGACTTGCACTTGCCTCTATCAAAGAAAACTTCATGGCATATTATTCTTGTATGTGCCCTTGGTGCGCAATAATAAAATACCTTTTTATTATTTTTATTGCAGTAAGAAAAAACATCCTGTTTATATAATTATTGTCAATACTACCACTACTAATAATAATAATACTATAATAAATAATAATAAACCTTTTTCTAATTATTTTTTATTATATTGATGATTTCAAAATAAAAGCATACCAATAACTGGCTGCACCGTCGACGACGAAAGCGTCACTTCGTGTTATAAGAGTAACGGTTAATTAAAGGGGAGTGTCGCGGGACAACAAAGGAGCAGAGCGAGCATCTTCATCAACGCCATCATCTTTTTCATCATCATCATCATCATCACCATACAGCCGTTGTGATAGTCGCTGCCAGTGACCGGCAGCTAAAATTGTACGTATACAAAACAGGGTGATGGGAGGTTTGAGGTGCGCAGTAAAGGCGAGGTGTGAGCTCCATGTTGGTCAGGAGGACGTTTGACAGGAGGAGCAGGGAGACGGAGCGGAGAGAAGCCGCTGGAGGAATCACTGCAGTGCAGCAGAGCTGTCAGTCAGAGAGGAGGAGGCTCCTCTGCTGCTGCTGCTGCTGCTGCACACACTCACCACACCGACTGCACTCAACGCTTTCACGTGTCAATAAAAACGCCTCATAATAATCACCCCTTACATCCATGTGTTACCAGTGGCCTTTCCTATGTGCGCAACAGCAGCAGCAGCAGCAGCAGCAGCATCATATGTGATGCGTTCATGAAACAGACAATAAAAAACCCACCCAAACCTAAAGCTGCTTTTGTCCAGAAGCTGCTGCATTTTGACGCAACAGCCTCTGATTTACCTTTGCGCCTTTAGTGCCGCTTCTCACAACCACAGAGTCTCAACAAAGCGAGGGTCTTCCTCGTTCTAAGACAAGCATGAAGATAAACCTGATCAGAAACACACACACACACAAACATGCGCAAACACACACACTCACACACTGTCTCTCCCTCCTCCCTCACCAGCTAACGACGTATCACGTCCACCAATCTGGGCAGCGGGAGGACAAACCCCGAACCCCCGAACCCCTGTCTACCCGCCCCGCCTGCTTATAAATACCGCCTGAATCACGCCGGCAGATCTTGGTCGACAGAAACGCTCAGGGTTGCAGCAGAACATCCCTCTTTCGTCTTATCCCCCTTCATCGTCTCTCTGTTTTTTAAGAAAACCTCACACCACCATCATCAACATCATCCATTCTCACAGTTTGCCCCGCTGAACTGTAGTTGTTTTTTTACGGCCAGTTGCATGCATTTGTCGTCTCCCAAAATGGTTTGCGAGACTAAAATCGTTGCGGACGAACACGATGCTATACCCGGGACCAAAAAAGAGTCGATGATGTGGAGCTCCGCCGCGTCCGGCGCGGCTCTCAGTCCCGCAGCTGAGGCCAGGGATGTGCTGAGGAAAGATGCGGTTTTTATCCGAGAGTTCGAGTGCGGGGATCAGGAGGAGGTGCGCCGCATCTTTTACGAGGGTATTATGGAGAGGATACCCAACACGGCGTTCAGGGGACTGAAGCAGCAGCCCAAGACCCAGTTTTTGTACGCGTTTCTCACAGGTAAGTGCCTCCTTTACTTTGCATTAGGAAGATTTTTATTTATTCACCAACGTTCCACTTAAAAACAAAACATTCATTTGGAATTCAATCCATTATCTGGAGGCTCCCGGTCACAGTGAAGCCTCTGATGCGCAAACTAATGTGCCGTTATCTGGGAATGTGGTCTAAAAATGCCGCACAGTGTAACGTTTCTCTGCACGATCTGGCCCCTGCCGACGGCGCACACTTCAGGTGGAAAGTGTTGGCCGACCCCACGCTGTGCTGTGCGTCCGAACAAAAGGCATGACCACCAGGCACAGGTGTATGGTGCATGTGTGGAACCGGCGAGCCTGCTGGCTGCTGCTGTGACGACATGCCGGTGCCGTGCATGACTGAATCAATGGATGTGAGGATTGGTCCGCAGGGTGCGCGCACGTCTCCCGAAGCACACCCCTTATTACCCCGCGGCGCGCACACGCGCCGTGCACACACCTCCTCCACCTCCCCCGCTTCTGCTCAGCAGCCAATGCGCCACATATGCACTCAACCGATTTGACTTCAAATTACAGCATTTTCATCACACACTAGAATATTTTTTTTATTGCACCACCTTTAGCTTTGAGTATGGCATCATTCACTGTTCCCATAACATTATGCTATCTCACATTTATATCAGTCCCGTTGCATAAATGTGTTGCCAATATCTTGTATTTACAAAGGAGTTGAACACATTTCGTCAAAGTCTTCTCCAGCTCATCCCAAAGATTCTCAATGGCATTAAGGTGTTGATCCTGAAGTGACCAATCCATGTGTGAGCCTGATGAATCTTGGCATTGTCATCTTGGATTATGCTCAAAAAGAAACTGGATATTTAATATATGGTTATATATATATATGTTATTAACATAACACTGCTGAACTCAACCTGACCAACTGAAGAGACCCCAGATCCCACTAATACCCTAATGAAAAACAAACAAACAGAAAAACAGGCCACTGTAGTATGTTATAAATATGTTAGTGCTGCCTCTGCCTGTAATGTCCCCCATTAACTGTGTAAAACAGAGTCCTTTCCCCTCTATATTCCAGCACTGATGCTTCACACCATGCTGGGGTGCTGTGGTGTAAAGTAACTTCTAGGTTTGTGCCTGTCACACACTCGGCAACATGCTCCGCAGCACCCAGCAGCCTGCATGTTTAGTAGTGGGCGACCCCCAGCGTCACATCCCGCTAATTACTCTAATATTGCTGCTTTGATGAATTCAACTCATGGAATGTACAAGAGGGTGCTTCCCAAAGTTCTCCGCCGCATCCAGAAAACACCCACAGATTCTTCTGCCATGATTTCACTCAAATGTGAAACTGACTCTTCAAACATTTGGGGAAAGAAAAGGCTCAGTTATGTGTTTTATTTTTTTTGTCTACGGCTGTTAAGAGCCAAAAATCAAGTTCCAATGAATGTTATGTCACTTTACAACTATTTACTCTTCCTATGAATATACTTGGTATGAATTTGCAGAAATACAGCAGCCAAATTGACGTGTTAGTCACTTGATTTCTCAACATGCCAACTTTTCCACCTCCCTCAAGAGTAAAACAATTATCTATTTATCTGGTATTTCATTTTTGAATCTTTGGAGTTTCCTTTCAGGGTTTGTTTTATGTGCTAGTCAGATAAGAGTCTCGTTTAACTTTTGTCCACCAATAATCACATTTGAATTTTTGGGATGGGAGTCATGTCCCTCTATTTGGAGGAGTGAGGCCAAGAACCTTTTGAAGCACCCTCATACACACATACACACAGTGTCAAGGTGTGTGATTTGACTGCAGCTATGCTAATGTGCCTTAGAAATGTCACTTTTACCGCCATGTGTGAAACTAATCCCGATTTCCCCTTAAAGTGTTCATATTGTGTTTTGATGCAACTGTTTCACTTAATGATGCTTTGAAAGTATATTGTGCCTGCTCTGTTTCTTCTATGGTCAAATTCCGCCAAAATCAAACATGTGATTCTCTCTTCTGACAGGTTTCGTTTATTTTTCTTCCATTTCTCCATAGTAATGTGCTTTTTCGTCACCAAATCCGTCACGCTGACGTGCTGTGCGCCCCTCATTCTCATGGGTGCACGCTACTTCTACAGCAGGAAAGTTATCCAGAGTTATCTGGACTGTGCTCTGCACACGGACATGGCTGACATAGAGGCGTATTACATGAAACCCACAGGTAAGACGTGGGAGACACATCTCACCACAGTAGGGTCAGTAATCAATGTATTTTGTTGGGTTTGATCATTTGGCAATGCTCCACCACCAGCGTTAATTTAAAGTGATAGTTAAAGGGATTTTTTTTTTTTTTTTTTATTGTACACACACGCCTCCTGCTGGTACAGGTCTGTCATATAAACTAGAGCTTTTAAAGCCGTTTTATGGGGTTTCGCTCTTTAAAACTTTTAAAGAGCAAAAAAAGAAATAGATGGTTTAGAGAAGGTTCTGTTTCCATGTGGATAAGACCTAAAATGCGTACACCCACCCCCCACCAGACATATTTTTCTGTCCGTACTAGCGCACTTTCCCTTCAAAAGGTATCAATCGATAAGTAGAAAAGTTAAGGGCTGTGACTTTGCTGCAGCAGAAACGATAAAACACAAAGCCTTTGGATCAGGAGATGTAAGGGAGTGTGACTGACACACTTAAAGCTCTAACGCAGAAGGAGTCTTCAGGCAACTCATCACACATGCACATGATGTTTCTGCATTCCCTCTCTTCCATCCTTTTTTCTCACCACTCCTCCTCCACGCATCTCCTTCTACATTCCTTCCCCCTCCTGCTTCCTCTCTGGCCACAGGACTGGAGGTGGGGGTGCATCTCAGAGCAATTGATCTTGTGGAGGAAAACTGCTGATGCACTTTCTGCAGCAAACACAGAATTGGCAAGGCTCATTTCCTCCACTAAAACCTCTAATTGAACAAAGCGTATTTTTACTCAAGAGTTTCAATTTCATTTGGATGTTTTTGATGATAACACACATCACATTTGTTATACATTCCCTTTGTCCTAACTTACAGGACATCCTCTTTTAACCCAAACCACATGGCCAGTATAGAAAGCAGGGGTTAGTTAAACCAGTCAATTGCCCCCCATTGTGTCATTCTCTCTGACACTGTGCCCTCTGGTCTGATAATCCACTGCATACACAACTGCAATTTAGCATTCCTATTATTGCTGCATGGCTGTGATGGTTTAGGGCGGGTCAGGCCCCACCGCTCTTGGACAATGCTAACGATTACCTCCAAGCTGAATGAATGGACCCAAGGGGTGGGGGTGGGGGTGGGGGCACCTGGGTTCCAACACAAATTCCGGACTTAGAGGCACGTCTGTTGTGACGGTGTGTGTAATGTGTTATGCGTGAGCGTAGTTGCGCGTAGCACGTGCATGATTACGTGAGACAATGGCGCTCAGCACTGAGAACTTGCTGCGCTTCAAGCAAGTGGATCCAACATGGATGCCCAAGTTAGACCAGTGAGTGTGTGTTATTGGGCTTTAACGACTAAACATGTGCAATAATTAACCATTGTCCAACCAAGTCAGTTAAACATGACAGCAGCCATAATAGTGACAGGTATGTCTAATAAAGGCATGTGTGTATGATGATATGACACATTTTTGATTGGTCCCACTACAGGAGCAGCAGAAAACAATAATAAGTAGGACTCATTCATTATAAACAGCAGGAAATGTAAGAAATAATGAAAAATATTAACGCGGCAAAATACGGCATCAGATGAAAGACAATCAATTCAGTAAAGAAAAAGAAAGAGTCCACATACGCTTAAAAAACATGAATTGAACAAACTCAAATAAGTGAATACTGACCACAGTCTGCTTGGGACAAAAGAACTAACTGACCAACTGGAGCCACACACACACACACGCCGCAAATACACCGATCAATACTCTTATCTCCTATGTGTGTGTGTGTGTGTGTGTGTGTGATGAGATCACTTACTCTGCTGCCACTTAAGGCCAGCTGTCACCTTTTTCTTCACTCCACAATAAAATGTGTGTGTGTGTGTGTATGTGTGAAGGTGGAGGGGTTGTAAAGCAAATTCAGGGAAACAATGGATGGGAGTATAAATGTCTGTGGACGAGCGAAAAAACTAAGACAAGTCTAATACACACAGTACATTTTCAAATCAATCAAAGAACTAAATTTAACATCTCAACCCAAATTCAGTCATCATATGAAGCCATTCAGCATTTGCTGACATAAACGACCAATAATGAATCAACCTGGTAATCAATATGTCACCATACACTGTAGCTGTGTCCTCGTTGGCTTCTTTGAATGAGGCTGACGGTTTGCCTTCACCAGATAGTTTTAAAAATATCAGATTTTTACAATGTTTTGTCTAATTAGGGGTAAAAACCAGCAGTCAGGCTTTGAGGGGCGGGAAAAACGAAGGGGGAATTGGTGACTTATGCTGTGTTTCTATCATAGTGCAGTTGAGTTTCTTAAAGTACGGTGCGGTTTGGAACGGAAAAGCCCTGGATCAGACTTGTGTATTGACACAATAGTACCTTTACTTGGTAGGCGGGGTGTGTGCTGGGCCCAATGGCCACGTCAGGGAGATACGTAGCCCAACACACGGCGATACTGAAAGTGACACAAGAGACACCAACAACACAGTAGACAACAATTGAGGACATCCAGCAGCTAGTTTCTTCGTGCTTGGTTTGCGGCCATTTGCCTCAAGCTTAATACGAGAAGAGAAAGAAACACCGTTTTTTCTGTCACCCAATCAGCTGACTGTGGTGGGTGGGGCTAGACTGTCTCATTTCTCAGAGCGCCTGACTGTCTTCTAACTAAGACAGAGCTTGTATTTGCTTATAAAAATCACTGGAAATGAAAGCTGATTAAACACATAGGTAAGAAAATGTTTCCCTTCAGGTTTAAGCAGTATATTTAAACCATATCACTTCCTTTGAATTTGCTCAATCACTTTAGGTCACTGTGAGGCAGTGAAAAAGTGAAGGTAATATAATGAGGCCGACACTAGACACGGAGTGAAACCCTCCTAGGCTAAATCTGATACCCACTCAGTCATACTGGTGGTTCAGAGCAGCGTCATTACCATTGCAGGGTCTCATCCAGGCAGGAGACATGATAATACCGGCCGGTCAGTCTCAGTGTAGCTCTGTATTATGTGTGGGATGAGTTTGAGCTTGAGAGGAGCAGCTTCCCTCCAGTGGTACTGGGCTTATTTTAGCTCTGATCGACAGAAAGAGGGAGAGAGAGACTGGGACAGAAGTGGGAAAAACGTGCAAGGGGGGGGGGGGGGGCTACGTAGAGAATGGGGGCACTACAGAGCATGTGATGGTGTGTTCCTCAATGACATAAGATACAGTAAATGTTCTGTTTGTGAGACAGAGAAATAGAGCGTATGCTGATGAGCACACAGACAAAGGGTTCATTTAGGTAGATTTCAGAGCTGTCAGCTGAAGGACCCAAGATTAACAAGCCGTTCCTCTATCTATCCTTCCCTCCCTTCATCCCAGCTTCTTGTCGAACAAGGGCATTTTTTTCTACCCTACCTGTCCCCCTCCTCCTCCTCTTTCTGTCTCATCAGTGCAGCGGCCAACTGGGTTATCCATCATCCTGACACAGTGGAAGTGCTGCTTCCGCCCAGCTAAGGAAACACATGCAAAAACACAGAGCAAAGGAGTAACTGGCAGATCATAGTACACATTTACAAACAGTGCAATTCACAGTAAACTTGAATACGTTAACGAAACAGCAAGACAAGTCGCTCATGACGATGCATAATGATGAATGAAAAAAGCTCTATACTTGTTTTCAGCTTCTGACGTGTGGCAATTTGCTGCTTTTATCACCGTAACTTCACCGTAACATCCATCAGACATCATGTTGAAATCTTTAACTCTTTTTCATTGTTTACTGAATGAAAAACATTTATTAGTAGCGCTGTCCCAGTTTTATTGTGTATAACTGAAGCCGTCAGTGTCCAGTGTGTGACATTTAGAATCCTTGGCAGAAACCTTGTTTGTTTAACTGTGGTGTGTGAGTGTATAATCACTGTAAAATCATTTGGATTTCATAGCCTTAAAATAAGTCTTTTATAAATACTTTTGTCAAGGGTCATGCTTTACAGTCATTGGCTTACGCCGCCATGTTTCTACAGCGGCCTATACACGGTAGAGCAGAGGTCTCAAACTCGTGGCCCACTACTCAACATCAATAACAACCAGTTAAACTGAGTTATTTTTAAAAATAATTTTTGCGTTGTTTCATAGACGCCCAAATGCTTTTATTTTGAAATTCTGTGAAATATCACAAAAATTGTTTCTGCTATATCATGATTTAAAACTCATATCACCCATCACCACTGAACACTTTTTTTTTTCACTTGACCAGACTTCATGACCAGACTAGATGCTCAGTGGCCCCCAGGACATTTGAGTTTGAGACTCCTGCTGCAGAGTGTACGTTTCTGGAAGAAGAACAAAGTTCTGGTATATGAAGGCCACCGTAGTTCCATTTGTTACAGTCTACAGTCTCACCATTAGATATCAGTCATTCTTACACACTGGACATTTAAAGTACCATGAATGAGCCTAAAAGTACATAGAAACACAGAGGAAAGCAGGACAACGAAGAGGTTCTTCAGCTGTCACTCCGTTAGCCATGTAGTTGTTTACATGTTGGTCTGACTGCTGTTCCTCGACAGTACACTTCACAAGTCCATTTCCTCTCCGAGATTGTGAACACGTGCAGTGTTTTAAGGACATAAGAGTCGATCATTAATAATGTATTGAGATCTCACAAGCCTCAGCCTCTGTTTCAACATTCAAAAATCAATACTGAACAAAGACATTGGGGGGGAAAAAAAAGAAAAGCTGATGACGAGTGAACAGCAGCTGCACTAACTGCGACACAGTGCATTTTCCACACTACCGTGACTCTCTGGTGAGTGATCACGGGGCTTGATGGTGACAGATAACTGATTTTCAAGCCTATTATTGATAGGTGGGTGATTAGTTGTGTGGTGTATAGATCTGAGGTGATTTCATTTACAACATACAGTTGAGCCTGTCCCTCCCTAATAGCCTTTGAGCCTAGAGGTCGACCAACATGGGTTTTTCTGTGGCTGATGCCGATTTTTAGAAATCAGGCAGCCAATTGACGATAACTGACAGTCGTTTTTTTTTTTGTAACAATCAGTCCATGCTGATTTAAAAAAACAAATAAAAGAAGTAAAATATTGGCCTGATTAATTGGCCCAACTGATGAATCGGTCTACCTCTACATTCCCACTAGCACCTTTTTGAATTAAAAAGACTACAGTCCACACTACAGTATTTAAAAGGCAACAACAGAAAAGTTTAAAACACTGCAGGCAAAAACGGCGACCTTTTGACCTTTAAATCTATGTAATAGTCTCAGTTTCACTTCATCATCAGCCTCATTAGTGCAGAGAAAATCAGCTCCCTGTTTAGACCGGCATGTGTATGACCAGCGTACCTGAATGGTCATGTGATGGAACAGATTTCTTCTGAAACTGGACTTAGCTGCATGGATGTAGCCAGAGGCTCAGGCTGTTGCTATATGTGAGCAATGGCATGCTCACAGTAAAGGGTAGAATGTGTGTAAAATGTGGACAAGTGCTGTAGTAGCTGCGTGTTTGCATACAAACAACATGTGTAGATGGGCAGGGAAGCAGTAAAACCGAGAGTAAAGGGCCAGATAATGAGCTCCTCTTAGCTAATGGAAATGTGATGCGTGAGTCTCTGTAAAGTGTATACATTATAACACACAGGTCAGTGCATCAGTCCACCTTGCATACCGAGTTCACCTTTAAGACTATGTTAATGGCAGAGGCATCGTCAGTCTATCCAAGTAAACATGAATTATTCATTTTTCTGTAACTGCATTGCTGTAAAGCACATCACCTGCGTTCGCTCTCATTTACCCGTGATAGAGGACGAATCTGCTGATGTGTGGGTTTTTCATGTGACAGGCTAGCTCGATCATACTCCCAGCATGCACTCTGATCTGAAGAGAGGGTGTGATATAGCTGTATGTACAGTATATGACTGATTAGACCACTTTCTCAGTTCACCGCAACTGGCATCAGCTGCCTGTCTATGTGATTTAAGGCTGCAATTTATGATTGTTTTTTTTTTTTACTTTCTAAATTAAATGATGAGTGGTTTGGTCTATAGAATATCAGAGACATGCTTGGTTTTGTCCACAAACCAAAATAAATTTAAAGTTCAGAAAATGTTCACATTTAAGAAGCTGAAAAATATAAGTAAAATAGCAACATTTATAGATAAAATCAATAATCAACAAATCATAGGTAAGCAATGAAATTAGTAATTGATTAAGACCCTGTTCAGACCAGAAGGTCAGGTTTCTGAACACTCCCAATCTGTCCCAAATGTTTCTTGACATCCAATCACAAAAACCACATTCGGAGGTAATTTCCTGAGCTGCATTAATGCAATCTGTTTCAGGACATATAGTAATGTATATAATATCTATTTATTTTTTTACACTAATGAGCGCACATATGATGATTTCATTGTAGCAACTGCTACAATATTAAAACTGATTGCCACATGATTTCTCTCCCTAATTTAATCATTTCACATTCACACTCATTAAAACATAACTTTAACGTAACCAGTCATGCAATACTACCAGACCTGACTGAGGGAGTGTTATACAGCAGCAGAGCAGGGGGGTGGGCGGGGGCAAGAAGCTTTTATCCTGTCAAACTGCTGGACGACCAAGTTTTTAAAGCAGTTGAATTCACTTCTTCTATGAATTTTGTGTTTTCAGTCATTCTCTAATCTTAGTAGAGTATCCCGGGTGACACACAATTTAACACCGCTATACTAAGAAAGACAGAGAGAGTCGTGTGGAGCTGAGAGACTAAATGAGCAATGTGTGAACTCATGTGACAATGATTTGAATCTCACAAACATGTGTTAGTATTGAAAAGTTACGCTCATATGACAGGATCACGGAGGACAGATGTTAATACCAGGTCTGAGCAGGACCAAAAATAACACATACTTTCACCATGTGGCTATTAATACACAAAACAACTAAGAGGAGAACACAGATAATAGAGTAGAGCTACTTGTGTGCTTTCATCAGGACAAACTAACACCTACAGAAGTGAACTGCAGGGCGGTGTCTAGACTGAACGCTTATCAAGTGAATTAGCCCGCTAGGTTTCATCTGGAAGAAAAGAGAGTAATCGTGTTAGACGCTACAGCAAGTACGCAGGAGTCCATTTGCAAGTGTTGAAGAATGCGTGCAGGTTTTTTCATACAGGGTTCACGTCACACCATCGGCAAGTATTTAACACTACTTCAGTACTTCGCTGTAGGGGACCGGACTCTCTCATCTTCAGGACTGAATAAGCCTCTTGGATGAAACATCTTCAAGCTTAACACAAGCAAGTCCAGTCACCTATAGCTAACTACTGAAGACGACTATGAGCTGAATGAGTGAGAGGCTTCACGGACATATTTAACAAAGGCATATCCCTTTAAAGAAGTTACACAAATTAAATTAAGGAAACAGTCATAAAACTTAGAATCACTTATGTTATTTCCACAATACATAGCTCTTTCTTCTGGTTCTCGCCTTAATTTACATTATTTCTCATCATGAGCTCTTCAGGACCCCTCCCCCTCTGAAATAATGGTAGATTCTCTGTCCTCCCTCCCCCCCTTCACATTTGTATGCCCCTAGCAGCAATAATGGACCCTTTCAGACTCATCCTTATACTGTTAGCGCAGATGCCTCGCCTCCCTCCTCCTCTGCTCACGCTTTCTTTCACAGAAAACAGATGAATGACTTTGTCTTTGTCCTGCTTCACTCTCTTTTTCTTACTTAGCTGATTCAAAAGACGTAACTGACTTTACTTGTACTCATCGAAAGATGGATAATGCAATGACTGTAGTACTGGTGTCGGAAGCTTTTTTTCTTCGGCACTGAGCAGCTGGGCTGGAGAACAGCTCAGGAATAGCTGATGTGATGTGAAGGACTGAGCTGCCTCTTGTTTATTAAGTGATATCTAAAGTAGCAGATTGAGGCAGTAGAAAGATATGAAATAAGGCAGAAAATTGGCTGGATGCAAAGATACCGACATCCCAAAATCTTTAGCAGCAATAGGTAAAGATGGAGATCGTTGTCACTTGTATCTCAACACACTCTTCAACTAGTCTTTTTAATTTTGCAGCTTTAACTTTTGACTTTGTGATGCAATAATTAATCAACAAATGACAGACAGCTGGAGCCATCACCAAAATATATGATATATGGAATATTTTTTAAATTAAACAAAGTTCCGATTTCAGTCCCTTAAATGTAAGAACTTGTGGCAAATATAGCGAAACAAAAAGACCCCGCCCAGTAAAAATACTCTAAAACTAAAATCTAACACAATGATTCAACTATCCTAAAGTTATTGTTTCTCAAGTAATGATTTTTTTGAAAGAAAACTGAGTGAAGGAGTTCTGAGAAGCTGGTTCTTCATCAGCATGCTAACATACTCGCAGCAATCATCTCAAACCAATGTAATCCTCCTTAAAGCTCCCCTCTTTCATTTTCATTCTTTCTCTTTTTCTCATACTCATTCCCACTGGTTTAAGCCAGTGGGATTGTGCATCTGCGAGTTGGCATCCATGCAGGTTTATATGGGATTTGGCTCCAAGTGGCATGAGTGGGAACTCAAGACTTGGGTAAAAACTCAAATTTCTTCTTCACTTTTGGCAGTATAGCAAATTCCTGGGTAATTTCCAGCACAACACCCCTTTTTTAGCAGGTTGAAAAAAACAAACCCTGGGTATTCCTGCTAATTTTAGTGTAAAAGAGGCTTCAGTGTCTCTTAAGTGCTTATCTCCCTCAGTAGCACAGCTCTCAGTAGTAATAACGACAGCTCACTACAGTTCAGTAGTATCACTGTCAGATGCAGCAGATGTGAAATTACATTAGGACGCTTTGACAAGAAAAGCAGATCAGAGGGAGATAACATACTGTACTTTAGTGTGGGTCATTGTTGAGTAAGCTTTTTGAGACATGGTGTTAAGTAATGCACAGTCTGATGAGCAGATAGGCAGCGGGTGGTTGGCATGCATTCTTTCCTGTGCTGCCCTCATTCCTGGTACAGGCACAGTTCAGACAGATGGTCAGGAGGGCTTTGTGGAAGAGTGCCCCCCCCAGCTTTAACACACACACACACACACAGTAGTGTAATAAGGCCAGCAGAGCACCACATGACTTGACACTGCAGATTTGACCTCTATCTATATTGAAACATCATTCCATAGATATAGTGGATGCTGTGATTTGCACAGACAATCTCTCAAAACATCAATCAAACAACCATAAGACAAGCCTTGTTTATGTGCGAGGCATACCTTATGGTCAGCATGCAATCTGCGTCAATATGCTCTGAAACTGCTAGGTGGCATACAAAGAAGAGTTTTGTTTTCACATCACACGCATCAGATACAATAGACTAGTAAAAGAGATGTGGGAAGTCTCTTAGTCTCAATGTTTGATACAGCTTACATGTGACTTCTTCCCTATGCTTTTTTAATTATGCCATAAAAAACTCTTTATCTCTTTCCAAAACATTAATCGCCTCTGCGATCTAGACCTGCTATAAAGATAGCCCTCCCCCCACATAAATTAAATTTGTGAGCAACACACTCAGAAAAAAGTGCTGTGACAAATTCTGGAGCTTCTAAAGTCCCGGGCAGTCATCATGTACAGTACTTTCTCGAGCATTTATATAAACCATGCTTCAGAGAGTGACCGAGACGTGCCTGGGACACATCACCCCAACAGTGGGTTGTTGGGCAGCCAGTGATCATACTTATCCCTCATCAGGGTGGTGTGTGCTCCACCGTTGGACCTTTTTGGCTTTGTCAGGAGCTAAATGCTAAATCAGTGGTGGTATCCATCGACGAGAGAGGGAGAACTGTGATTGGCCGTTTGAAGACTTGCAAATAAGAGGGCACACTCCAAGGAGCTTATAATATGAACCCTCTTTCATGAAGGGATGTTTTTTCATTTCCTCTGTGCAGGGTTTTGCACAGGTAGTGCATTTACAATTTCAAGGAGCTACTACATGAATTCCTGCCCCCAAACAGATTAGTGAAACACTGAGAAGGCAGTAAGTCTGTCGGGTTTCCCTGTTGCTGCATCTTACATTATGAGAGTTGCTGATTCTGTAACAGGAGCTTAATTCAGGTCTCCAGGGGCACAAAAATAAAATGCTTAACATGCTGGGAATCCAACAGAAACATGGTGGCACTGTTTGTTTTTAAAATGTATGTGTTTATGAGAGAGAGACTCAGCAGAAATAAAGAGGATAACAAGTTATGTGTCAAGGCAAAGGGGAATGAGAGAAAGAATTTGGATTTAAAACTCTACATGCAGCTCAGCCTCTGCCCATCAAAGAATAGTCACATCTCCTTCATCTATAACAAAACAGATGGCACTGTGGTACAACTACTGCCAACATACAGTTGTGTAACAGAAACAGAACAATGAAAGGACAATTTGCCTTGAAAGATTATGATAAGTAAAGTGATTTTAGCTAAGGCTATGCACCTAAATGCAATTCATTTAAATGTATTATCTTGATGTACAGTACTTGACCAATTGTCTCGCAGCTAATGAAGTTCAAGTCTAATGACACGGCCAACAAAAGAAAACTACTACTTGATAATAAATGGGTTGATCTGTACTCTGGTGGAAGAGCATTGTCTGTTGACATTTTTATTTGTACTGTTCTAACCTTGTTTGTATGTCCAAATATGTGTGAGTGTTTAATTTCTCCCGATTGTCTGGTGTATTAACCCTGGGATACAAGCTGTTGTAAAATGCCGATCTTTTGACCCTGTCCTTTTCATTTGACAAAATAAGATTCAAATTTATGTCACACAATCATGAAAACTTGAAGAAAAATATATAAATGTATTCTTGTTCAGGAAAAGATCAATGAGCCTGTTCCATCACACCTGCACTTTAAATGGGGAGCATCTGACTGGCTAATGCCATTCGGCACCAGTCAGTCACTGGTCTCATCTTGTTTGAGCTTACTGTTTGACATGCTACAAAATGCTGCTAATAGAAACACAGAAAGTATATAATTAAATTACAAAGTGTACAGTGGAACAGCTACTTAATAATACAGTAATTAAATAGTAAGTATAGATCAGTTAACCCTAAAATAACTGGCTTGTCAAAATAGCAGCAGCCAATTTAGAATGACATTGAGGAAAATTCGGGAAATATGTTAGCTTAGCACAAAAACTGGAAACAGCTAACCTTTGCCACCTACCATTAAAGTTCACAAGATAATAAGAAGACAGAAGAAGTTTCAATTTAACCAAATACTTAGATTTCTACTCCTATTCTTACTCTTAATTGTGATTATTATCGAGTTTGATTTTGTTACCCATGAACCGAGTCATATTAGTGGTTTCAATTCATTATGCTAAGCTAACTGAACATTATTACATGTCACTATAAGAGATTAGATCGGTCTAGTTTAACATCCCAAATGATGAAATAATATTGATACTAATGTCATCAAACATCTCATCTCTTGTTTCTGTCAGGTTCCTGTTTCTGGGTGGCAGTGCTTGACGGACGTGTTGTGGGCATTGTGGCAGCGCAGGGCTGCGAGGATGACAACACGGTTGAGCTGCGGCGCATGTCGGTGGATTCTCACTACCGCGGCAAAGGCATCGCAAAAGCCCTGGGCCGTCGCGTTCTGGAGTTTGCGGTGCGCAACAACTATGCGGCTGTTGTCCTCGGTACGACGGCTGTCAAGATGGCTGCCCACAAGCTGTACGAGTCACTAGGCTTCCGGCGAATGGGCCAGAGTGACGACTACACGCTTCCCGGGATGAGCCGCACGCCTCTGGAGAGGCTCTTCTTCCAGATCCGCTACAGCCGCTACCGCTTGCAGCTCCGTGAGGAGTGAGAGGTGACAGAGAGAGGGAGAGAAAGAGATGGAGAGAGGGAGAGGGAGATGGAGAGAGAGAGGGACAGAGAGAGAGAGAGAGAGCAATGACCCTCCTTCACCCGAGAGCCCTGACCACATCCTCTCCTCTGACAGCTTTTATTTATTTTGTGTCGTTAGAGATAACTTCAAGTACAAATTAATACTTCTGCTATTTCATCTTTAAAGTCACTAACGTTTTTATTACTATTATGCTTTTGTTGCTGTTGTTTTTGTATTATACTTTTACATTTTAAATAAGAGGTGGTTTCTTTCCTTCTACCTTATCAATCAATTTTTTTTTGTACTTTAACACCTCCCTTTTTGTTCTGGGATTTAAAAAAATGGCATTCACAGAAGACTAAATGGCATCCCAACTAGGCACCCTCCTCGGCCCCTTTGGTTTTAAACCCATGTGACTAAGATCAATACTCCCTTTCATGACTATTCCACAGTTCCTCTCTATGCTTACACACACACGTTTGCTCTAGATTCACACTCAGTTCTGGTCTCATTAGAGCTGTGGAGAGGGTCTCTGATAGGTTGGAGTGACAGGAGGGTGGTGCTTTCTCGCCACAGCATCCCCCTGACAGATTCCAAGATACGATATAGCTGCACATCGGAGTTTATGTATGTGTGTGTCACTATTGGGAGTGTGTGACTGTGTATGTGTGTATTTGACGAGGACATGGTTAGACATTACTCCATGCCTCAACAGTTGACGATGAATTAAGCTGTTTTTATTTGGCGTGAACAGATGCGCACGTTTCTTTCTATGAGTCACGTATTATCTAACTAACATTACTACTTTCTACAAGTGCTTATAAATTGTTTACGGATTGAATCAAGAGGAATCCTAACATTTTGAATATGTTTACTATTTGACTGATAATTAGTAATTTTATAACTTTTAACACATATTACCACATTGTAATATGCAAATTTTCACATAGTAGCTGAAGTCTACACACCACATACTTGATCCAGGTTATAACTTGGATATGAAAGGACAACAGGCAATACTTGCAATCCCAGTTTCAGCATCCCAAAACTGAGCACAAATAGCAAAATGTTATTGAAACAAATATACTGGCATTAGCATTCCACCTCCTCCATTCACTTATGTAGAAAAACTGATGTAGCGAACTGAGCATCACATTTTCTCCCATAGCACCTCTCTCCATCTCCATCCTTCAAACATACAGTAGAACCAGCAGTAGATTCAACCATCCATGACTCTGAGCCTAAGTTGTGTCATGAAATTGTTTGTAAAAAGAAAAATATAAAGTAAAATACAAAAAAACACAAAAGAAGAAAAAAGAGAAAAAAAAAACAAAAAAAAAACAGAATATAAATATAATCCTCATGAAGTTCGCACTGACCCTCCTCACCTTTCCACCCTTTCCCTCCAAACTCCCCCAACCCCCCACTCATGGCTCTGTCTGCAACCCTGGGCCAGACCCCACACCTTCAATTTGAACCCCACACACCCTCTGCCAACCTTTGACCTTTCCTGCCCCTGGGCCTGACCCATTCCTCCATCACCTCTGCATGCGCCTCAGAGCCTTGCTGCACTGCTTTTACTCCATTTGAAGCTTGTTGGACAAACCCTAAACCCTGCCCCTTACTACTCTGATGTCATCTGGGCAGTACGATGCTGCCTCTGCAAATTCAGATTAGTGCCAGGATGCATGTGTGGTTATATGCGTGTAGGAGTGTGTGTGTGTGTGTGTGTGTGTGAGACGAGGTCATGTGTGTGTTGATGCAGTCTTTAAGGAACACTCACCAACTGCAGCACTGCCTGGATGACATCGTGCCTGTCAGCCAACCAACTGTAGAATGCAAAAAGCAATGCAAGTGTGGCATGCCTCTGTACCCAGTGTGTGTACGGTGCCTGCCCTGGAAAAGTACAGAAAAAAATATTAACTGATATACATATATATATATACCATATATATAAATACAGTACATATAAAAAGAAAATAAGCTTCTTTTTTTTTTTAAACTGAAACTTTTAAAGAAATGTGTTTCTTTTTTTTTTTTTGAAAAAAATTGTACCATTTGCATGAAATGTGTCTTTGAATGCAAATATCACTTTTAGGGGAGAAACCCCTAGCACATGGCATACAGTGGAACCATAGAATTTTTATAATGTTTTTTTTATTATTATCTTAAAGAGCAAGAATCATTTGGAGCCAGCTGACTATTATTTGTGAAATTATATCCCATTTTAAAATGTTTGCTAAATTGGAAAACAGGCCTTTTCTGATATATCAATCACTGGCTTGAGGACAATTGCTGGAAATCATCACAGTATTTCTAATGTTTAAGCAGCTTGCAGAAAGAGAATAACCTCCATGGATATTTAGTGAATGGCAAAAGAACATAAAATAAATTAATATGTAAAATAAAATAATGTAGTTCAGTATGAAAACAAGGTGAAGATGATTTCTTGTCATAGGCAGATAAAGGAAACACGGCCGGGGAAGGTCAAATGATGAGACTTCGCTCCAAGTGTCACAGGGAATTTGACATTTAATTTGCCTCATTATTTTTTTAAATAGCAACGTACATGAAGAAAACAATAGCTACTTGTTGCTCATGTATGTCAGGTGCCATGGTACTAAGGCTGATTTCCATCCCTTTACTTTTTCAAGCCACTGGAATCAGACACATCGACAAGAGCATTTGCAAATGACAACACTTTAAAGTTAAGATTTCCCTCTGAACTTCTACAAACAAACAAAAGGCACAAATGCACTGAAAGCATGTAAAAGTATTGTTTTCAAAAACACATTTGTTGATTTTTTCTTTGGGAAGGCCCACACTACCTTGATGCCTCTGCTTTGAACATGGCACTGTTCTGACATGGTATAAATATCCTTCCTGACTGATCCACGCTACGAAAGCTGAGAATGGCCGTTGTCACAAAAAATCCTTCTTCGCTCTGTCATCTCGAGATTATGGAATAATCGCCCTCTCGTTTTCTTGTGATAACGGGATAGGAAAAGATAAAAGCTTGTTGGCTCATCAGGTTGTACTTTAGCAAGGGTCTAAACACAGGCAGAACTCAGAAGTGTTGGGTCTTATCATGAGATAACCAAATACATTATCTTCTTATACCAAGATAATGCATTCATTTATCTCATTATCACAAGATTACAAGATGTTATCCAGAAATTATGAGAAATGATTTCTTAATCTCAAGATAACTGAATGAAATAATATAGTAGTGACCATGGCTGCTCTCGGCTTTCGTACCAATCAGCTTGTTAAAGATAAAACTGAAGGTTCCCAACCTGTCCTGTATGTGGCCTCAGATCACTTCTGAATGTGATTTGAGGACACGTGTGATGGATAAACTGATATCCTCTAACCTGAAGTTTTCGTTTAAACAGTAATCAGTTCTCATACTTTGATTTCCACCACAATATTAACACTGATCGCTTAATGATTTCACACAAACATGTTGATATGTGACAAATCTGTACAGTCAGACTCATATAAAAATGATTTTGTTCTTGTGAACAGATATGAGGGTACATTTTAATGCCAGGTGAGCACAGTCATACGTGTATGTGTGCTAGTCACACGTGATCACGTGATGTTAATACTAGATGCAAGTGGGGCCAGAGGGACCAGAATGTATTATGGTGCAACAGCTACTACTAAACTAAGCAAGACAGTAGAAAACAGGACGCAACAGCTAAACTACAGTGGCATGTCTGCAAACATATTAAATCAGACTGAACATATATATTTAAACATTTATTTCCACAACAAAAAAACAGTCAAATGTGATGTCACAAGCCTCAGATTTCATCTGTCAAGCGACTTAATGTCCATTAAAGGTCCATGTTCTTTGTAAGACCTGGTTGAGGTCTGGAGTTTGAGAGAAACGAGCAGGATGGGCTGAGCTTAGGCGGACTGTAAAATGAACTGTAGCCTGGATCTAATGGAAGAATGTGAAGCCTGTTAACGCTGAGCCATTTCTGCTGCTGCCAATGTCAGTGTTTGCCTGGTGAAATTGAAAATGCTCCCTTATATATATTTTGGGAGAAACTATAATTATCCTTATACTCTGAACAAAGGTGGTATTCAAAACGCCTTTGCCTTGGCCTTATGCACTGGACTCTAATAAGTTTCAATACCTTATGGTCTGCATGGCTTCAGGTGGTTACAAAGGGCAAGTTTGAATTGTAAAGCAGAAGTGCACTGACTATAATACATTTATGTCTGTTTTCATGTGAAAGCTATGCCATACACTGTTAAAGCTGCAGTGTGTAACTTTGAAATATTAACACCATTCAAATCATTGATTGATGAGTTCACACAATGCTGATTAAGCCTATCAGCTCCACACGACTGTCTCTCTGTGTTTCTCAGTATAGCATTGTTTTGTTTTCTTGTCTGTGGAGACACAGAGTGATGTGTTTGGCATCATGACTGATGGAGGGAAGGCGGAAGTGCAACAGCTACGCTGGTTAAGTGAGACTGCAGTGAAGTTTGGGTTAAAGAATACCTGGAGAAAACCATGAGTGAGGTGAAACCAATGTTGAAAGACAATTTTAGGTTAAGGGGTTAACCCCTGTTATCTGAAGCATGAGTGAGGTAGAGAGATACTGAAACAAATGCTGAAAGAGAACCGTTGGGAGGTGGACCAAGAGTCGTCCTTTCAGAAATCTCTGCAGTTTCAGCCGAGGAGTTGGGGAGTAATGACACTAGCAGTGTTTTGGGGACAGAAGTTACACACTGGAGCTTTAAGTCTCGCCTCCCATTTGAAAGTGGTATTGCATACTTAATGTTAGAATGTAGTAATCAATTAAACTGTATGCAACTTCAACCAGAGTGTAAAATGAGTTTCAAACCATTTCTCTGAAATGTTCTGCTGATGTACAATCCAAAAACAAAAAATCTTACACCTTTCATATTTGGTTTTCTGTGATTTCCTTTTTCTTCAGTAAAAGTGTGCTTTGCTATTGGTTGAGGTTTGACAACTGCCACATAAAGGCCTCCTTTATTTCAAAGTGCTTAACCCAAAAATGATCAGCTGGTGGTCTCACTCTGATGGCAGATGCAGAGGCACAAGCTGAGGCTGATTTTACACAGCAGCGATTTAGACATGTTTGTTACAGGTCATATTAACGATGGCTCCGTCCAGTTCTTTAAAGTCGGGACAGTGTGACAGTGAACCAGCACACACCTTGAAACTGAGGGAGTTAAATGGAACTTAGCCATGAACAATTAGATTTTCCTACTGTGACCTGTCAAAGTGGCTGCTGTGCAAAGGGCCCACTGACTTCATCCTCTGGCCACATTAAGTTCCGGTAAAGGTTAATATAAAAAAAATTGTTATGGTCTATATTATATTCACTTTGTGTATTGGCAAAGGAGCATGGAACTCAAAACTGCACAAATGTAGAGAACTCATGGATGCGTTGTGTTACTTTGATGGTGTGTGTCCATGCTCAATAGCCTGGGGGGAAAACTCTCACAGGTATGAATGTAAACTGACTGCATTTATTATTATTATTATTATAATAATTTTTAATGTTTTTGAATCTTTTCTGGTTGCTTCTTTTAACTTTATGGGTAAGAAGAAAAGAGGAAAAAGGGTGAAAAGCAAAATCGGTTCTGATTAAACCACTACATTAGAAGTTAGACATTTCTATGTAATTGTAAATAGCTCTATCTCTGCTATGTCTGATGTATTATTTGCTGCAACCTGTCATCCTTGGTGGTTTTAACCAATCCTGATGGAGTTCATTATTTTTTTTGTCTCAGAAGATGGCTGTTGTCGCCTGGAATGTTTCACCTAACGAGGAGGGCGAGGGAGGAATGTACCACATTGGCAGTTTTAAAGGGGAGAGGGGTGTGGTGGGGCGGCGTGGGAGGAGGTATTCAGAATCAGGGCTCCACAGCATGGACTCCCTCTCTCTCTCTACCTCTGGTGAGGATTTTGCTCCACTGCAGCAAAATACAAAAGGACTCAACTCTGGACTGAGGCCACAGGTGCCAACAACTCATAAGCACTTGTAGCACAACTGTGTCTTGTTTTGCTAAAACCGTACAGATAGGTTTTTTGTTTTAAATATTTCCTATACGAATATTCTCCTGTAATACTGACTGTATGTATCTTTCACATACATCATATTAAAAACATGTGATGTATGTAATTCATACTTTGAACTGAGGTGGAAATTTCAAAGGTGACAGTAACTGCTGCATTTTTATTACTTGTGTAGCTATATTTTGTTCAACACAACCCTATTTGGTATTATTTGGAAAGATCCTGCCCATGTGCCATCTAATTAAGCAATAAATACAAAAAATAGAAATAAAACACTCAAAATAATGACCCACTATGTACGAGGATGTTATTTAAATACACTAAATGCTGCATTAATGTTATATCCCTGATAATGTATCAGTTGGTGGCAGTATTGCAACATTGTCATTCATGACGGGGTGTTTGATTGTTGGTTGTTTCTGTTTTCTGTGTTTTCTTTACAAAGATGTGTTTTTAAAAAACTCAGAGTTAAAGTACACAGGTGTACCTCTGCATGTTTGTACAGATGTCAATAGGAAATGACAGGAGGGGGATAATGGATGCTGAAGAATGAGCAGATCAAGCAGACAGGAAGAAAGATGGCATGACTGCACTCTGTTTGCTGCTGAGTCTCTTAACAGAGCTTTCATTTAACCACAAAGACTTCCAATTAACTCGTACCACTGAGACGTGTTCTGCAGCCTTACTGTTGTTACGATTGAAACAAATCAATCTGATCATAATCACAACACACGAACCACGTTGACTTTTCTTACAAGTGAGATTCAAAGTCCTTTTTTCTTTTTGAATCTTCAAGTTAGTAACTGTAAAGTTGTAAAGTATATTTTATTGTAAATAGCATCTGGGGGTCATTTTTACTCCTTTTGTAACAAAAACTGTGGATTTAAAATATATAAAATATATTTTAAGGATATTTACAGCACTAATAAAGAGATTCTACAGTAGTGCAGGTGTCTTAATCTGTACTACCTCACAACAATTCCGTACAGAGTAACAGCAGCAGCTTTCAGAGGCTACAGTTAATGCCATCTTATCCCTGTTTCTGTTCAGAGGCAGCTTTCCCTGTCCTGTCCTGCCTGTCTGCTTGAACTCTCAAGTTGTCAGTGAGAGAGAGAGAGAGAGAGAGAGAGATTGAGAGAGAAAAAAAAAATGCAGCTGCAGCAGCTCTGGTCATGAATATCAGTGGCTCTGGTCTGAGTTATCTAGCTGTAGCAAACTGCTGCTGCAGTGCAACAAGACTCTCTCTCTCTCTCTCTGTCTCTCTCCCTGCCCTGCGGCCCTGTCATGGCTGTTGTCTGTTGCCAGGAAACCACAAAGCACAGCAGCAGGGGATTGATATGCAGCCACACTGTGGGGAGGCAGGCGGGTCAACCAGCCCGCCACGATATGGAGGAAGGAAAGATAGATAGATGGATGGTCAGACAAAGGGGGAAGGGAGATAAACTGCAATGGAGGGAACTTTGTAACTCCAGGGTTGGGGACCTGCGCAGGAAGGAGGGGTGTCTTTAACTAGGGTGAGGAATTTGAGTGAAGAGGCCCTTGGTCGTGTAAAGTAGAGCAATGAGTCAACAACACCTGAGGCCCACTGGGTCATAGAGGTTATGGGAAGAAAGGTGAAAAAGCAGAGAGAAGGAGCAGTGAAGAGAAAGGGCTTAAGAAGAAGGAAAAATCAGAAAGAGAAAGAGGGAACGTAGGTGCTGGTTCAACCGCTTAGCTCTGATCACAGTGAGATTGCACATTCAAACCTGGTTTTCTTTAGGGACTATGAGCCGTCCCCTCCCTTTCTGTCATTCCTTTGGAAGATTGCTGTATTACCACACTGGGATTACTATTATTATTGTGATTATTAACTCTTTCTTTTGTACTGACAACAACTGGAACACTGTATAGATGTAAAGGTGGGGTTTCTTGCATTATGACGATGATTGAAACATGGATGTACATAAACTGTATCAATTAAAATTGACGATGCATTAAGCTTTTATATTTTGTGACTGTAAACGTTTTTCTACCCAGAGTTAGAGATGATTCAAACTGTTTAAGTGACATAGTTATTCAAGCAAAAACGGTGGGGCTCATCATACACGTCTGTTACACTCGATTACAACTAGTATTGTCCAAGGCAAAGAATGAAATGAATAACACTGACTATTTCTGATTCCAAAACGTTTCTTTCTCGTTCATCAGACAAGTTTCAGGAAGAATAACAGCAATAAAACAGATGACTAAAAACTGGTTAAATCCAATGCCATTAAATAAATAAATGGAAAGAAAAGCTCAATAAAATGTACATCATGGGGAAAAACATAGTGGACAAAGAATCAAAATTACTTTTTTAAGTCCAGATGGGAAGAGACCATGAAGACTGAAATAACTGGTCAGTAAAAAGTAGAAAGATGGCAGATGAACTGGATTTGTATGGAAAAGAGGAAAATAAGTGTACATGGGCATTTCTACAAAATGTTTTGGAACTGATTGGTGAAGAATACAAATAATATAAACTACAACAGAAGTGTAGTTAGTTTAATGTTTTCTCTCTCTCTTGTGGCAGTCATGATGTGAATTGTTATAATGGCCACTCTGCTCAAAAAAACAAACAAAAAACAGCTAAATAATTCGTATAAAGATTTTACATGTGATTTAAAGTGACATAAATGCCAGCAATGACAACCGTGAGGTTATATGGTTTACCAACACTATACATACACATCTCTCGGTCACCATGGCAGCTGGGAGAAGCTCATGCTGTTGCCCTTGACAACTGGGCTCTTCATGGGGACCCTCAGGCGGTGACTCCTGTTAATGGCACAGACCGTTAAAGTCAATCAAATGATGCACCGATAACTGTATTCATGTCTTTAAAATGTTATTAAAGTCCAGGAAATATAGTTGAGCTTAAACAGGTTTTCAGTTGTGCATCATTTTATTGCATATAACTGCATTTAAATTTAGTAAAAAGTGTCAGACCTGGAGGATGGATCCGTCCTCTGTGGCTTTTCCAGAGGTTTCATACATTTCCTTCCTGTTAAAGGTTTTTTTTGGGGAGTAAACAAGAGTCTAAGGACAGAAGATGTCTATGGGTACATTGTAAAAAGGACAATAGCATGATCATACAAAAACAAAAATGTGCCAACTGTGCAGGGCTAGTATATGATGTAGCATCCTGGAATTAATGTTATTTTGAGTGTTTGTTTTACCGTTGTAGTTACTTTGAGCACCCCCACTCTAAAAGTGCTGAGTGCACTCTAGAATTTGCACGTACCAGTCACACACTCCCCTATGAAAAAAGAAGAAGGAAAAAAATGGTGGGGTCGGGAGGGGGGGTTTGCACCCCAAAGCTGCAGAACAATGAAAGAATGGAGGGGCAGATTTCCATAACACTGTCCACGTCTGCAGCTCTGAGCTGCTCATATACTGACCTGGTGAGAAAATGCTTCTCTCACGTCAGCACATGGAGATCACACTCCTGTTTGTGGGGTTGAATGGGGCAGTGTGACAGGTCCACACACTGAAAAAGAGAGGAAACTGGAAGAGTGTAAACACAAAAACAAGACAGGAGCGTTGGCAGTCTGGATATTCCTTTGTGCCATTAACAGTGGCATCAACATACCAACTATAATTAGGATGAAACATTTCAAATAGGTAATTGGGGTTGGGCTTTGTTTAAAATGTCACCGTGTGAACGGCTCAGCCTGGAATAATTTTGCAGGTTTAAAAGGGTTGTAATTGGAGGAGAGTATAAAGGGGCAAAAAGAGTCTCCCTGTGGCTGCCAAAGATGAGGAAACTCAGTCAGTGTGCCTGGAAGCCGGCTACTGAGTGGGAGTGTATTCATGGTGACTGTGTGTGGAAAAAAAAAAGTGGGCGTATGTGTGTGTGCTTGTGTAGGAGCATTTGTGGAATGTGTGTGTGTGTGACTGAGGCACAAACAAGACAAAGGGGAGAGCAGACTGGGGCCAAATGAGCAGATAAAAGATGAGCTGGACAGTGTGAGACGCTGCTGGACGCTCACACCTGAGCAAAATGAGATCATCTGCATTCAATCAGCTGAATGCAAGCAAAACAAACAAGTCCCGGAATATCTGCTTAATGTAAATGACTGTTTTTCCTGGACTGAGATTTCTCTATCAACAATTGACTTTGACGTGACTGTTGTCAGTTGAATTACAAGGTTAATTACGATTAACATTTAACATGCAAATGAGCTTAAATTAATTGAGTTTAAGTGCCCACACAAAGAAAACAGGCATGAAAAAAAAAACTCCCGTCACAGATTCTTTTTTTGTGTAAGAACAAAGAATACATGCTAATTTTATTCAGCACAAACAAAGCAAAACAAGGAAATATTAACGTCAAACGAAGTACAACATGTTTCATATCCAAATCTAACCAGTTTTATGAACCAATAAATATCATAGAGCAACAGCACTCCCACAAACATGGAGCTTCACCTTGACAACGAGGCAGAGAGAACAGTGTTGGTCTTAACAAGGTAGTGTGAAAACGGAGGAGGATAACTTTTTTTTCCAGCATGTAGAGAGATAGAGAGAGAGAGAGAGAGAGAGAGAGAGAGAGAGAGAGAGAGAGAGAGAGAAAAAGGAGAACTGGTGCAATCCAGTCTGTGGCTCCTGCCGTTGCCCCCGGATACGGATGAAGTGAAAGCGCAAATTTGGAGCTGGAAGGAGCTGCAGCTGCCTGGTTTCCATAGCGATGGTGGATGCAGTTCAAGTGAAGAGAGAGGCAGAGAGAAAGGCTATAAGACAGTAGGAGAGATGGAACAAGAGACTCAGAGAGAGATGGGATCACACTACGGTGGACAGGAGGGATCAAATATTTGACTGTAAACAGAAGTGTGGTGGACAGACGGGCAGTGAAGGGAGGGAGGCAGGGTGAAGGGGGGACTCAAAGAGGAGGAGTGGGAATTTCTGTAAGGACATTGAACTCAGACATGGACCCCCAGGACTTGCCACTGGAGATCGCCACCTTCAGGGGGACCTAGGAAACATGCACAACACACATAAAGAAAAGGGGAAGGGTGTCGGCTACATCGAATGCCATCACTGTCTGAAATGTTGTCCAACTCAACACCAAGATAACTGAGATTTTGAGGCTGGTTTTATTACAAATGTATTATCTCCCTCTGTCCTCTTACTTCACGGCGGGTTCGTAAGTCCTCCCCAGCCCCGTGGTTGTCTGACTGAGAGAGCCACGATACGGGCAGCAGAAAGGAAATCAAAACACCCTGACGACCTGCTTTCCTAACATTCTCTTCTCTCCACCTCCACTGCCTCTATCTCTGCAATCTCTGCCAATCAATCTTTCTATCAGACTAAAATTCAATCCTCTTTCTCTAACCCCATAAAACTTACCTCGATCTTCTCTAACCTCCTTGACCCCCCTGCTCCCTCCTCCCTTCTACCAATTCACTTTGTCAACTACTTCACAAAAAAAGTAGATGACATTCGCTCTTCTTTCTCAACCCCACCTCCTGATCTCACCACTCTACCAACCACAAATTCAGCTCCTTCTCTATCCTCTTTCACCCCTCTATCTCAAGATCAAGTTCTTTCCCTAATAACCTCTTGCCCTGGTTGCTTTCCTCTTGTTTGCACCCAAATGTTGAAATGCACTCTTCTTGTAAGTTGCTTTGGATAAAAGCGTCTGCCAAATGACATGTAATGTAATGTAATATGACAAATAACTCAAACTCAAAATGATTTTACTTTCAGGCTCCTGTCACTGACCTTGAGATGGATGCCCAGATAGTCTATATGCTGCAGGGCCTCCATGGTGCTCTTTACCAGAGCTGCACACACATGGCAACACAAATATTAATGACCAGGGTTGTAAATGATATATTATATATATATATATTGTTACATGAATGAACCAAAGCAGGCTTTGAAGGTCCAGCGTGTAACATGTAGGGCAGTTTATTTGAAGGAATGACATAAACTACACATAATTATGTTTAAATGAGTGAGTAATTTCTTTAAATTAAGGGTTACATTTAAGTTCACATAACCTTAGAAAAGGCCTTTTGTGTACTTAAGGAATTATGAATGCTGCCATCTTGGCAGCCTGAAGAAACAAATTGGCAGCCAATGTACATGCTCTCTTGACATTCGTTGTGGTATGTGAAGGCCACCGTAGTTCCCTGATGTCCTTGGTAAAGGCAGGAGTAGGTGGAGGAGTCCTTCCCATTAGTTGTCACTAATTCCTCCATACTGGACCTTCCAATGTCTACGATAAATCGATTCATATTGGAAAACTGATTCCTGAATCTGACACTGAATGCAGCGCACTCACCCGCAAAGCGCTCCACCTGGGAGTCCTGCACTTCGTACAGGAGCTCGTCGTGGAGTTGCGCTATCAGCCTGCAGTTAAAAACACATTCACTACAACTACTTAAAAGTTTCCTACAGTTACCAACAAACAACCACAACAACCTCAAGTCTACTTTCTCTCTACTCTCAACATTCTCCTCTGGATCTGGTATACTTTGGCTCATGCTTTGAGTGTGTTTACTCGAGCTGAATGTTTGGCATGTAACAGCAGCAATCATTTGGGGAAAAAGCCTCAGCTCTTCAAAATTAGTTGGCTGGCAGAGTTGTTAAAAGCTTCTTGTGTGTTTTGGTCTGACAGCCTCAGTCACTTCCAGTCCATGAATATACACGTTTTACCTAGATTCAAATAGATGTGAGAGCTACCGCATATTTTGTTGCAGTAAACGTATGAAATGAAGGAAATAGTGTTAGTTCTAAATATGGGAGATATATCTTACACATAATGTGAGCATCCTTAGTCAGTAGAGCTGTGTTTAGTGTTTGTACCTGGCCGTAACAAATGAGGAGGATGTGATGAGGTTGAAGATTCTGATCATGGCCATCTTACAGAGATCAGCAGCAGAAGCTGTGCATAAACCATAGATTGTACAAAAAAAGAGGACATAGGCTTCAGATTCTCCTGAAGATGCCAAAGCAAAAGTAAACAGCCTTTAGGGAGCGACTCTGCTGGTTGCAAAAGGAAGTCTGTTTGAATTGAAGTCTATGGGGAAATTAGCTTCAAAGTCTGCTTGATTTATAACATCATTAAACATTTTCTTGAGGGGTTAACGGCTTCAATCAAGTTTCAGCTCTTCTTCAATTAAATCATATTCCCATTTAGAGGAAAATAGATGAAGATGAACATGGAACAACGTTTGCAGGTGATGTCTGGTTGCAAAATGTAAAAATGGCGAGTGAGTCCAGATACTTTTCTTTAGATTTAACTGCTTAGATAATAGTAAACACTTAAAATGTCATCAAATCCAACATTTTAAAACCTAAGGTGTAACATCAGTGATGTTATGAACAAAGGTTTAATAATACTGGTAACTGGCTGTCTAATATAGTTAAACAGGTCATAGAAGTGCAGGAAAAACACTATGTTACCCACAGAGACATGGGCTCATGTGTGTATTCTAAAGTATTCTAAAGTGTGTAAGTGTGGCTCATGCTCACTGCTGACAGCATGTAATTTAATATAGAGAAAGCGAAAGATTTGTATTCTAAATGTAAATTGACTGTAAAAAATGGTATTGATCACTTATCTTTTGGAAAATAAGGTGAAATGTGCAAGGTGGTTGATTTACAGCGCTCCTGTGACGGTGCATGAGATACCTGAGCTGTGGTGTGTAATTGTAGCAGCCCTTTTCGAACTACAGTACGATTCTGTGAAAACTTTAAGAAGGTCCACATCAAACGGACCACACATAACTACAGGTCATCCTACCTTGGACTGTAAAGTTGACAGCCTGCCTCTCAGCCTGCATGCGAATTCCCCAATCTGGAGACTTAATGTTAGGAAGAATTCGCCGACGACCCATGATGGATAGCACGTACCCTTGAAAAGGCAAAAAATAAATATGAGCTATAACCTTTAGACAAATTTACATTGAGGACAAATGGGCGTTTGTCTGAAGGACTGGCCCTCTCAGGACCCACTGAATAGCAGCTATGCTTCTTTGAGATTCACAGAACCCAGAAACCAGCAAGTATTCTAGTTCTACTTTTAAGTCCGACTCCACATCAACACATCAACCATACCATATATTTATCTGTTTATTTTCTAAGTGTAAACTGATAGTGATAAAAATAATTCACTTGAGGCAATTTGTCACAAGGCTTTTTCAAGTCAGCAAAGATTCTCTTTAAAGCATGCAGCTGATGTAGAAGGAAGCTCAAACCTAAGACTAGTAAATACATTTGTCAATATTGATAATTAAAAATATGCTCAGATACGTATCGATATGGGGCCACACGGTGGTGTAGTGGTTAGCACTCTCGCCTTGCAGCGAGAAGACCCGGGTTCGAGCCCCGGTTGGAACAAGGGCCTTTCTGCATGGAGTTTGCATGTTCTTATATTATTATTATAATATATATAATTATTTTCAGTATTTTCCTGGGTATCAGTACTGAGTTTCTGAGATGCATTGTAACAACACTGGTAGCAAGTAATTAAGTAAAAAAAAAACAAAGCATGTCTAGACTGAAACATTTTTGTGATGACGAGAGAAAATGTCTGGACTGACAAAATCACAGTTTTGAACTTCGAGAAGACATGAAAACAGCCTGAGTGTTATTTAAAGAACAGCTACATGAAACCTCTACAGGAGATTATTGTAGGGCTACAATGAAGAGTTTTTACATCATCAATTAATCTGTCAATTATTTTCTCGATTAATTGATTAGTCCAGAAAATGCAGAAAAATATTGATTGGTGTTTTGTCAACCTCAAAATGATGATGTTCTCAAATGTCTTGTTTCATCCACAACTGAAATGATTCCATTTTAATTACCTCTGTTATATGAAGCAAAGAAATCAGAAAATATTCACATTTATGAAGCTTGTTTTATATATTACAAAACACTTCAACTGAATAATCGATTATCAAAATAGTTGGCAATTCATTTAATAATTGACTAATAATCGATTAGTAGTTTCAGCCCTAGATTATTGTCACAGCAAGCTTAGAATGACATATTCAGCCACACACCAAGTTTGTGCAGCTATCCATCATGGTGACTTTTATTTATTAAGCAGCCTAACCAAAGCCTTATCCAGAACCTGAACCTATTTTTCTTCATTCGGCTTCTCCCTTTAGGGGTCACCATGAATGCCTGACCCTAAACTTAACCATCCATTTTCTACCGCTTTATCCTCGACATGAGGGTTGCAGTTCCTCAGAAAGGAGGTTCTGCATCATTAGGACCAGGTCTTGGTCTCCTTGAGGACTACTCGTCCTGACAAGGTCAGTGTTTACACCAGAAAAGGTCCTAAAGAGGTCACAAATCCAAGTAAAAGCACACATACACACACTATATTATGCAGGTATGTAGGTATGCAGCATGCACAAACACACACATACACAGTGAGCCCAGTACATTCCACCAGCTGAGCAACAATGACATGGGCTTTAGAGCTAAATCCTTTAGAATCCGTTACGATGAGGGAAACAAACCATGGCATTAAACCTGATTGACTCTTCCGAGAACACACACACACACACACACACACACACGTGCGTGTGTGAAGCGTGAATACATAGGAAATAAGCACACACCAACACTGACGACCACAATACCTTACTCACAGTGAATTCATCAATGACACATGAGTGCAACCTTTTCACTCGGAGCGTGACCTTTGTTCTGGGGCCCGGTGACAGAAATGTGGCGTGTACTTTGTGTCAGTGAAAACACATCACATGAGTGATTCCACTGATGGGCAGGTATACTGGAATGTGGGTGTTGGTCAAGGTCAAGTTGGTTTTTCTAGTTTGGACATTGCTGTTCATGATGGCCGCGCAGTTTTCACAGTCAGTGCTACAAGGGGAAAGCGGGAGAGTAAGTGATGGGCAACACTTTACCATCTCATTTATTAAAACCTTGTGGTATTGCACTGTGGTAAAATATGGAGCCTCAGAAGGTACAGGGAAAGAAAAACGATAGAAGGTTGGAAAGCTTGGAAAACTGAAGATGTACTTATGTGAGGAAAGGTTTTGCAAGGTCTCACAAACTTTAAATGCAGAACATTGTTTATTTTGTGGTTGCTTGGTCATTTAGGAATTAGTCAAATGGGAGAGTGATGGAGGAAGGGCGCTTAAGAAAACCTAAGCACTGAGTCCTTGCAAAAATAAATTTTTCGTAATTAAATGATCATATAATATTGCTGTAAGTGACTGATTTCATGCTACATATAATTTGTCTTCATAGAATCAAAACCAAATCAGATAAAGGTGCATCCATCACTTTTTTATAAAACAAACTGACCTCAAATCTGCTGTAACTGTATTCAACTATATCAATCTTGTCATTACTATCAAGCTTTTGCTGTTGTTGCTTATTGATGTAAAATAATGGAGAGATGTTTATTCCATATGCATACGTATGATTCTGGTTTTTGGTCTTCCGTATTTGTTAATCAAGCATGTTTTGTTTTCAGATTTTAATTATATTAAGTGATTATAATATATTCACAACTTTGGTGACAAAGAAAAACCAATCAAAATATTCCTGTTTCTGTCCTTTGTTCCCTTCCCTCTGGGCTGCTACGTTTTCCTCTTTGTTCTCCACTACATCCTATTTCTTTTCTTCTTTGTTTTCTTCTCCCTCTGCCACTACACCCACACTGTGACACTGACCTCACCTTTACAATGCCCTTTCCCATATGCTGTATTTACATCCGATATTTTGACAGTAGCACAGCCAGCAGTGCTCACT
This sequence comes from Solea solea, assembly GCF_958295425.1. NCBI lineage: Eukaryota > Metazoa > Chordata > Actinopteri > Pleuronectiformes > Soleidae > Solea > Solea solea. Next base: position 11,210,525 of record NC_081136.1, read on the forward strand.
TTGTTTCTGCTCAGTCTGCCAACATCAAACTGTATCAGATACCAATCGACTTCACACTCACTGCAGAGTGAATCAGGAGCCACAGCATTAATCTTTGATCCGAGTCACAACACACCAACCAAAGGCAGTCAATCTACTGTCATACTGTGCACCTCCTTCCTCTCTTCTCCTCCTCCTCCTCCTACGGCAGAATATTTTATCGATCAACTAAATTTCTCTTTGGGAATGAGACACACACACAGAAAAATGGAAAAAAAAGAAGACAAAAAACAGACGACAAAAGGAACAAAGAGAAAGAGCCAGACAGACTGAGGGACAGCAAGACCGAGCGTGTGGGATGAATGGGGCAGATAAATCCCAGCACAGTCTCCGATGGGAGCATCACCATGGTGATGAGCTGAATAAAAACCCACTCTTTGGCGCAGCATCACTCTGCCCCTGAGAACGAGGAAGCTTCTTCTGAGATCCATGTGCAGCATTTTGGAAGACTGAATCCATTACGCTGCTTCGATTTAGAGGCTGACACCGGAAAAAGAGAAAGTGATGAGTGGGGAAAGGGGCGTGTCATCACTGACAGATTGCAGTGGGTCAGTTTTTTTTGATAAAAGGAGTTGGTCATTCCAGCCAGCATTAAACTTCCCACAACCCTGACCTGATTCATCATGTTTACTTGGGGACAAGGTTATTTTTCACCACTTGTTTTGCACGATAAAATTAGCGTGGACCTACTTTTCTAGACAAAAACAGCCAGAGAGACGTGCTGAAGTTAACAGACACAATTAGATCTTTCTCACTGATGCCGACTAATCGGATTAGGTTGTAATTGGTTTACATCGTAACCTCTCGGCGGTTTTATTAGTGGGAACGTCAACACTGCACACATGAAATGAAGTTAACACTGGGTTAGATGACAAACCAGCTGGGGTCATACTCCAAACATCAGTTGGATGAATTGTTCTGGTGCACTCTGACTGACAGTGGGCTCATGTTGACGTGTGCAATCGGGGTTAAAGTGAAGACTTTACACTATTCTGAGTGAGCGTGTTCAGGTGTGCTGTGTTGGCAGTTAGTTGGAATATAAATAGATCTCAATAGATCAGCCCCTTCACAAAACCCCTCCCCTTCAATATCGACCCTTGGCAGTTTGTCTCATTCCTGCTAATGTAAGCACATCCGCGTCTTCCTCAGCCAAACACACAACTCCACAGTGAGCGTGGGTGTATTTGTGCTTGTCTAAGACACTCGACCTACCTCGTAGAAGTCGAGAGTGCAAGGGGAAACACGTTTTACGCTGACATTAATCCTGAGCTTAACTTTGACCTTGACCCTAACTTTTATTTTGCTATGGAGTTCTGTGAAAACCCATTTCCTCCCATTTTGAGGTAATCATTTGCAAAGAGGACACAAATAGAATATGGATGTACACAGACCTTGTTTGTGGCACAGCTGGATGGTCTTCTGGATGAAAGTGTGGACTTCTTTGTATGTTTGGAGGAAGCTGTCCTGGAACTGGCTGGCCTGGTCAGCACTCACCCCCAGGATCCCTGATAGTCGCTCACGGCCTGCAGAGAACATTTACTCATAAAATAACGCACATTTAAAAATTAAAACTTATATTGGCAGAATATCCAGGGGATGTGAAGCAGATATTAAATGTATAAAAATGTGTATGAGTAATAGTAGTTAAACTTTATTAGTTAATATCAATCTGTCGCAATAACTCTGGACAAGAAAGTAATTAAACACATCTCCCCGCAACATTGGACTATTCCTCTAATATCAATGCTCTGCGGTGATTTGCATCATGAGTGACCTTAGTGCCAAAGACCTTGAGGGGACACATGACAAATCTGAGAATTTTAAAAGAGCTAAATCGCCTTTATCGTGACTGACTGAGGAGATGTGAGGGGAGAGTGGAGAGGCTAAGTTGAAAGGACGAGAGGGAACAGAGGACAGACTGGACCAGAGGGAAAGATAAATACAGAGGAAAAAAGGAGTAGAGCCAAGTGAAGGGTGAGAGATGACAAGAGGACAAGATAAAAGCAGAGTTGGCAAAATACAGGGTGTATGCGTGTGTGTGTGAGTGAATTGTGGATTACAGCTCTGACGGGTGTTATGTTGATATTTGGTTAGTGAAGAGTAATGTCACTGTAAGCAGCCTGAAAGCTAATCACCAAACCTGCATACAGCAACACACACGCTAGCTTATTGTTATATACTTTCAATGTTGGACCAGAAACAGATATTTTAAGAATGTTTTTTAACAAAAGAGGTTTTAGACTTGATAGTGTAAGTAGGATTTCAAGCCAATTGCGGTTTTACCCTTTATATATAGGTAAGTTGAATCAAGTTAGTTTGATACATTAATAAAATTAAGTTTTCCTTCAAATATCTTATTATTAATCCAACTTAAACCAGAGGTTTTACTGAGGTCCATCGTGGTTGAAATGACGGTTAATTACTGCATACTTTGATTTTTTTTTAAATTAAATTAAGTAGTGTTAGTTACTTACTACATCATTTGTGATGGCAAAAATATCCAACATTTAATTTTAAAGAGTTAGCCTCAGAAATTGCTGAAACATGAAATGATCATGGTTATGTGTTTTAGGGTGCGTTGAGCATGAGGCCCGGCATAGACCTGGTTTTAACATTCTTCTTGTGTTATCTGATCACATATTGATAGCTCTAATACCCGATCACAAACGCTTCTAATCAGCACTGATATGTTGGTTTATATGTAACCACCGCCACAAATTAACACTGTTTGACACATTATTTCTTTTTTTTCTAAAAAAACATAAAACATATTTCATATTTCACTAACATGGAAGAACACATTCATCGACTCACACAGACGAGCATAAATAAGACACGTGTGTAGTCAGACTTGTTAAAAACAATGTGTTATTCTCGTGAACATGACATCAGTGTGTATTTGAATAAAGTATGGGGGAAGCCAGATGTGATCACACCTGGTCACAGGCGACGCATCCAGGATGCATTTTTATGCCAGGTGTGAACAGTCTTTCTTAAGGCTGTCTGCATACAATCAGATCACTGAGGATGGATGTCCTGATGGATGAATCAGGACTAATACGTGGGACACATTTAGGATTCACTGACCAGATCCAGAGTTCTTTTAGCAAGGACCGTTAACTATACGAAAATATTTCTACACTTCTCAGTGTTTCTAATACATCGGGTTAATGTGGCACCCAAAAACACAGTCAACACTGACCACCACATATTGATTTTCTAATTTCTGTCCCTATGTGAAATGAAAAGCTGCCGTCTAGCAAATTGGTTGGCTCAGCCCCTCCTCGCTTCTGTCTCTCTCTCACACGCACAGACACACGGACCTGCTCTTGTCGAATTTGATTACAAATGACTTTTATCTGCAAATAGAGTGTGGAAATAGGATCTAATCACAGGTGGTCACTTGAGATGCATGTGGAGACGCACTCTGATGTAAGAGTGCTTTACTTGAAGCAGTTCATTTATGACGGGATTGTCATCCGAGTTTAAAGAAAATGGTAAAATGAAATAGTGGCTTCACTGATAATAATGGCACAGTCAGTATATTCACAGTTTTCCATTCTGTTCATATTAAGTTAATGTAATTAAACATAAAAAAGCTCTAAGAACAGCTTGACCAGAGGAGAAAAATGTTGAAAGCTGAAAGGAATTTGAAGATACAGTAGATGCCAGTGTGGATGATTTTCCACTACATGTTCCCAGCTCGCCTCGACTCTACACAGTTTGGTTTGTGTTTCCATTACAATATAGTACCTCCTCAGCTTGGGCGGAGTCAGCACAGCACAGCTGCATGAAACTGCCGTGACTTTGTTTTACATGCGACACACACAAACAAGTGACTAGTTACTTTTTAAGCAGTTTATTTTGAGTGTACTGAATCATTAGAATCAGTTAATTAAAGAGATTAGTTCAGTACTTCCTGCATGACCACAGCACAGACTCTGTCTGACACTGGACACTGGACCGAAATACAGCAGCAGGGTTTGTGATGCCACTCTTGATGCCACCCATGTTTTTAGTATTGTAAAGTCTTTTTAACAGATCTACAGTTCGGCAATGTTTGGCTTGATTCTTGTGTCACACGTCTTGCTCACGCCACTTCCTATGATGGCGCTCTGACCAACAATGGCCGGCAGTCTGACAACGTCACGCATAGTGTTGACTCAGCTTGCTTGGAACCTCGTCAGAGCAAGTGCTAAACAAGTACCAGGTACCAGGTACTATCACTAGTGGAAAAGGGGCTTATGTGCAAATGTTTTACATATCTTACATATGGCCCTGTAATGCCAGGTCTGATCACGGCTTAAGCTGAATATGTATAGTAACAGGGACAGAGAAAGATGATGTAGAGTGCACACGCTCTGGATAAGTGCGTCTCTGTGTCTGAGTGAGGCCACACACTCCTGCTGAATGAGGTCAGGTCAGAGAGTGACCTTTAACCTCTGTTCCCTGCACGGCTCCGTTTAAAATCCCTGCTCAGGCTCTTTTGTCCTTTTAGTTTGCACTCTCTCATCTCATCTTCTATTACTGCAGCAACTTTCCTGTTAATTCTGCCCCTAAAAAGTTCCGATTAAATATAGCTGTTGCTCATTTAAAGTCTTCACCTGACAAATAATGTATCATATTAATCTGATTGAATGAACAGGGAATGATATTTAACTTCTCGCTGCATCTGCTTGTCTCACTTCTTTCATCTTTCTTTTAATTCTCCAACATCATCTCTTGGTCTTTTTTTTTATTAGTTGACCTATTTGTTTAATGCATGCATGTGTATGTGTGTGACTGTGCTTGAGTCCACAGCACTGCTCTGCCCCTCCTCCCTGGCCTGATTATTGTCTCTCAGAGAAAGCTTCCTTTTAGTATTCAGTATCCATGGCAACGTATCCTTCCATGAAGAGCTGTCTGTCTATGCTGATCAGGAGCTCCCTCAGCTCCTCTTCTCATTTCTCTTGCTCCCTGCCCCACCCACTCTTTACTCTTCCCCTTTCCCCTACATTACACTCTCCTCCACCAGCTCCCCCTTTCTTTTTTGCCTTCAGCCTACATTTTCTGCATCTGTCCTACACCTCGCACTGTCTCACTCCATCACTACATTTTACTTGAAATTCTGAACTCTATATTTCTCTTTCGCATCCCATATGTTTCCCAAAATGTCTAAAATTAAGAGGTTTTCCTCCTGACAGGCTGAGCTTTAGTGAATCATTTACCTGTGTGTGAGTGAGTGACTCTGCTGGTTTATTTTTATTAACACCTGCTGAGCTGCAGTTCCAACTAAAGAAGAAATACCACACAACACTCCACCATGAGCTTGAGAGCGCCAGATATAGATAAACTCCTGAATGCACTGAAAGCCTGAGTGAGAGATTGCCACTGGCCCACTTCCATACATATAGTAACTGATGCAAAGCATGTGCTTTAGAGTTACAGCTGATTGACTGATTAAATCAAACATATTTTCAGCAGGATGAAAGTAGTAAAAGTCCTGTTTTGATGATATACTTTGGCTGGGTCGGAGTGACAGAGGAGTACATGAAACTAACAAACAATATATATATACAGTATGTATGTGTGTGTATATATATATATATATATACACATATATATATATATAGCGTCATCTATTCCGTCATAGGAACTGGCGTGAGCAAGACGTGTGACACAAGAATCAAGCCAAACATTGCCAGCGTAGAACTCAACAACCTATTCTTCAGCCTGCCGTTTTAGTCATTAGTAATTATCGGGGATCTCAGTGTGTTTGCTGATATCCGATAATATATTTTGAAGCCACTATCGGCCTATACCGATAATAAAATTGGTAAATTTATTATGGTTTACAAATCAAATCTCTTGTCACAATTCAAGTAGTAAACGATAATTGTGTGCACATGTGTGTACAAAATATACAAGTTTTTTAAAATATACATTTATTTTTTATTCCAAAAAATTAACAGCATTATTAAGTGTACGTTAAAGCTGCTGTCATCTGACATGATCCCATTTTTCAAAATATATTTGACTCCACTGGCCACATGTGTGCGTTTTTTGTATGTAGGAATAAATACATAAATAAATATGTCCATGGGCACCAAACATTTAGTAAGCCACAAAACATTTGTGGCTTTTTAAAATCCACTGCCAATGACGTGCCACATGTCCACTAATGCAAAAACAAACACAAGCACACAGGTCTCTGTGTGACACCGAGTTGTATCACCCTGGTCATGTGTCATGTTAACAAAAACACATATATGTGTGAACTGCAAATGGCACAGAGTCTCTTTATGAACCACAGGGCTGCATTATACGTTAATTTTCCTCTTCCTCCTCCCTCACATCACCCATCTGTGTCCACTGTGTGCAACTGGGAATGTGTTTGCTTTATCTCAGTAAAGATCACTGGGGCTCTGTCTTCTTGTTTGTGACTTTTAACACAATTACATCCTTTAAACATTTAACTACGGCAAATTCGAAAACAATCATGAAATAGGTCTTGGAATGGGACGTTCTATAATATCACACGGCATTGTGATAAAAGAAAAAGAAGCACTTTTAGTAGATTGCAGTAAAGCTTCTTTATCAATATTATTGAGAATGGGGAAGTTTTTAGTTTTTTAATTTTTTTCACTATAGATTTTTACATTAGTAACATTTTTGTAACATTAGATCATCAGAGGGTTCACCCATTTATACACCAATACCGTGATTCGATCATAAAGCCCCACTGCTCTGTGAGAATATGTTTGTCTGTGTGTTTGCAGTACTCACCTGCCCCGTACACAACAGAGTACACAATACGTTTGGCATGTTCCCGATCCTCAGAGGTCACCTCGCCCTCACTCATCCTTTTCCTGAACGACATAGAAAAAACATATGAGGTGAGTAAAAATGAGGGAACAAGACTTTTAATGGAACTCAAGCTCTTGGTTGATCAGTTGGTTGAGTTCTGACAAATAAAGCAGGTACTGATGACCCTAAGATGATGCTTTCCTCCAAAGTTGTGACTGCGTTTTGCTTTCAAACATGAAAAGAAAAATATTTAATATTCAATATAGAAAAGAAAAATTAAATCCAACATTTTTTTTTAAATAAAGACACAATAAAAAGCTATGAGAAAACATGGATCAGGTTTTAATTACTTGTTGTCCATTTTAAACAAAAACAAATGAGGAAACAGAGACAAGTAAGGAAGTGGACAAGAAACAAACAAAGAAGAGGGGTAAAAAAAATTAAGAATATTATGAAAAAGACGACAAATAGAGAGATTACAAAGGCAGATTAAAAAGTATTAAAGAGAAATGAGGGAGGGAGGGAGAGAGAGGGAGAGAGAGAGAGAGAGAGAGAGAGAGAGAGAGAGAGACAGAGAGAGCATGAAAGAACAGAACTTGCATGGAAAAAAGTAAAAATACGGAATGTACATATATACCAAAGATAGAAAGACCAAAGAATATGACAAGGACGGGGGGTAGGTTAGAGGGGATGGGACAGGGATTGACAGACCGAGACAGTTATGTAATGTGACTTGTAGACAGTCGTAGTACTGCACGTCTGACAGAGAGGAATGTCTGCAAAGAGGCATTTCTGGAGGGACTGATGGAGAGCTGCCAGTGGTGATCAGTGTTGCGTGTGCAACACACACACACACACACACACAGAAAAAATGTTGTCTGTAGCCTCAGCTTTAATATGAAGTAATTACACATGAAATGCTAACTGTTGTCTCCCACAAACACACTCAAATCAGTATCTATCTGCTACATGTGGGGTTAAAGTCAATATTGGGTGATGTAATCTCAAAAAGGTAACTTAGAGGTGAGCATCTCCCCTTATTGTCCAAATAGGGTGAGAAAATCCATACTAGCTTTCACTGCCCCCTGGTGGAAAGGCATGAATCTACTGGAGACTCTAAATTCAGTATACATCATATTTTTGAAACACACTCGAGTTTGTCTTAAGCTTTCCTTAAATTGATTAATTGAACATGTTGAGGGTGTATGAGGGTGTCCTGTCCATGAGAGAATGAGGCAGTTGTCATGGTAACAATGTTAGAGTAGTGTTTGAAGTGAAGGAGAAGGAAGGCAGACTGGAAGTGAGAGAGGGAAAGAGAAACCCTGTGGATCATCAACACTGGCTTTTACACAGGTACAGGTATCAAGTATCAGGGTATTTCCAGTGTGTGTGTGTGTGTGTGTGTGTGTCTGTCTGTCTGTCTGTCTTACCACTGAGAGGCCAGCATGGTAAAGACGTCGGCCTGGGGGTTGCTAAAAATGCGAAGCAACTCAGGGTCAGAGGAGAGATGAGCCAAGAGCCGCAGCTCCACCTGGCAGAAGTCTGACACACATAGTATACACTCATTAGCCACTTTATTAGGTACACCTGTTCAGCTGCTTGTGAGCTACAATATCTAATCAGCCAATCACAGGGCAGCAACTTAATGTATGCAGGCAAGCAGACTAGTGAAGACAACCTGTTCTAGGTCATCAGAACCAGGAAAAAAGGTGATTTAAAGCCGCAGTGCGTAACTTTGGGAATTTTTATTGTTGTTGTTGATGTTATTATTCTGCCTCTGTTTGGTCCTTGTGAACAAAAATGATGTAAAATGATTTGTATACTGCATCCTTTATCTGAAAACAGGCTCTGTAAAGCAATACTATCAGACCTGACTGTGGAAGCGTGTGTGTGTACAGCAGCAGTGCATGGGCAGTCGGACAAAAGAAATACTTATCCCATCTAATTGTTCAATAACCAGGTTTTTTTTTGTGTTTTTAGTCACACTTTCAAATCATCACTTTCCTTGCTCAATGTTACTTTTCGGTGGGTCTCGATCGGTTCACTTCCTGTGGGCAGCGCTGGAATGTTGCCACAAGACACAAGATCTTATTACTGCTATGCTGAGAAACACAAACAGAGTCACGTGGAGCTGAAAGGTTAAATCAGCTTTGTGAGCTCATTTTTGACAATGGTTTTAAACTAATACAAATAAAAGGAAATATACAGTGAGCAGCATTCCTCTGTTAGCCAGACGTGAGAAGAAAATGACCAGACCAGTTTGAAATGATAGAAAGGCAACAGTAACCACTTCATTAGCTGTCCTGTGTTACAAATTAGTCATTCATATAGATGAAGAGAGCAATAGCAAACAGTGACACAGTGACAGCAAAAGAGCAAGAGTGAAGTGAAGAAACTCTTTGCCTCTTACATGTTTGTCCCAGTGTCACTGATGATCACAGTGTAAAGTGGTGAGCCTAAAATATGGCCAATTTTCCCTTCTGCTACCAAAAAAAAGCATAATGCTGACAAGAGAAAGCTAAACAATTTTGTGCTATCAAAGCTGATTTTGCCCTAAAGTGGAGACAACTTTGGCAGCTTTCCACTGTGGTCAAACCCACACATGTACAGCAGCAACTAGTACGCAGAAATAAAACACTAGAATAACACACTTATATATCTTCAGACATGAGATATACGACAAATAAAAGCAGTTGATTTTTACAATGAATGTATCCGAGTTTCCTCAACAGTGCCTGCCATGTACCAGACAAAAACTGAAATAAGTACGCCAGGCAAATTTAATTCAAGACACTTTATCCAGTGACAGCATCAGACCATTTCATTTTGAGAAGAATCAGTGAATGCCATGTAACTCTTTGCTGGGAACAACCTACAGCAAGTAAAAAAATTCTGCACAAGGAAGTACTGTTTTTGTTATCAGGGAGGAAATGGCAGATTATCTGCTCTTACTCAGAAAATCATCCATTAATAGAGTTTTAAAGTTTTTTTTAAAACCCCCTTCAGGGTCTAGTTCAACATCAAAATTTATGGAGGTGTTTCGTAAATACATAATCTAAGTAATTTAATCAGTGGTTGTAAAAATGTGAGCGTATGCAGGTGTCAAGACAGCTCACAACAGAGGTCAACCATGTGATTCTTCATGACAACACAATGACACACTCTGCATCTTCTCCAATCAACTCTATTAATGCATCAATATGATCAGACACAATTTTTTATTTAACTGTGTCTAATGCTAGAATTTGTGCCTAATTTGCGGCATGACATACGTACAGACAAAACGTATTCAGAACAACTCTGTCTCACATTTGTGACACACATGCGCCTACCACTAGTGACAGATAACATGTCCTGTATTGACAAGTCTACACCTGTCTTGGCAGCTTGGCAGAATGAAACTGTAACATCTCTCAAGACAACACATACACACACACACACCTACATCCAGACAGCAGTACACTCCACTACTGCCATTTTAACGCCTCACATCTCTCCCTCTGCTTAACTGCTGAAAGCCAACTAAAAGCAGGAAAACGGAGAAAAAAAAGAAAAGATTTTTTGCCCAGTCAGGATGAAGCAACCGTGTGAAGTGGCATTCTGCTTATGAGGCTAGTAAAAGAATCATGAAGGATGGGTGGATGGGATTTTGAAAGTAGAATTTCATGCGCCGATACTTTTACAAAAGGAACAGTCCCATTTATTTCTGGAGATAAATGTGACAATTTGTCAAAAAAAAGGTTGAGACTATGAGAGAAACTCCCTAGTCTGTTCGGGGTTACAATGCAGGTCAAACTCTATAAAAGAGAGAGAACCCCAGAGGGATGGATAAAGAAAAGAGAGAATGTTGGGGGGGGGGTAATTGTTGAGGTGAGAGATGAGGGGAAATAGCCGAATGGCTTTGGTTATGAAGAGGTGAAGAATGGAGTTTCTAAAGATATCCTCCCATCAATTATTTATGAGCCTGATCACATTTCCTTCAAGCATGGCCTCCAGCTTCAGAAACACTGCTGACCAAGATAAGAGTGTGTGTTTTCCTTCATCCATAGGAGTTTTACAGAAATAGAAAAGAAGGAAGTATATCAGGATGGATTTATATGAAAACGTATGTGTAAAATTATATAATTGTATAATGTATAAAACCAAAATTACACTGGAATGTGATATATACACTATATAACTCCTATGTGTCTTGTACATGTGTTCGCTTCCTCCTCTCTGTGATAAAACTGCCACAATCAAGAATCTTTGTATTGATCGGCACAGGAATAGCTCGAACCTACAGTAAGCAATGTATAGATTGACCCTTATATTAGAGCAAATGAATGTCATATCACTTTCAGAAATAACTATGTAACTATGAATGTATAGCTTTTAATGGTACAGTTCAGGTCTGATTTCTCATAATATATTAACTATTAATAATTTGAATATTCACCAGTGGTTTCCGCTTGATCTTAACTTTAAAACAGTTGTACTCAGCTAATGTTAAAGCTATCAACAACAAAACAATTACAGTCATGATACGATATTATGGTGATGTGACATTTTCCAGTTCAGACTGTTCACTGCAAAATATGTATCTTGTGTAATTTTTGGAAACGCTATTGGAAAAGCAATTTTTGTGGAACAGTTTTCTGCTGTATCAGTAAGAAAATATTGATGAAATAATGATGAAAATATGAATGCATGTCTGTTTTTGTGCACACTTTCCTGATACAATGGAAACCGAAATGAGCTTTGTTAATAATATAAAAACATTAAATGTTACAAATGGAACAGGTATAAACAAAATGAAGGCAGAATATGGAAAGAGAGCCCTGCCCACTAATCAAAGCCAAATTTTATTTTATTAAGTACCACAATAATATTGTGAACTGCCAAGTGACAAGACATCTTGGTATTGTTCCATGTGTGGTTGTGATAATTGTTAATTGTCTGCATTTATCATTATTTCTTTAAGAACCAAATTATTAATAACTACAATAAAGCAAGGTGATCTGTAATTAACACAATATTTTAATCAATTAAAACTTCAAATACATTATTATACTACACCAATCTACTTCCATTTAATTATCTATACAGGATGTATTGTTTCACTGTACAGAATAAATAAGTAGGGGTGTGCTCCTGCAGTTCCTTGGACAGCATACTAAGATACTGAGGGTACTAAGTCCTGTCTCATCAAATTTTAATGCCAACAGCCACAGTGGGCTGTGCAGTCCTCAGTGATGCTTTGCAGCACAGTGCATGGAGTATGTGGCTTATGGGTAAAAGCTTAGGAGATCAACTAAAACCTGCAAATCCTTATGAGTATGAAATGTCTCTTGTGTGTCAAGAGAAGCTTCGAGAAAAAAGGAAACATGGTCACATAGGTTTAGATTAAATGGCCTGGCATTGTCAAAACCTGGAGCTTCTTAGTTTATTTTTAATTGCATTCCCAAGGCCTGTTATCAATGAATACAGGGAAGAAGAAGGCAATAAAGTCCAGTTCATTTAAAAAAGAAAACAGTATAAGAGATTTAAAAGTCCTCTGGCAGCAATTTTGACAGTTAACAGCACACCTAAATACATGTGTGTGATTGTGTGGGCACGTGTGGGTCTGATGCTGTGCATGTGCCTGCCAGTGGCTGTCATGTTGTGTGTTTATGTGGGATCCTCCCTCTGATCCCACTGCTGCCCTCTTGCTAACCCTGATTACGTAAGTGTGCAACACACTGTCAGGGCCAGCAGACACCCAGCATTCCCCACAAAGCTCTTCCGAGCTGACAGGGTCACAGCTCTGCGTTTACCGCCGGCACAGCATGAACCAGTGCTATGGGCCAAAGTGACCTTACCCAAGCTCAGGAGGTTATGTCAACCTACGGGTATAAACTTCACTGGCAAAAATGACAAAAAGTAGCCTTAGCAAGGAGACTGTAAACTTACGTACAAAAACGGCAAAAACAACTAAAGGAGGACGAGACTGACCCACATATCCAATTTAAATGTGGTCAGCTGTCAGTGGACGCTCACACGTTTTCCACAATAACAGCAGAGCTAATGTTGCTGTGCTGGAACCCTTCAACTCCTGTAGGTTAAGCTAGGATGCAGATCATGAGTGCAATCACATGCCTGAAAGCAGCTGAATTAATGGTACTAATTCATTTATTTCAAAACATGTGAGTTAAGCATTTACAACAACAACAACAACAACAACAACAACAACAACAACAACTGAGCATTACTAGGAGGAAAATGATTTAATAACCTTAAGATAAAGTAAAACTAAAGAAGATAACTAGTTGTGATGAAAAAATCTTATATATATATATAATATATATATTCCTTATTTTATATAGAAGAGTGTAAAATGTTTCAGAAAATGATATATTTTGAGGTCATATATTGTCCTACCTGCAGCAAGGAAGGTCCAGCCCTTTTGTGGGATGAACATGGCTCGAGGGTGAACAGACAGCACCTCTTCTTCCTTTCCTGTGGGACCAAACACAGAGCCTTGAGGAACACCTCAGCACTTCATATCTAGTAACTTAAATTCTGTACATTTTCCTTAAAATAAAAACTCTGCACATTTTGAATGTGTTTCATTGGCTATGAGATATTAATTGTGTGACTTCTCAATCTCACCCTAAGAAGTGTTGGTTTCGGGTAAAGTCAGACAAAGCAAAACAACTGTCTGGTCAGTACACTTCTTTAAACTGTGTGTGTGTCACACAGACTGTGTGTATGTGTCCCAATATTCTATTTATTCATTTTAAATAACATGCATAAAATTAAAAATGTAAGTAACTTTCCAAAGATCTATCAGAAATGATTGGTTAACCAATTCAACATTATATTAGGTGTTACAGATATGGCTGTAAGTTGGTCGCTACATTATCGCAGAAATTTGCTCTCGTCTTTATTTATATTGTGATTTCGGTCACAATAGTTTGCCAGCTCCCTATATAAGAACTTTGGGAAACACTGTTTTTTTAATTATATTATTCCAATAAGATTGTGCATTGCATTTACTTTTGGTCATGATCATTTTGACATGAAATCAACATGAAACACCCAATTCTATGTTTTCAGAAGAAGTAGGAGACAAAGACGGCACTACTAACTAACAAACTATTTATTAACTGTTTATTAACAGAGTCAGTGACACACAGGGACTCAGGAAAGCACTGACACTGAAGGGATTCGGTGAAGCAACAGAAATTGAGTTAATACCGACATCTGACTTAATGAGTTAAGTTATGCAGCCACAAACCCCATTTAGTGGCAAATCAAAATCCAATCAGGATCAATACATCACTGCACACTGCATTGATGTGGCCCACTACAATGAAACATCACATCCTATGTCAGCATGGAGAAAATACTGCATCAGCACTACATGCACACACAAATTGCTATCAGAGGTGTTTAAGGTTGCAGACTCTCTCCTGAAGGCACAAGATTAAAGCTGATATGGAGATGACAGTAGGAGAGAAGGAGGGACATGCTGGCAGAGGGAAAAGAAGAGGGGATTTGATGACAGGGAGCTTTGGGGATCCTGTTTAAGTGAGGAACAGCGTTGCTGATGTTAGTTCCGATAAATCACTCAAACAGAGAGAGAGAGAGAGCGAGCCAAAGAAAGACAGAAACAATGACAGAGCATGGGACAGAAATAGAGCTGCTCAAGTGGTTCAACTTGACGTCTCAAAACCACAACCGTTATTAGGAGCTGATCATTTATCAAACGCTATCTGTGTAATGACACAGTGACATCATATTGGAATACACCAACTTAGGCTAACATTACAATGCATTTTAGGGAACTGAATTAGTCCAGAATTAGAGATCCTAAATGTCTGAAGGAGCATTATCGCAGGTCATGACTGTACAACATGCACTGCTCTCAGTAGACCACACAAAACAGTTACTCATCCAATGTGCTATATATATAATATACTTTACATTAGTGCAATAAACACATGCAATATATAATGTTCAACCCCTCTTTATACTGTAAATATCAAGCCCATATTGTATATACTTTGGTAACTGTCTATAATGTACATTCTATTTTTTACTTTTCTATAGTCCTATTGTTCATATCTTATTTATTATCTTTATCTTTACTGTCTTTGTTGCTGTGATGATGTACATTTTAATAAAGGACTATCTTATCTTATCTTATTATTTTAGGAACCACTTTCTTTTTAATCAAATTCTATTATAACAATGACTAATAAGGTAAAATGGGCTACATTATCATGTTAATCAATGTTAACTTTCTTAAATCAGTGTGGTCAAGGGTGTTAATTTAGCTAAAATTGAGTTGGGCATTGTAACCGTGTTATAACTGCTGCAGAGCTCTAAAGCAGCTGTCGCGCAAAATGAAGAAGCAGGCTGTTTTACCCAAAGTGTCAGCAAAGTGTTAGTGTGGCAGCCTTTATCAAATGATGACTGTGTGCCTCTTACAAGGGCAACATGAAGTAATTAAAACTTTCACCAAAAGAGAAAGATGCAACAGACTGTTGTTTGCGGATTCGGAGACTCGAGACACTGGGAGAAAAAAAATCAAATCAAAGGTTGTCAATTTGAAGTGTGTGTCCATATGGATTCATCTTCTCCCCAAGCTGTTACGGAGAAAGAAAAAAACTCCTCCTGAGGTAAAATGGAGGTAGATTGCAGTTGAACGATGGATTTGGCAAGTCAATTGAGCACAGCTGTTCGTTTTCTCAGATGTTTTAAAGTGCCTTTTTAACAGCATGTAAAATATACTATAAATCTTGGGAATTTGCTTTTGGTAGTTACCTGAACAACCACTTTTTGCTGTCCCCATCAAACCAGCATATCCTTTCATTGAGAAAAAAATGGCTTTGAGAAACATGATCAGGGCCAGTAGTCCTCGTGGGGACCAAAGCCTGGTCCTAATGAGGCAGAGCCTCATTTCTGATGAACTGGTTAAGTTTAGGGGTAAGATATGAATTGTAGTTGGGTTAAGTTACGGTTAAAGGTTAGGGATAATGGTTTGTTTGGGCTGTCTAAATTACCAGAATAAGTGTGGGGAGAGAGAGTGTGTGTGTGTGTGTGTGTGTGTGTAGACCTCACCTTGGATGAACTGCTTCCTGTTGATTTGAAGAGGCTGCCTGGGAAGGGCCTGAAAGTTCTAATTAAGGAAAAAAAATACATGTTGTAAAACAGCTGAAGTTAACTACAGCCACGTTCAGTGTAGCTATAGATACCATATCTAACAGTCTATCATTCCTACACGGCAGTGGCTCCTCTTTATAGCAGAGTTTTATATAGATAATAATGGTTCCCTATTCGAGAAAACCTGAATAAACTAACAAAGCTGTGTATAAATATTAAAGGTCATATACTGTGTCATCAGCCACTCTCAGCATGTCGCTTAGAGATGAAGGGATGGGTGAAAAGCTGCCAGGGGTGGAGGTGACCTTGTGTTTATTAATGTGTGGTAAACCAGAACAGTCTGACCCTGGGAGTACACACACGGGAGCACACACACAGAATTGGTGTAGTAATGTAATAATATGTCATTAAAGGTCCACTATATTTGAAAAAGAGCATAATGGCTAAATATAAATATAATTTGTTTTTCGTAGTCTTTATGAGCCTTACTTTATATATACTGCCATACTTCTATACCTGCTATGACTTTTAAAGGTGTTCCATTTTTCTGCAGCAAACAACTTAAAACTACCCCTAAAGACAAAATGTATGACCTTTACATGAGATGTAAAAGTTTCATAATCATATCTGCTGTTCTTTGCTTTATGGCACCTCTTGAAAATCCCTGCATAGTATTTAAATGGGGCTGGCTGTTTTCCTTGGCTATGATTAAGAAAAACTGAAAACCAGAGATTTCAGCCAACACTACGGCTCTTTGAAGTTTGCAGACTCACATCTTAAAATAGAAAAGGCCTGATGCTCATTGGGCTGCTGGCCCAACCTCCATCAGTCTACTGCATAACATGTTGCTGATAAACACACACATACACCTGTTTTCTACAGTTGTGAGGACACTCATAACTAGTATTGCACGATGATCGGCACAGTATCGCTATCTGCATTAGGCTAAATAGGCTGCTACCTCTAGAACTTTTATGCTAGAGCCCTCTACAACTATTATTTTCCATGTTTATTTATTTTGTTCAACGAAGAAATCTACATCTGCTGCGAGATGAGTAGGCAAGATATTATGTTAATTTGACCCTAATCTTAATTCTGCATTTATAAGTATATTTATTTATTATTTATAAGTAGTGTGCAACTTTTGGTGATTTTTGTTGACTTTTGTGCACCCACACATTGACACATTTGTTTTGCCTAAAGGAGGAAAGTGGACATGTGAATAGGTCCACCAGCAGCCACCTACACACACCCACACCCACTTATACATGATGAGAAGAAAAAATGCAAGTTCCGACTCAGCAGTTCCATTTTAATCCGTGTTAATCCCACTGTATCCACCTTTTTAACACACACACAGACAAAGAGGGGGGATTTGTGTGTAAGGAGGATGTTAAAAGTTAAGTAGAGGCACACCAACTCATGGACATGTACCACCCTGATTAACATTGAGAAGGACAGAGGTGGAGAAAAAGACACAGAAACATGGAGACAGACACTCACTCCCTTGCTCGCTCACACAGCTGATAACGGCAGTGTTCTCCATCATGGTGAGAATCCAAGTGTGTACCCAGTGAGTGTGCATGATTGTGTGCAAGTGAGAAAACAACTCTTTACTATTCCAACACTCATTCATTATTAGGTGGTGGGGGGATGGGGGGGAGAGGGAGGGGGGGGGGGGGGGGGGGAGAGAGAGAGAGAGAGAGAGGATATGAAAAGACAGGATTGCGGTGACAGGGTGTGGACGATGAAAACAATACACGGAGGACATAGCAACAGTCCCCTGATGTACCAAACACACACATAAACAAACAATTGTGTGTAACTGAACACCTATTTCTGTTAGACTTGCACGTAAGCTGTGGTGTGTATTTGGGGCAAAGAGGACAGAGAAGGTTGCAGGTTCTGAGGGTAATTGTGTATGTGTCAGCTTTGTGGGAATTTTGCCCTGTAATGTGACAGCCAGGTGATTCAGTGTGTCAGATATGAATGCTCAGCTTTCCCATCATGCTCAGTGTTGGAGTGATGGCAGCATAATCAGAATTTGACACACACACACAGCGCAGTGAATAGCCCGACAAACTGCCAGCACACTCGATCCTCATTTTTCCCAGGTATTAAAACGTTCACTCAAAACTATGTTTCCTGTCTGATATGGAAAAAAAAGAAGTCTCACAAAAATATAGAGTGATTTTGATGTTGTCATAAAGCAATTTAAGAACACTTCTATAGTTCTACAGTTGTGGGCTGGACAATATTTCATTCACAATATATAAAATAAATATTTTCTTCCATATAAATAGTTTCACAAAGTCTCAAGTCTCAGTCTTCAATTATCAGACATTTTATCATGATAACTATTAATACTGACGAATAACTTTTTTGGCCATAGAGCTCAGCCCTAATTGCACTAACATTGTGAACCAAAATTTTGGTCAGGATCATCGTAACATCTTCTTATGTATCTCTCTCTCTCTCTCTCTATATATATATATATATATGTATATATACTGTACATTATGAATTGGCTATTAAATGTGTGTTTTTATGGAAAAGTTATGAATTATAGAATCAGTTTGATTGCACCAAAGCATTGTATCTGGTTTTTAACGTTTTCATTTGTTGTTTGCTTTTGTATGTCTACCAGCATGTTGTGTGTATGCCAGTGTTTTGCAGTTGCAAAGAAACACATGAAGAAAAAAGCATGAGAAAGAGTGTACAACAATCTTAAATAAGAAATCATGACATCCTGCAGGGACTGAAAAAGATGTAGATGCCCCCTTGTGGCACAAAATCTTGTGTTCAAGTTACTCAAGTGAAATATTTATGATTTTCCTCATTTAAGATGATCCCACTGATGGAAATTAACCATGATCAATATATTGTAAGTTCCTTTTATCATGATAAGTGATAAAATGGTATCCCTAGAGGCAACTAATGTTGTGTCAAAGAGAGTGTTTTGAATTGCAGTCAATCCTAAGAAAATGAGCACAGGCAGATTATCACAAAGATGAAAAGATTGAAAGAATGAAATAATAAAGACACAGAGGGCTTCGGATAAAACGTGTCACTGCAGAGAGAGCGTGAGAGAGAGAGAGAGAGAGAGAGGATGAACATGGAATTGTAAAATATAAAATAGCCCAGGTCAGCTTCCTCTGCACAGTGCTGACCATACAGTTTAAAAAACACACACACAGAAGCCAAAGGACACGATCCATCTTCCAGCAAGGTTCAATATGCATAAAGATCGAAGTACACACACACACACACACAAACAAGCAAACACACACACAGCAGCACAGATACTGTGAGTATAATTCTTAATCCTCAACAAATAATCGTTTTTGGAAGAGAGAGAGAGTGAGAGAGAGATGATATTTATAATGGAGGCCGAACCAGGCTCCCGTTAAAGATGACAGGTAAAACAGAGCATGCAGACACGGAGGAGTCATAACAACACAAACATGACTGATAATCAATAGATAACCTATAACATGTACACAGACAGGCATATTTATAGTTTATACTCAAATTACATTAGCACTCACACCATCTGTACACTCTAAACCAATGAATTAGTGATCAGAAATGTATCTACCAACTGATGAAATCAATAATCTACAGCTAATCTGGTGATGTTGCCTTTCCTGCATCTTAAACGTATGATATATGATATCATTCAGCTTTAAACAGTAAGAGTTAGGAAAAAATAGGCAATGTAAATACAGTATATAGTAGAGTACTGATGTCTTGAGCAGAGAGTAATATCGTATTTGAGTTGTGGGGCTGTTACCCACGTTCACAAGCCCATTTGAACTCTCCACCGTCATATTCACAACCTGTTAGTTTATACGCGTGAACGGAGCAATAAACAGTAGTACGAGTAACAGGCCACGTGGTCGTGACAGAAAATAGTTCAAAGCTTCCAGCTGAAGACGATGCTCCTATTTTGCTTCCAAAGAAAGCCCTTATACTCCTGGACATTAAAAACGTCATGCATACATGGTCTGCACTAGGGCTGTCACTTTTTTTTAATCAGGGTTAGATACCAGTTCAAAGTTGGGAGAGGGTAAGTTTAAAATATCCAGCCACGTGCCTGAAGTAATTACTGTGTGGTCCATCAGAGAGTGCTGTGAGCACAGCTTGACCTTGATTCCGATTTCTAGAATAACACCTTAAATGGCGAAGTAACAATGATTGAGACATTAACACAACAGGGAAATGTTTTCTGGCGTTATTAATTAGGCCCATTTTCGAATAGACCTCCATTTACACAGAATTCTTTTTGCAACCAGCAGCTATTCACTATGTTATGACTCCCCGTTATGCTTCAATCAGCATACTGGAAGACTACATCAACATTATATACTGTCATGGTCTGCACATAATAACAATAATGTTAATTTTGGACTCTAAACCTCAAATACAGCACACAAACACAAAATCAGTGTGTAAAAAGGTACACTAATAAGTAATTTACAATGAGAAAAACACAAGCAAGGAACCCATTAATGAGTGGACACTGTGAGAGTCACTCTGAGAGAAGTTGATAAGTGGCCAAACAACAAATATCCACGTGGGTTGAGTCATCACTGCACTGCTAAATATTGAGATTTTAGACATTTAACGGGTAATTGTTGGAAAGTACCCCACGTTTTTAGGATTGTTAAGTCTTTTTAACTGATCTACAGTTCAGCATTGTTCGGCTTGATTCTTGTGTCGGACGTCTCTTCCTGTGACGAGAGCACTCTGACCAATCAGTGGCCAGCAGTCTGGCGATGTCATGCATAGTACCTACTCAGGGTGCTTGGAATCTCGCCAGAGCAGGTACTAAAAAAAGGACCTGGTACTATGCTAGTGGAGACGCAACTTAGCCGTGCCGTGCCGAGGCGGTGGAAACCCACCAATAGTGGACAAGGGGCCATAAATGTCTAAAAATTCAAGTATATAAGAACAGGAGCACAACCAGCCAAGATATCCTGCTACAGCGACCTCACAAGCAGTTGCACAGAGTGTATATGGTTCACTGAAACGCACAGACAGACACAGAAAAACAAACAGATGACAAACAGCCAAGCAATATCACAGGACAAGCTCCATTAAATGGCAGCTGCTGTTGTTGTTCCTCCTCCCCTAATTACATCACTGTGCATAAATTATACAGAGCTGACACAAATACATATGTTTTATTCTATGTTGCACACATCATAACTATTACCAAGCTGTAAAACATAAGCCACACACACGTGCACACACTGCTGGGGCTATTTACCGTCAAACATGCTCTTGTTTTCGTCTGCTGGGCTCATTGACTCTGAACAGGCCACTGAATCATGCAGATGAGATTGGTTTCTGTGTTGTTTTCTCCACTGCTCACACTATGCACCGCACTGTTCCCCACAACAACCTGGCTGCCTGTTGTCTTTATTAATATAGTGACGAAGTAATGAATTCCCCCTAACTGGTCCTCCAGTGGTGCTGCTCAGACCCCACAATAACCTGATGATGACACTTGTTTCATAAAGCACCCGTTAGTGCTGCTGCCCAGTATTTAAATTAGCATTGGGTGGAATATTCACAATGGCTCTTATTATTTCCATGTAACTAACATCAGAAGGATTTAAATTAAGAAATAACCAGAGTATACCAGTGTGAATGAATGGTACTGGATATGTATTATATTAAAGGTCCAATTAAAGTATGAAAATGAGTGACATCTAATGGTGAGACTACAGACGCCAACAAACGAAGAACTCCTCCCTTTTTCCAAGTGTGTCAGGGAACTCCTGTGGCCTTCATATAGCAGAAAGCCCAAAGGACGTCATTCTTTATTTGCATTAAGGCTACATTATTTTCATAATTGATGAATCTGTTTGTGACGAATCAAGTACTTGTTTGGTTCACATAATGTCAGAAAATGTTGATCAGTGTTTCTAAAACATCAAAAATGACGATGTTCTCAAATGTCTTGATGTTTTTGATAATACGGGGCAAAATAAATACAGGACCAGGAAATATTCACATCAAAGAAGCTGAAAAATCTTGTGGCTTAGTCTAAAACATACTTATTGGTATAAGCAATATCTGCAAAAAAACAAATCTATCTTTATGAGGTACATTTACATCTGGGGCCATCTTCAGGTCAAGTTTTTTACAAAAATATTACAAGTTAAAGACTTTTCTCAAACTTGCACTGTGGGACATGGAAAGTATTTTGAATCGCTCTATGTCAGTGCAACATATTACATTTTATTTTATTCTATTTTTTTATTCTATTTTTATTTATTCTATTGCAGTGCACAGGTCCTGCAAGTGTTCATTTTACAAAAGCTCCTACTTTAGCCTCTCACAAGTTAGCACCAGGAGACAGATACATGACTAAATAAACAATTTAAATGAGGCGTTTTACAAAAGAAGAGTGTACATTTCTAAAAGTATCCAAATGACATAGTATGATTATAGCTGTACATGCACCCTAAACCCATTGTAGATTCAACTATATGTCTGCTTATAAGTATTAGTAAAATATTGGACTAATCATTGTGATTTAAAGTGATTCCCAGTGCTACCGTCGTTGATCTGGCACAAATTACACACAGATCGTGAGCACAAATTGAATAAAAGTCGCACTGCAAATTTGCGTTGCGCTTTTAGAAACGTAAATCTGGTCCACAGTGATACATGGCGACTCTCAGAGGAGTAATGCCTTGTTAAACAGATGGGGTTGACTGAACCACTGTGCTGGCGTGGGGTAATTTAATCACACTGCACCAGTTTAATGACTCATCCCAGAGCACATGCACACACATGCTGCATAAATGTATCTTTATCCACATGCAGACGCACCCCAGCTTGCACACACAAACAGATGGACAGAATATTAAATTATCTCTATTTACGCTGCCACCACAAACAATCACACCCACTAAAATTTATATGCACACCAGTGAGAGAGACCAGCACATGGCAATGGCAACTGGCCTATCAATGAGTTGGCCACTGAGTGGAGGGCACTAAGACCCAGAGCAGAAGGAGTTCCCTGCTCCCACAGTGATAAATAAAATGATAGATGTATGTAATTTTATATGCAGAAGTGTGTTTTAAGCTGTGTGTGTGTGCACTACAGTCGCCAGCATGTCAGTAGGGAACATGACACACACTTCAATGAAGTGCTTAGATCAGCCCAGAGAGGGCTTATCTGTAAGTGCAAAACATTTAATGACTAAATGCAGAGCAATCTGAAACGAAGGCCAAACACTCAGCGAAGCCGAAAAGTAAGCTCAGCTGCCAGTTTGAGAAAAGGCACAACCACAAGATGAAGCACAACTTGGTAGGGTATGAAAATTAGTGAAACAAAGACAAATGTGTATTGTTTATGCATGAAACATTATCAATCAACTATCTCTGGAAATGGATGTTGCTGGAGCATTGGCCCCATATCTGGCCGTCGACAGCAACAGAGGCCCCCGTGGCTTTAACGTCAGTAAACGTTCAATATTGGCTTTAACGTCAGTAATGTGAGAAAGCAGTGCTCTTTCTGTATTTCTGTATCAAATTTTGTGCACCACATTAAAAGACTTTGATCACGTCTCAAATTGCAATTGTACCACATATTTTTAACCTAGACAACAGTTAAATTATGAAGAGAGAGGCAAATATGCACAGTGCAGAGGCACAGTTCCCTAGGATGAATTGTGGGGTGATGAATATTGCTGTGGGAGGACGTACAGCATATGAACAAGTGAAATGGAGACAAAAACAAATGGTTGGTAGTAAATCCCAAAATGACATCAGCTCAGTGTGCTCTCTCTGTATTTGCATGAGGGAGTGAGCGAGTTTGGCGCATTTGTGGGAGGCAGGATTGTATGACTCTTTGAGCGCCATAAAGGACTCGGGCACTAGCTGGGGAGAAAGGAGAGGAGAAGAACACACACAGCAGATGATATGTGGTGGTGCACTGCATCACATCTAGGAGCCAACACTCGCTTCTTAATGCACATCAAAGTAGAGGGAGGAACTGTTAATGTGTGAGAACGTGGGGAAAACAAAAAGAGTGGGAAGATATAACACACAGAAGAAAAGAAAGAGAAAGACATACACAGAGAGATGAAACTGAGGAAAAAGCACTCTACAGCAAGGTGGGAGTGGAATACATGATGGACTGGGAAAGAGTGGGATGGTTAAAAATGAACAGAGGTAGAGATAGAAAGAATGTAGATGAAGAAGGGGAAGTTTACAGGTTGATCATGTGTTTGCTTTAACCAGATGAAATCATGAGGTGGAGGAGAAATCCCCCTCTTCCCTCTGCAATGAGATTCATACTTTGCAGAGTTTTAAACTCAGCAGTACCATTTATTTGGCTGTCCTGCTTTAATGCAGGCTTTCCTTTTGTTGCTGCAGTGACGCTTCACCTCAAGTGAGCCCACAGATGAAAACTAAACCCCTCCGCAACACTCCTAATTTAAATGTGTGTGCGTGTGTGTGCACATGAACTGTATGTGTGTGCATCGAGTGACAGAGCAGTTCCATTTTCTCCCTTAACACCAAACTAGTGTATAAACCAGCACATTCCACTCCATAGATTTATGAGAATAATTACGAATGAACTTCATCTATGTGTTTATACAGAAACTGGCTATAAACTATTCATTACTCTCTTTGTATCGCTGCTGTTACACTGATTGGATCTCACTGATGGTTAGCAAAGGTGAGAGGAGCTTCAGTGAATCAAAGCTCTACTGAAGCTGCTGTAACTGCTGAAATGTGATTTAAGCAGAAGAAAATACATTTTGTTATTGGGACAGTGGCTTAATATATGAGTGCTGATCACAGTAAAAATAAAAAAGGGACAGAGGACGTCAGCACATTTGGTGTCAAAACCGACGCTCACGCAACTAAGGAATGTGGACATATCTGTCCTCAAACCACCTCTAAATGTGGTTTTTGTGATCTGATCTGAAGACACATTCAGTGAAGTTTGAGTTCAATCCTGAACTTAGCACAATCAGCACAAGATTGGATCACTTTGGACAGATATTAATACAAGGTCTAAACAGTTCATAAGTGTAGATTTATTTGCCATCACTCGTTTCCTATTAAATACACAAATAATTCACTGCCACATTCAGCCTGCTCCATAAAAGAAATATTGTGATTACTTTGCATCTCAAAATATTTCGGTTACTCATTTATTTAGCTATTTATAAGCAACAACCATTAGAGCTTAGTGGGAAAATGGGACGAGAAAAAAAAATGCAACATGAGTGCTCACTGGAATGGAAATGGGAACAACGTGGCTGCACTGTATATGACGCTTTTTAACCATTTAGCCACAAAGGCATCCAAAAACAAATCAACCTCACAACAAATAACTGGTGCTTAATCTGACAATTACAAGTAAAACTGAAAAGTATTGCACAGCACACAAATCAACGACTAAGTAATTAGAGCAGAGAGGTCAGAGCTGTTAAATTACAGCTGCCTGACAGTCATATATCATTCAATAGCAGCATGATCGATTCACCGTGTAGCTCACACCCGTCCCAAATTGCGAAGTGAGATTAGAAAAGTTGTCTCTACACTTATGTGTGTGTGTGTGTATAGGCGAGAGGAAGACAGAAAAGCATTCAGTGACAGAACCTCTGGACACCTGCCAGCCTGGCGAAGTGGAAATTAGCTATCGACCACCCCCTTACTGGACGATATAGAGGGAGGGAGAGCACGAGATAGACAGAGAAGAAAGGTGTGATATTTGAAATGACAGCAAGAAAAGAGACAAATATGTGTGTAATATTGACACATTGATATATTCTTTAGTGTGTTCTGTCTAGATAAGTAATTAGACTGAGAGAGAAAAAAACTGAAAAATGTAGTTTCTCCATGACCTACATATGGTAACAACACACACACACTTGTCTATTAATGTGAAGGGGCTAAAGTAAGTGTTATCCCTAACCAGTTAATGCCTAACCCTAAGCTTATCACAGTTCAAATCTTAATATTGTTAGCTTTTGCTGTCTGTAACATACATTTTCCGACAGTTGTCAAAAACAAAACCATTTACCAAGAGCAAATCCTACTTTGTGTTCATTTAAAAAAAATAATATGATTAAAAATGTTTACATAATGCAAGGTGCAACTTTCACAATAGAAAGTTCACATGAATAAAGTACAGAATTTATTGTATTATAGGTAAACAGTGTAACAATGTTGCACACAGTGCTGTGTTAAAGAGTCTGATGACAGTGGGGATGAATACTGTTTGATTTAAATCTGATTTCATTTATTTCTCGCTCGCACTCACGTTCAGCCTGCAGTTCAGAACATGGATAACTCCATAGCCTCAGCACTGGCGTCCCATTGAAGGAGCTGATTTAAAGCATAGTGTAGTTTCAGTTTATTCTTAACTGTGTACTTATTTGATTCTAACATATAGACAATGGTAACTTCACAAAATCTCCCGTGCACCACCTGGAACCAGCTTGAGCCAAAGACATTAAAAACTGATTGATCCTATATATGCATTCTTACGATACCGTTAAAATATGTTGCTGCTTTTTCACATTGTTGGCTTGCCTTTCCTGTTTGGAAATTTAAGTTTATGTTGTTGTTTTTTTAAACCTCTCACTACCAAAGGTCTCGGTACACAGGAGTTGTTGATCCACTGCTGCTTCCATCACTTAGTCCAAATGTGTTAATTTGTGACTTCAGTGTCCATTGTTCGGCTTTTCCACAATCCTTCCAAATGAGGCAACAGTAGAGCAGCAGATCCCATGTCCTTGCAAGCTAAAGCAAGCAAGATTTTCTCTATGGACTTTGGTGTGAGAAGTATTCTTAAATGGTTAAAATCTGTTAATCCTTGTGTCAGCCGGCAGTCATGCTGGCTGAATCCTGGCGATGATGAAGTCATTGCAGACTCTGTGTCAGTATCTCACACAACCACACCTCAAATAAATAAATAAAATAACTATAATTTTATGTAATATAACTAGTGAAACATATTTACAAAGGAAGAGCAATAAAAGGAGACGTGAGTGTGAAAACTAAACTTACTGGGTGTTTTGCAGAGATTCTCCCAGTTATGACACTTGTCTGGTGCCATGTAGAGGAAATGTAGTCCTGATGAGTTTATCAAAGAGACACACATCAAAAGTGGTCAGATATAAATTAATCAGACACAGTAGAAACCACACATATACAGTATAAGTATTTGCTTTGGTGAGTCAGCTGTACGATCAATCATGTTTCCATGGAGCTGATTCCAGTCCAATTCAGCCTATAAACAACAGCTGCGATACTCATTCACCTCATCAGGGATTCTGTGCTGACATGCATCAACAGTGAAAGACTAAGGTCACACACTTGACCAGTTATTTTTGTATTTGTTTTTGTCAACAGCACCCTGCCGGCACTCACCACCAGACAACTCAATGCCATCAGAAGCCAAACAGCTCTGTAGGGCCAGAAGGGATGATTCGCAGAGTTGAGTAAGCAGAGATCGACAAACACAAGCTGCTGAACCCTGACAGAGTCAAATTAATTCCACGCAGAGAGACGATCACACAGTGCCACATCTTTGCTTTGTCAACTTAACTCAGCACATTTATAGGTATAAGCACTGTTCTTGTGCACTAATGCAAAACTCTGTGATCTGTGAGTAAAGAAAAACAAAAGCTGCA
Source organism: Solea solea (assembly GCF_958295425.1). Classification (NCBI taxonomy): domain Eukaryota; kingdom Metazoa; phylum Chordata; class Actinopteri; order Pleuronectiformes; family Soleidae; genus Solea; species Solea solea. Next base: position 11,238,157 of record NC_081136.1, read on the forward strand.
GGATCTTATTGGGTCCGTGCAGTCTGAAGCAACCTCTCCAGTTTTTTTACAGATTTATGAACTGTCCTGTTTTTAGATGTTGTCGTGTAACTGTCTGAAAGCAGCTGTGGCTCACCTTACTCATCATGCATGAGAGAATCCCATCAACAAAAGTGGACTTGATCTTGTGAATCTAGGAATAAAAATAGAGAATTTTTTTCAAGATACATAAATAAAATAGAGAACATTATAATCTATATAATAGAACACATATTGAAAGGGATACTTCAACAGCTACAAATTAAACTGCTGCTTAATGTAATAAGTAAAATAAGGAATGAATAGGGCTGCAAGGATCAATCGCTTAGTAATCAATTACCAAATTAATTTTCTGCTAATTTGATAATCAATTTTGATTGGTTAGAGTGGGGTTTACAATCAAAACAGGTTGTCAGATTTTTCAGCTTCTGAAATGTGAATATTTTCTGGTTTCTTTCCTCCATATATCAAAGAATTCATTACAACTGAATCACTTTGGTTTGTGGGCAAAATAAGACTTTTGAGAAGATCATTATTTCAAGGTTTGGGAGACACAAATCTACATTTTTCACTACCTGTAGAGAAAAGATAATTGAAAAGACTTTTTTAGCAGGTCTAGGATATAGTGATGTAACTTACAGACATACTGCTGCCACCAACCTCAGGCCATTAAATTCCTCCCAGCTCTGAGATTCATTGCTGGCAACAGCTACACCAGTCATCACTGTGTCCTATGCGATAAAGTTGGCTGGCAGAATAATCTCTGGCATCTGTTCACCTTTAATGCTCTTATCAGAAAATTACCTAAACATTTTACATCTAACGGCCTGTAACTGTTTTAAATCATACTGACGTTTTGTGTGACTGCGTCTCTCGCTCTGCTTGGCCTAGTCTTAGCTTGATGTCTACTGTCAAACTTGTCATTGAGGGTCCCCCTCAAGTGATTTGTCATGCACTGTCAGTTATGTTAGTTACTTTTAGTTTAGTGTCACTTCCTGTTTTATTTTGTGTTAGTTTTAGTTCAGTGTTACTTCCCGTTTTATTTTGGTAAGAGTTTTTTTCTACTTCCTGTGAGCACCTTGTTCTGTGTCTCGCCTGATTCCCTGATAGTTTTTACCTGGTGCTCCTTACCCTCACTCCCTATACTCCCTTCTCCCATTTCCTGTTGCCAGAGCGTTTTACGTGTGTTGTCAGAGTCCGTGCCACTTCAGGTTACGAACAAAGAAAGAGATCTTTTGTTGGCATAGTCTAGGTTTTTGTTTATTTCTCAGTTCAAGGTCAAGTTTAGCTTAGTGTTTAGCCTTTTTTCAGAGCTGTTTCACATAGCCTTTTGTTTGTGGATTTAAGGAGTCAACAAAGCTTTTTTAAACCCTTCTCCTGTTTCTGGTCTCATGCATTTGGGTCCAAGCTTTGTGAGAGTTCCTAACATGATTTTTTTAAAGACCGTTTTAGAAAGAGTGGTGCTTCATTATTCTATTCTGAACATAAATGAAAAGGAGCTGAAAACATGACTTACCTGTCTGTACTCGAGAATGATCTTTGGCAGAGGATGTAGGCCCTGAAGCTGCAACAACTACAACAAAATCAGACACAAAAAATAAAGGATCAAATATACATATGTTTAACAGAGTCCCGTGTTTTATCCCGTGAATTATTTGTTATTTGAAGATCTAGTGCATTTTTGTCTCTTTATTAGATGAGATTTAGCTGTCCTATTGCATGTCTATTTCCTGTTCTACTTGGCCATTGTTAACCCTTTAACACCGAGCATATCGCGGACAACATGTTTGCGCAAGTGCACTTTGCATTAACGCAGTTACACAGTTTGTGAAAGCTGAGAAGTTGCACATCAAATCCAACATGTGGTTATTACGAGAGGAGAGAGTTGGAAAAACGCCTGCACATAGTTTAAATTTCTTTGGCCTGTTTTTGGACATTGAGACAAAAACAAATGTTAAAATATTTTGAATTGTACTGATCAAATTTCAAATTTAACATGCAAAATCTGGTGTTCATGTTCATCTTTATTATCTTAATAAAACTTTTTTGTTAAATTGTGAATACACTATTTTAACATGCAGTTAATTGTAAATAACAGCCAGATATGGAAAGTTATTCCGGAAAAAGGGGCAAAAGCACTTACTCACAGGAAATTTTCCAGCCCTTTTATGGTTAAAATAAGAACAAATTTTGAAGTTTGGGTGTTAAAGGATTAATTGAATAATTAAATCAAGAATAATGAACCAGTGTCAGTGCTCAACTGAAACTCGAGAATTTCAGTTAGATTCGTGTTGCTTTTCTCAGTTTAAAAAATATTGTCTTTGCGTGTGTGTGCATGTTGCACCGCAGCTTCTGATGTTGACTGCAGTTTGTTGATGGTCTTGGGAAGTTTCTTGTTCTCGCAGCGTTCATGGAGGCGCAGCTTCTCAAACAGAACCTTCAAATATTATGAAGAAGACATACATCCAGACATACAGCAACATGTGCTGGCATTAATTGGACACATACAAACACAAAAACAGACACAGAGGACATAAGAGACAATCCCTTATCTTTGGGACTGAGAGAATAGTTATGCAAACACCTGAAGGTACACACCGTTCGCAGCTGAGTGTTGCTCGTGATGAGGAATATTTGACCTGCTGCTTGGTGAGCTTCCTGCTCCAACTGCTTCATCTTAGTCTGGCAGAGGCAAACATAGAAAGAGACAGCGATAAAGCATCAAGGTATATTACACATGACCCATGGAGATATTTTACATGACCTCCCAGCTGTGTAAACTGTCACACTGTATATTATATAATACAATATTACCCACCTACCGAATGTTCTTTAAGATTAACAAAGGAGAAACAAAAACACACCGGAGCCATATACTGTACATTTAAGTTCCATCTGAAAGGAAATACATAACATTTCATTTTAGTATTTGTATTACTCACTGTAAAGGCAATTTGTAGATTCAAGAGGTTTAATCACAAAAAGCTACACATGGGGCTACATCGATTACTAAATGAATCATCTATTTTAATAACTGATTCGATCATTTGAGTGTTATCTGATTTTTCAGCATCTTGAAAGTCAATATTTTCTAAAAATAATCAAAAATGACTAATTCTGGATTGTAGACAATATTGAAAATAATTGTGAATCTTTTTTTTATATAATGCAAGATGCAACTGATCAACAGCCGTTTACATTTTATTCCATTACTATATTTCATGTTTTTTGACAGAGTTCTTCCAGATTAGATCTGTTTTATGGAATATATGAATCCAGTTAACATGGTTCACAGCAACAGGTAGCTGAATTATTTAAGTACGTTAAGTTAAACTCCAGACTTAAGTATGAAGTCTTGTCCTTTTAATGACAAGCAAAATCACACACAAAATATGACACACTTATATATACATATAACAAAGAGATACACACTTCAACTGATACATAGTGAATGTTAAAGACACAATGGTTCAATGATGTGACAATCCAGTACAGCATCTATATATGAACTAAAACTGTCATAAGCTGAAAGAAGGGCAAGAGAAAGAGAAAAGATTTGGCCAAAGGGAATAAGGAAGCAGGAGAGGTAGAGGAGAGGAGGAGCAGGAGAGGATATGATGAAATATGAAAAGGAAAGAGAAAAGGCGACTAAGGATGAGGAAACGGCAAAGAAACAAGGGAAGGAAAGCAAAAGAGAGTGAAGGATAAAAGCACGGAAAGATTTACCTTTGGTGACAAATTTGAAGAGTAAATGAGATAGATAGAGAGAAGTAAATGAAGGGAAAAGGGAGAGAGTAAACAAGCATTTGATTCCTGAATGTGTGTGTGTGTGTGTGTGATGACTGCCTTGACACCCACAAAGCAGCAAGTGTAAGTAATATTGAACAATAGTTTTTAATAACTTGATGAGCAAATGAGAAAACAAGAAAAAAGAAGCAGACCCCCGAATGGAAAAACAAACAGTTGGTTGGGGTGAGGTGATGAAATAGGAGACAACAAACAGAAAGAGGAATATAGTAACTTGCTGGAGGGAGTAGAAGAGTGAAATGATTGAAAGGTTAAAATATGACAGTGAAGGATGAGACAAATACAAAATGCGGTGATGATAGAACTTAATTTAAACCAAACAGACGAGCGAGACTAACAGAACTTGATGGCATGGCAGGCAAAGGCAGGAGAAAAGAAAATGGCAGAAAGAGCAATGAAGAAGAGGAGGGTAGAAACAGAAAGACACACTGCATAACTAATGTAGAGATGAAGAGAAAGAGGAGGAAGACAAGGACATGGCAGACAAATTCCAAATATGTATAGTACTTTCTGTGTTTCTCAATTAGTGCCCAGAGCAGGCTCCAGACTGCCTCATCAATATTGAATTAATACATATTCACACTCACACATCTCTCGCACACACACACATACACACAGAACAAGAAACAGAGCAGGGAACTAATATTGTTGTGCAATATTTCTTTGTTTTAAGATTAGTCTTTGCGTTGCATTCAAATGAGTTCATTTTTTATTCCGATACCTGATGACAGATTTTGTGCATAAATTAATATCAAGCAATTGTGAATATCATTTATTATTGTAAAGCTTTTGTATATTATCATATGGTGGGGGGGGGGGGGACATTCTTTAGAAAGTTTATTAAAAGGTTGAAGATGTCAGAATACTACAGGTCTGGAATAATACCTGCGGGCATTATAAGAGTCAGATGAATTCAGTCTGTCAGCTTCTGTGATACAGTGCCCGATGATCTTAACAAATTTACAGTGCATAGTGAACTCTGACACCTTGAAACCGGCATTCATTTTTGTAACTTTTCCTACATTTTTCCTTCTTTTTTTTTTAAAACAATAATTTTGTTTTTAATTTGTCAGCTTTCAAAAAACTCAAAGCTTTGGTCTGTTGTGCCACCCACCCAGAAACACAGCTTATGGCAATTCCACAAACAAGATGCCAGCAAAGTAAGCAGAGAGTAGCTAGCTGCTATCGTAAATACTAAACGCTATCAAAAAGCCTCTCAAAAATGTTGTCAAAAAAACGAGGGTGTGCAGTGGAGATATGTTATAATAAAGACAGCTGAAAAGGGAGAGAGGGAGTTGTCGACAGATGTGTCTGTGTTGATATTTCTCCTGAACAGGAAAGCAAAACTCGTATTCATATTCCAGTTCACCACGCCTTTCGCCTTATGTCAGCTGGGATTGGCACCAGCGCCTCCTGCGACCCTCATGTGGAGGATAAAACAGTAGGATATTCTAGTTCTCCCACCTCTCTCCAAACAGGTAGCACAACTGAACAACATCTAATGAAAGCAAATGACTCTGCATAAATACCATATACATGTCACCTTGAAAATCCCCAATCATCCTTTTAATTAATGCTGGTTAAAAACACAACACAACGTTTTGAGCAGCCTTGCAAGATGCAGCCTGACAGTAAAGAAGGCTCCTCAGCGTGGTGCTGAGCAGATAAGTTAGAAAGAAAACAAATTAAACACGACAAAGCGGAGACAAGCATGATTGTACTGGCAGGCTCTTATTACGAAAACACGAGTGCACACAAAACTCTGCAGCAGTCTGCACTTCACTGCCTGTGTGTGTGTTGTCAGAGGCAGACAGCGGTGCTCCCTCCTGCGGCACAGCCTCTTGGAAGAAAAAAGACAGACACCCCAGTCTATTTATAGTAACATGACAAGGCTCCAGGACTCACTCTCCACAATAATGTCTCTGCTGACTCATACAAGAGTTGTAAATGTGTCTAAGAGTGTGTGCATCTCTGTGATAGATCATTAAAATGATTATGAGTGTGTGTATTTCTCTTTGCGTGTATATGTTCACTGTCAAATCGCTCTTCAGTCTCCAGGATTGGCTTTTATCTGCATGTAAACAGTACAGGACTCTAGAGGACATCCACCCACCACTACTTCACTAATCCAACACAGAAAACCCATGGTCTCTCCTGTTTTCCCCACATTCTCTCACCGCTTTGCTCCCATCTGTATTAATACAGCATCTGTCTGCTGCACCATGTTTCAGCAGAATGATACAGTTCAAACGTGAGCCGACCCTGAACATTATAACTAGTCAGCCTGGCGAAGGTTAAGCTCTCCCAAAGGAGCTTTTCCACTATATACTGTGTGTTGGATGTGGAAGTTGTTACTTCCGGCAACACAACTTTTCTTTTCAAGGATTTTTTCAAGGAGTGTCAAGTGTCGTGATCTCAAGATCAGTTTATTGCTTCAGATTTGAACCAAAAAACTTATTTATTTCACATACATAAAATACCAATTTGCATTTAAGCTAAACATTGACCCAGTGTGATCTCAGTTCTGCGGTATTTTGCAGTAAATTAAATCAGAAAATGTATAATTGTTTGACTTGGTCCCTGGTCCATTGTTATGTTCTGGTGGGAAATTAACATTAACCATGAGGTTAACGGTGATAACTCCTGACTGCAGTAGATAAACCTGTCTGCTGGGAAATGCTGTGCATTTTATTTGCTCTGCTCTGTTTCTCAATAACATGGTCCACTATCTGCATTTTACAAATTGCAAGAGATAATTCGTCTTACCCCCAGCAGATCTGAAGTCCTCTTGAGGGCGTCTTTGTCCACGTGGATGCAATGACTTTCCATGGCTGAAACAACACAGACAGAAATTCACTAATCTACAAGGTTTTAAGCAGTGGACCACTAAAAACAAAAAAGTGAATGACAAAAATAGCATCATGTTTCATGCTGGTTTGGTTATTCAGATAAAAATGGCAGGCAGCTACATTTTTCTTCAAGGTTATTCACAATTTGTTAAAAGAAGAGCAGTGATGATAATTGTTGGTAAACTTCATTATCTCTCAGGTAGAGCTTCAAATGAAATAGCATTAGTAATCAATTACTAAATAATCTGCAATTATTTTGATAATCAATTAAATGTTGTTGTTTCTAATAGCTTCTTAAATGTGAATATTTTCTGGTTTCTTTGTTCCATAACAAAGAAATCATTAGAACATAATAATTATGTTTGTGGGGAAAACAACACATTTGAGAACATCATCCTTTTTGAAGTTTTGGAAACACTGATCAACATGTTTTGGACCAAACAACTATTTGATTAATCAAGCAAAAAAATGACAAATGAATCAATCATGAAAATAATTGTTAGTTGCAGCCCTAGACTGAATCAGACAATGCTGCATCCTTATTAAAAAAGACTGTTGTGGTACTTTACGTAATTATTCAAGGACTTTCTTAAATTACATTTTTCACCATCAATGAAGTGTGTCAGTGTTATTAAGGAGGTCAAAGCTGTCCTCACCTGCCAGGACCGGAATCATGTTCAGCTCCATGTCTGAGTAAAGCTCCCACAGCCCCTGGCTCTGACCACACATACAGTCAGTATGAGAGATCTGTGTCTTCTGGATGTATGCGTGTCTATAATATGTTTATATTTGCCAACCTGCAGTTTAGAGCATAGCTCCAAATTAAGCCAGTAGAGCGAATAGAGACCTGAGATGACCTGGGACACCTGGAAGAGTAAGACAAAGGGACAGACAGAGAAAGAGAGTCAGTGAAGAGAAGATTTCTTTGAGGAGAATATTGAAGCTTTTTCATCTTTCTTGTCCCTTGTAGTTAAAAAACAGGTGCAGACATAGAGAATCATCTATGCTGTCCTCCAAGACAATGAAACCAGCTACAAGGATTTGCTGTGTAAATAAATAACATATTATTTTCTAACCTTATTTGTACCCAGCGCAGGTGTGGTAGTTGGTCTTTTGTAGTGTTTATTGAGAAGATCCAGGTAGCAAGAGCAGGGATCTGCAGGGTCCAACAGCCATGCAGACACCTGCGGGTCCTGAATGTGACAGCCTGCCACTTATAAGAGAAAAAAAGTATTGTATTATGAACAGGTTTCAGTATACTGATAAGATATTTTATAACACATGCTGGCAGAAAATCTGTATGATAATGACTTTACAAAGTTGCAGTACACAACTGGAAATAAAAAAAAAATCAGCATAGAGTCTGTACATCTTGCGTGTTCATGTGCATGTTTGTATGCGTGGTAACCTACTGTGTTTCAACGTAAGATCTCCTTTGTAAAACTGCAGGGCCGTACGAAGCAAATCTTTGGCTTTATAGCAAACTACCAGTTTAGGTCTCGATAGCACCATCAGCAGCATATCTCTACATACAGAGGCACCATACAAACATAACATACTGTACAATTAAACATTTGTTAAACAAATGTTTTTTAACTGACACTTCTAACTCATCATAGTCATGCTGACATCTCTGTCATACAAACACCTTGTAAAGAGCTCCTGGTTCTGATGTGTAGGTTTTTGTTCAGATAGATTTAAGTAGAGCAGGTTGCTGTTGTGTCCAAGGGAGCGTTCTAGTGCGCTACTGTCCAGATCGCTCCAGACCATCAGAATGAGGAGACCACACACGGCAGGAGTGAGCTTCTATAGTGGCGGGTCAGAGAAAGAAATTACACAAACGTTTGCAAATTGTCTGTTTTATTCTAAGACGGCCTACTCAGCTCAGCTCACCTGCTCTGGGTTTAACTGAGTGCTTCCGTCCTGATGCACCATGGTTAGCACCAGCGTCTTGGCTTGTGCAGCCATCTGAAGCATCTGCACCTTTTCATCCATGTTCATATCCCAAGAATCTTTCACTCGGGGGTCAGACGTGAGGGATTTAGTCCGTTGGCCAGCTTTAGATTGGGGCTCACCAGTATTGTCCCATCCACAGGATATTTTTGACTTTGTTTTACAGGTCATGAAGGCTGGAGTCTGTTTGGAAACACTGGTGAACTCATGGCACCCCTCCTCCCTCTTACTGCTTCTTTGTTGCATTTGCTTAGGGACACATGGATGTACACCTGACATTATTCCTTCCCTCATCATTACCTGTGAGGAACAAGGTGGCTCCCATTTTGAACAACGCCTGGTTTGGCAAATTTTGGGTGGGTTATCTTGTTGCTGCAGTGCTTCATGTTTCCTCTTCAGGGGAAATGAAGCGATCAGAGAATGAGGATATAAATCAGGTTGGAAAGTTGAAACTTGGTTGCACTTCTCCAGATTTTTGTTTGTTTTCACAGCAAATGAGGCCATGCCCTGAACCGTTGGGGCGATTTGTCCAGATGTAAAAGTACTTGCTGGGGAAGGTGATATGTTTGTGCTGGTTCCCTTGCAGCTTTTTCTCATGCTCTACAACAGATAAGGTGAGAAAGAAAAAGTATGATTTAATTAAACTTCTAGTTTCTGCCTTTACAAAGCTTCTGTGGGATTGATATCATATAGCAGTAAAGCAAACCACATCCAACTTAATACACCTTGCCTATCTTTTTGTAGAATCTAGACTAAGAAAAAAAGGTGTCAAATGTTTGTTTTTTTGAGAAAAGGAGAAAGGGAAAGTCAAACAAACAGGAAAGGGAGAAAGGGTGTGATGAAATACACTGGTGCACCTTTTTAGCCTTTAGTAATGATAGATAAAAAAAGACAAAGAGGAACAAGATGGAGAGAAATTTGAGCCTGATCTCTGAAGAGCACACCCTCACCTCTGTTTAACCTTTCCAGAAAAAAAGTCTCCATTATTCATTATCATGCACACACATGTTTGGGTTCTTTGAATGCAAACTAAAATAAGTGAGTTTGGTTCTTTTTTTATATATACACACAATGATGTATGGTTGTCAGCAGTGGGCTCAGTATGTAAAGATTCCTGTGATTCAGCTCCCTGAGGAGTCTTCCTCATTTCCCCGAAAAATGCAGCCTGATTTCCTGCTGACAAAGTCACCCTGGTTGCTGTGCTACAGGATAGAAGGATATAGATATAGCCAGTAGTCCAGTACTGGGTGCAGTAAAGGGTAAGAACGGATTGATGCTTTTGCTGCTGATTATGGCAACACAGTGAGGTACAGCACCTCTTTCTGTCTTTTTTTTTTCAGCCTATCCTGCTTTTCACCCCTTCAGCTCTTCTACTGCATTTTACAACCACACCTTCCTCCCCTTTAATTTGTGCTGTGCATTGTCTTTTTCTGCCAAACTATATCAGGGACCACTGTGTCAGAGCTTTTTTTACAACACAGTGGGGGACTATCATATTGTCAGAGTGCTGCAATACTGCCGATAGTACACAGTTTCACACAAGCCAGATTGATTTCTATGTGCATCAGGGAAATAGAAGCCTATTCCTTTTCAAAGATGCTACAGAATTTCACTTTACGTGGAATATCAAATTACAGTTGATGACAAGGCAGTATTTAATGTGTCAAAGAACAGAAAACAATAAAATGTGCCCCCTTTTCAATGTTTACCTCAACAAAGGTCTAAAATGTCAGCAGCAGTAAAGTTGCAATCTCGCTCTACAGAGACTCACTTGCATGTTGTCATGGTGTTGACATGGCACTTTCAGCTCTCCTGCCCAAAACTCGTGGGACAACGCTGGTGTGGGACACCTTTCTCTCCCCGAGCCCTCTAGATGGAAAATGGCACAGACATTTGTTTCTGCTCATCACTTTTTTTTCAGACACAACCTGTCGTGTTGTCTAAGCAAGTGATGAAGCAAGCATGTATGGGCTTACATGTTTGTGTGCGTGTGTGTATGTACCTCAGTAGTGTGTGACAAGACAAGGTCAGCCAATACAATCAATCTGGTGAACATCAAACTGACAATTCACGATGGCATAAGTTGTTTTGCTAAGCTGAGTATGTCTTTATGTGTGTGTGTGCTGACTCAGCATTGTCTCAGCAGCTGAGACTCAATCTCCCTTCCTGTGGCTGTAAGGTGAGCAGGCTCACAACATCTCTCGTCAGTGCTGAGCCACTTCAGTTCTGCTCTGTCATTGTTGCTACCACTCCTTTATGAACCCCCCCAAATAAACAAACAAAAAAAACATGGCTGAGAGCCGGTAGTACTGAGAAAAATACTGCTTTTCCTCACAAGCAGGTGACAAAATAAATAATTTTAGTTTTAAATTCAATACTAAATGAATTTCATTAGTTTCCTGGAATGAATAAGTCAATTTTTAAACACAAATAATGACTCAGATGACAAATTATACCATTATGGTGCATTTTGTGATTAAATAATTGTAATTAGAAAATCTACAACACAATCCTGAATTGTACAAAATAGCCACATGACTCTGACTTTTACTATAAACTTTATAGTATAAAGGTATATTGCTATGCTAATAATTTTTCTATACTATGATGACCAACTGAATGGGTAAAATTCATACTTAATGCATCAAGTTTCTTTTAAAGAGACCCAATGGCTTAATACATTTTTCATGCAACAACTTCATCTCATAAATTGAAAATACTGGGGCCTGTATGGCTGGAGTATATAACTGCTTCAGTCGTCTGAACATACAGACCAATGTTCTAGCAGTCTCTAGTGGTAATCAGCTGAACTACACCTTAGTTAAAAAATCATCACAGCAAAAAAGGTGGCATTAAACTTGAAGTAACATTAAAAATAGTATCATGTAGACTTAAATATGATGCTGAAATCTAAAAATCTAAAATAAATGACTGCAACTCAGTGTTCTACTGAACATTTAATGCCACATGAAGTCAGACATTGAGGACTTTTAGTCATTTCCGATCCTTTGTTGTAGAGCTTTTTTCTGATTTAAACCACTTATTTATCATTTTATTTTTTAGATTGTTTTATGTATTAACTAACAAATGCCTATCCCTATTTGGGGATTAATAATGTTTTTATAATCCAATTTTAAACAGCAGGGGAATCTCTGGAGGATCCAATTGAGTGCAGCTGGTTAATTCAGTAATGATATGCATCACAATATGATTATATTCAGTATCATTCGAGGTTCACGCATTGTGCAAATATACAATGAGACACTCAATTGATATTAAATGTTTTGACTGAGATTTGTGAAACGTTTCTGTGTTCAACAAGTGTTTTCTGCCTATAAAGAAGTTTAAAACCATAATTAACTGGTTTCTCTAACTTTCACACAGGAGCAAATAGAATAATACTGAATAATTCTGTTTTTGGCCATAACCAAAACTGAGTGAATGTTTGAAAACAGTTATTCATTTACCTGTAGATGTATCCTCCTCTGCTTGCTCACGGTCCCCTTGAGGCACCTCCTTGACTTCTTCATAACACGTCTCAAACTGTCCACCTTTTAGCTGGATGTCAGAAAACCTGTACTGTTCTGTCTCACCAGCGGTGCCTGTATGATTGTCTCCCTTTTTTTCACCTTTGATATCCACTCTAGAATCAGCCTTCATCACATCTACTCTTTGTCCCGTGGGTCTGTCCAGGTGATCTGCAGTGGTGTCACCCAGCCTGGTGGACTCCCACTGCATCATTGCCCATTTTGTGTAGTGCTTCTCGGTTTTTTCATTCACAGATTGGGTCAAGAACTTGTCGGTTCCCCTTTCTAAAGATAAGGAGATCTTTTTTGGACAGCTAGTGTAACATCTCATCGATGTATCTTTACTCTTGAGACCAGGTCGATGCTTAACAGCCTCTGAATAACAACTTGATGTAGATGCTGTGATGCTTTCATTGCTCTCAAACAGTAGAGATCCATCCATTTCATCGGGTGACACTGTCTTATGTGGTAGAGATGCATACATTTGTTCTGTCTCTTGGAAGTGGACTCCAATTGATTGAATGTTCAGTTCATGTTCACTGTGTGAAATTCGTCCAATAGCTTCCACATTCCTGTCCACTCTCATATCTTCCTCCACATCTCTATGTCTTGTCAGATTGAGTGAATTTGCAAGACAGCTTATGTCTGAACCACTCAGAGGTAAATGTGGCCTCTCAGTTTTGCTTGTTTCAGACTCTGAGTGCTGAAATAACACTCCTCCATCTTCTCCTCCGCTACAAGCCTCTTCACTCGGGTCAGTTGGAGGTCGCTTCATTTTTAGCCGATTGTCTGATGTTACAGTACCTTCTTTCTCGTTTGAGACATCCCAGCATTTTGCATCTTTATTTTCCTTTAGTGGACTTGATACATGATTACATGTATCAACACTTACTTTTAAACTGGATGAGACTGAATGACAACCTAAATTATGTTGCTCTTTTAGGTTTTTTTTGTGTTCTTCAGGATTTATGTCACCTGAAGAAAGATCATTGATGAAAGATGGTCTGATTTCTTCATTGCTACAATGAAAGAAAACAAGTGTGCAATATTAAAATGTGTTCATTTACATGTCAATATTACACAGTGCATAAATAGCCTAAAAGCACACAGCAGTTAATACAGAAGCCAACACCTTCTGTTCAGAAATGCCTTATTACCCCAACTTAGGGCTGGGAATATCCTTCAATATCCATATAAGAAAGGTTCAGTGTACTGTACAAAAACATGGTGTTATATGCACTGTGCGAACCCACCATGAGACACATAATTGCTATTAAATGTTTTTCATCAGACTGTTTTAAAATGTTTGTGTGCAGCTTAACACGGCAATTCAAATTTCCTTTGCTACTTACTTTGCACAGTGATAGCCAGAAAGCCTGGCTGGTATTTGGAGGGACAGAGCGTGTTTATCTTTCAGGGTGAACCATGCCATCTTCTCAGAAACCTTATTCTGCATGAATGATGGAGCCTGGCTGGACTGGTGAGCAGGGCTTTTGGAAGGCTTTCTGTGGGAGTAAGCCTGCCAGTGTTCATTACAGGCTTCCTTCTGAGGCATGTCCCGTTGGAGTGAGGATTCCCAGTACAAGGGGGAGCAGGAAGTGGCCTGGGATGACAGGGAGTTGTCTGGTGTCTGCGGGCACTGATAGCACGCAGAGGACAGAGAGATATGCCTCTCATTGGGAGTGTTGTTGTGAGCGGTGGGAAATGAGGAGACCTGGGGCCTGGACCATGGCCTGAATTTCGACATTGGGAGAAGGATCCATTTTAATTTCATGTTTTACACTTACAAGAGCATTGGGATTTAGATGTGTTACTGCTTGGTATAGTATGGAATATAAATGTACCCCATTTATATTATTTAACAGTCAAATGTATTAACTGTGTCCATTTTGCTACAGTCCAGCCAAAAGCTACGACAGATGCCCTTTTGCCCTTGTTCTATATATGGAAATTAAATTATTTTTGGTACTGTGCAAATTAAGATACCTGCACACTCTGCTCAAGAAATAAAATAAAAAGTTTTGCAATTGAACAGAAGTGCAGATGGTGATAAATGTGTGTAGCCGTTACTTGGTCTGATTTGATTTACCAATCCAAGTCTCTGTCTTTTCCCTCATCCTGAGTCATGCTCCTGCTGCAGTGAAGTGAAGGCTCCCTCTGGCTGTCAAAAATCCTCCCTGCTACCACATATGAAGAGGAAAAAATATGATCTCAGAGAAAACTGAAAAGAAATAAATGACAAGTGACAAAAAGTCATATCAATATCAATAACTTGATATTTATCATTTCTAAGTGTTTCGACACAAACATATAGTACAATGTGCGCTAACAAAGTGAAGCAGCTTGTATTTCATTGAGCAGCATTGAAACCAGGCTTGGATACTGAAAGGAAAAGAGTGTTCATGACGTAATATTTTTTGCTCCACAATACCTACAATGAGGCCAAGAGGAGCATACACGATTCCCAAGTGTGGGTTGTAAGAGGTTAATAAATTATAATTACTATAATTTTAAAAAGGAACTTTAAATTTTCAGTTTCATACTTCAGCTTGAAATAATGTCCTAGGATATATATTACATGTTATTCTGCATTTTTAATAGTCTGCGGGCCGACTGTAACAGGTGTCACCTCCTTTGTTGACCGCTCGATCATCATCATACCACTGAATATCACATATCTTTTGACATTTGTGGGATTATTATTGTTGACGAAACATTACAGTATACATTACGCCAGGTCGGGTGTGATGAAGTAGTCGCTTTCAGGTGGAAAAATAAAAACTAAAAAAACTAAAATGACTGCGTTTTACTGAGAATCGTATTTAACATTAACTTACATGTAACGCTTGGTTTCAAAGTTGCCTTTCAAAAAATCTTCAGGAGAAAATATACTTAAAAAACTAACTAAAATGTCTAATGAGAGGGAACAGCAGACAATACTTCATTACATTTTTCCTCTACCTGACTGACTTTGTTTGCGACTATTGCAGCTTTTGCTCTGGGCCTGCAGAACAGCCAGAATCTTCTGGGCTGCCTGGGATAGAGGTCCCGAGTACAACAAGTTGTTAGACTGTTCCATTTCCCCCCTATCAGAACAACTGTTCCTCTTTCTACCTGAAGATCTCTGACTCTTCAGCTGTGAAAGAACAGAGGGACAAAAGAGAAAACTAGGTCAGTAACAGTGGCATCTTAAAATGTGCAAGAACAAACTGACCAGGTCTTTTGTACAGCACACTATTTTAAATATGCTAATAACCTTCACAAGCATGTTGAGTATACCTGTGACAGACAAAAGTCATACAACTATATTAACATTGTACTTTATTTACCAGATGACTTAAAACAAAAATAACAGTAAGGTTTTGCTTTCCAATCATTTTACAGACCATACTGCTCTCACAGAACAAAACATTTCCCACAAGTTGAGTCAGTAAGTACTTAAGGAATTGATCTCCGTCTCCCGCATAAACCAAGTGATCGTTCACAGAGGGCTGAGTCAGTAAATCTCTTCTACTGAAGGCACAGTACTCTTCTCAAATCTTGTCATACTTAAATTACACAGGTTTACTCCTTCAGCAAAAAAGTTACACATTGAGTCTGTCCTGGCTGCCATTATCCTGGTATGTTTTACTACTGCTGCCCTCTCTTGGCTGCCATCTTGCCCTCGAGATCTTCCACGATTTTCTGCAGAAGTAGGGCATCCAAGTGAAAATAGATGTATAATTGTCTCTCCCGCCTCAGAAGGGTGTTGCGCTCAAGCTGAGAACGTTTGGTTTTAACTTCCCCCATGATTTCTTGCATTACTTTCTGCAAACTCTGCAGCTGAGACTCTGCTTCCACAAGCTTCACCGTCAGCTCCTGTAGAGACAAAGTGAGGAGGATGAGAAAAAAAGGGTTGAACAGTGAGGGTACAGACATAGGCTATAAGGCAGGGGTGGGCAATTATTTTCCCCAAGGGGCTGCATGAGAACCATAAAATATTGTTGAGGGCTGGACCAATGGGCTGAATTAATTCTGCTCAATATTAATTTTCTCTCTTTATAAAAATAAAAGCTGTGAATTGTATTGTTTTGGTGTAAATTGAGCAGCATACAAACACACAATAAACAAAATTAAGGATAATGCATATTTTACTAACTAAATAACTCTATTGAAAATATCAAATTACTACAGTATATATTGAATACTATTATACTAAACTACTGTGGTGTAGTGCAGTGAATATATTGTCTGACACAACCACAAACTGTGACTTCTGTAAACAAATATTTAGCAGTCCATGTCTTGTTGAAAACGCAGCATTCGGAATCAACTGGCATGACACAACTGGCTAGCGTCATCTGACACAGATACACATGTCCATAAGTCAGGCTTTTCAAAATAAAAGCATCACAGTTGTACTGCATGTGCAGCATAAATACGTTAATCTGTGTTTATGACTGACATAAATCCGGACAGGGATCTGTAAGTGTGTGAAAGTGGCTTTAAAATAACAATTTAAGCTTGTCTTGAGCTGACATGTTTCGCATTTTAAAGCAAGAGCTTATGACGCAAACAACAGTGAACAGCTTTGTCTATGTAAAACCAACATGAGTGGAAAAAACATGAATATACTAAAAGGTCAAAAGGACAAATACAAACATTACATCACTGCAACTATCTAATAAAACTAAAACATTTATCATGCGGCAAAGCAACACCGTGTTATTACACCAAACACCCATGTCACTTCTAGTTGCAATATAAGTGTGAAAATAGAAACATTCTGTGCTACCAGCTAACCTCACCAATAGTGACAAGAGATGTAAAAATAAACTGACTCACTCAAAAGGGATTTCTTCTGAAATTAACCCTGTATGGTTATGTGAAGTAAAAGGAAAAACACCAACCTGTGCATTAGGACAGAGCAGCTCCTGATCAGTGATGGCCGTTGGACATACCTGTGGCCCTAAGACCAGCTGCTGGAGCTCTGTGTACATGGCTCTGTGAAGCGCCTCACAGTCACCATAGAGACGAGCAGCGGTGTAGTGCTGTTCACGGCCAGCACCAGCTAGGGCATCTCTTGTCACCTGGAGGTTTCCTGCTAGCTCACAAGCAGCCTGGTCCAGTGCTTCATATGTCCGAAAAGGCTCAGATCGGCCATGATCTGAAACACTGTCCAGGATCTGAAGCAGTCTGGAGAAAGTGTATTAAGCACAAAAAGGATTGCCAACTTTTAGAATACACTACACCAGTGTTCTTAAAACAGAAGCATGCAATTCCTTTGTCTCTTAAATCAATTCAGTTTTTAACTTGAATTATCAATTTATAATTTGAATTTCTGAATTAAAAGATTAATTGTTGCAGCCCTAAAGAATGTAATGACGAAAATGAGCCACTCAGCCCACTGAGTTACATGTTGACCTTTGTAATCCCCAATATGAGAAAGACAATTTGACAGAATACTGAAATATGTGATATATACAGTGCTTCTAAAATTCCCAAATTAACAAGAAACAAACAATAAAACAGTTTCAGCTCAAGACAGTTATGTAGCATCCGTCATACCTGCTGAAGGCTGCATCTTTGCAGCTGATGATAGGGTTTGGCCTGGGATTGATAGCTAGTTCAGGGTGTGCCAGTGACTCAATTCTGAGACTTGCTTCTTCACCTTCCTTTACCATTCTGCTGTTTACTTCTCCCAGCTGTTTCAGACACATTCTCCAACGCCTCAGCTCCATCTCCTGAGCCAGAAGGACCAGGTCAAAGGAGGCCTTCTGACGGAGTAGGTAGTCACGAACCTGAGGTGAAATTTATTTTCACTCTTATTGCCACATAGTTTTGCAATTACTGGTACAATTTAGTCTCGTCACATTTTGACAGTTTAAATACCAGTTGGGTTTATATGACTCAAAAACATTGCCTTTGTGTAGATAATTCTTCATTATTTATCCTTTACTATGAAAAATACTGTAGATATAAAATTGTTACAAGCTTATAGGAGCCATCTAAAATCTCCCAGGATGAAAAACTTCACTGACTAACCTGGTGCTGTCTCGAGGTATAGTAGTCTTGCCTGGCCAGTTGCAAATCCAGATCTCCCCTCACCACTGGCACATTAAGAAGCCTTGCTGACTCTCTGAGTGCAGCAGGTAGAGGTCCATGAAGCAGAGCCTCCAGCTCAGCCTCCACATCCTGCAGCTCCTTCCTGGACACAACTTCACGTACATGCAGTGAAGACGACGTGGAAATGCTCTGACAGAGTGAAGAGACAATTATAATTTAGAGCAGATTATTAAAACAATGAGAGCAGTGATACAGAACAATATTGTATAGGAAAGTGGAAATCTCTAGGAATTATTCAATTACAATTCAGCGGGCTATGATCCAATTTTAAAAGGATCATCAGTGGATCTCAATCCAATTACAATTTTTATTTGAAAGGTGTATAATAAAAATAATCAATACTTAAATGATTAGATGTGTGTCATTTTCTTGGACTAATGCAACATTGCAAATCCAACAACATTGAGATTCTAAAGTCCTCTGCACGCCACTCAAGTGTGGGTTCATTTAAAGCTTAATGCATTTACAGAAAAATAGAGGGAAAAACAAAGTTATTCGCTGATATAGAGTCACACTGTCTGAAATGGTAAGAGAGAGGGAGTGGGGACAAGCTGCAGCAATCAACTGATTCTCTACAAGTCCTCCAGGTGATTTGGACCAAAAAAGACATGCCTACCAATGATATAGTCACACTGATTGATATGGGTTTCGCTAAAGCAGATTTTCTTTTTCATTCCATCTGATGTAAGGGAAAGACTTTGATTTGCTACAATGACTCAAGTTTTCCTTTACAACCGTAAAATTATACGTACTGTATATATTTGCTTTACCTTGGTATGAGACGAGTGCTCTGAGAGCCAGTCCAGGCCAGCCTTGACACTCTTCTCCTCTGCCAGAGCTAGCATCAGTTGGTGTTGTGTCACAATATGGGACCACTGAAGTCTGGCCATCTCTGTCCTCCTTCGCTCCACCAACCACTTCTCCCTCTCTTTTCCTTTGTGCTCTTCCTTCAGGTCCTCCTCCTTTCCATCTTCACAGGAACTGAGGTCGAGAACCTGAAATCGCTCAGAGCAGGAAGTCTCGACGATGTCAGCGATGCCCTGGAAGAAATGCTTCCGTGTGAAGGTGGCTAGTGTTTTGGTGTTGAGCTCCTCCTGATGCAAATAGGGATCTAAGGACAGCTGAGAGAGGAGTACACCGGGCCTTTTGGAAATGGAGGGTTTTGATGGGGCCAGAGGTTCTCCTGTTTCATTTTGCATGGTTTCTGGTTGAGCAGGAACATATAAAGCAAGTTTCCTAACCTCCTCTGTTAGGTTTTGTAACAAAGAGTTGGTGTCTGCATTCTCAGCTGCGACAGAAGTACTGGCATCCTTTAGTTTACAAGCAGCATTCTCCAACTCTGCAGTGAGTCGTAGGTCAACATCTGCACGTGAAGTGGCCACAACCTGTAATCTCTTGTAGCGTCGCTGCTTCAGGTCTCTCTCTTTGCGCAGTGCGTGGAGCTCTGCCTCCAAATCCTCTATGGCCACATCACCTTCTGCCGCAAATCCAGAGGATGAAGGCCCACTGTCTCCATCTGAAGAGCCAATGGTTTTAAGGACCTCACCAAGTGCAGATTCATCCAAAATAGGTTTGCCAGATTTCAGTAGTTCTTGATAAGCCTTTGCCTCCTCCGCGGTGAGAACATTGTTCCGGTTTAGGGACCGACAAACAAAGCGCAAGAAGTGAAGATTCTCTGGTGCACAGTCAAACAGCCAGTCGAACTCTGAGGCCTTCAACAACGATGCATCAGGATAACCTAGACGACCCAGCGCCTCCACAAAGTGGCCACCGTCTAACATGGTGAGTCAGCACCCTTCCCCCTTGTTACTGTGCTAGTCAGTCAGCTAGTAACAGCATGATATAGATAATAGAAAATTAGTTGAAAGCAAACATTAAACATTAAGAGAATGGGAGAGAAATTAAAAGATCCTCATAGTCATATTCACATTTGCTTCTTGATTGCAAGAGTTATATTAGCTATTTAAAAAAAAACAGGGAACGCTATTAAAAAAATATCACAATATCCTTGCAACATAAATTCACCACAGAACATCAATATCAAACTGCTGTGCACAGGTGATTGTCTTAGGTGTTGATTAACATTTCAGTCATCTCAGCAACAACAGTTTGTTGTTGTGCTCCAGAAATGTATTGTGTTAAACTGAAAGTTACACTTGAGCTGTTATCTTCACAACGTAGAAGAAAGAGGGAAAGAAAGTTTATAAAATAATCATTTCCACAGTAATGCAATACAATTAAATAACGCCACAAACACATTTGCCAAAATAGCAATAATGTAGTGAGGTATTAAGTGACTCCCATCCCTACACAAAGCTATTAAGGTGCATACGATAAAAACATGTATAACATTGACACATGTCTGAGAAGCAAAATGACATCCCTGCTTAATGAGTAATATAACCTCTTATATAATGTATAAAGCAGTGCTCGCCTGGGCATTACTTCAGTAACAATAATTATTTCGAAGAGCAGAAAAAAATATATTTTATTCCACAAATTATGATTTAAAGTTTATCCATTACACACTTTGACTTTGAAATGTTCATAACCGAAATGTGTCTCTATTTAACAAGTGCGTTTACTCTGAAAGTAGAAGTAATGGGTTGCTCTACTTTCACTCGAGAAATATTAAAGGTTTACATGTCTGACATTTGTCGTGGTTATTATCGATTCCTACTGATACAAACATTTCTATTGCGGTAGCCTGTTTGGACTTTATCGTCCAGTCCTAAAATAAAGTTAAAAAAATCCTACACAACACAATCCTCCATCTGTCCGCTTCAAGTGAGCAGGCTGGCAGCAGGGCAACTGACAGAGGGCTAATGTTAGCTTCACTGCTATGTAACTAATGTGAACAGCTCGTATTGACAGCCGGTTAAAAGCTAATGAGCTTTGCTAGCCTGGTAGTAACTGACAATATATGTTGCTGTTGATAAGTACAAAGTGTCACTCACGTGTTATCTAACTTATCTTAAACAAACTCAATTAATCACGTAATTTACTCACGAACTCCGCTCCGCTTGCACCCTTGTCCGAGCCAGTTAGCTGATTAGCTGGCGCTGTACCCGCCAAACATCCAAACGGACCGGACGTGAACACGCAAGCCCAACGTAACGTTCTACGTCATACGTCAGAAAGCAACGCTGGAATTTCAACCAATCCGACGTATCTTCCCTCCCGCTCTACCTCCTCCTGTATAAATAGGAGCAGCCTGGACGGAACGTAGCTCCCAGTGTCGTTTCGTTGTGGGAAGATACATCTGGTAAGTCCTGCGGGCAAAGATGAGATTTGCATTGTGGATATTGACTTTTGTGTGACCTCCGTTAATGTTGGAGCATCAACATCCGTTAGAAACCTTTATTCTGCAAAATGGCGTTCACTTCTCATTGTTAAGCCTTTGACTTTGTCCAGTTTGCGTAGTTACATGTAATATGTATTAATAGCTTTATTGTTGGTATATACTGTGAAGTTCCACGTGTATGTGAACTTATTGGATTGGTTTATTTCTTGTTTTCTTTGTCGTTCTTCTTCATGTGTATGTGGCAATAACACATAAGTATGATAGTGTTCATGTGTGCAGACATGCAGTATGTGTGTGTGAGGTGAATGCATTTCTCTTCAATTACTGGTTTGCAGTATATAGCAGTGATCATTCCGTTATTCATCGATTACTAAGTCAATGGCTAGCAGTCCATATTAAGAACGACTAATTATAACCATAGTTCCCAGCCAGGATACTTCAGTCTGATAACTTAATATAACACCTGCAGTGACAGTATAAAATAACTGTTATGTCCAAGTGTTAAAACTGCTTAAAACAGGAAATGACTATCAACGTGACAATTAAAAAAGGAAGTGTTGGTTTCAGATTGATTCACTGTATCAATCCAATCCACATTGTCCTTTCTTCTCACTTTCAACGGGGCTTCAAATGGGCTTTGGCAAAGAAGCTATTCCACTCACGTCACCCAGTCATGGTCCAAGCCAAGAAGTGGATCCTGGTCAAGCACTTTGATGGCTTCCCGAAGGACAGCGACTTTAAACTCAAGATGGAGGAGCTTCCCGAGCCCAAAGATGGGGGTAAGGTGATTTCTGTCTACTAATTCATTCCATCTCAGCTTAAGGCGTTGGTTGTGTTATTTGTCTTCATTTTGTCTCAAGCATTTAACACCTAGCACCTTAAATGACCCTATTAATATTTGACTGAGACACGTTTACAGTTGTATTTTTTTGTCTTTTTGGTTCAGAGGTGCTTTTAGAGGCAGTGTTTCTCAGTGCTGATCCATACATGAGGTTAGTCCTCCACCTGGAGAACATTATGATTTTGCAAATACTTTAATATTACACAATCATTTCTTCATGGGGAAATAAATGCATTTCAACTTTATGGCACATATTTTCTCCCCAGGCCGTTCAGTAAGTTTCGGATGAATGAAGGTGATGTGATGATTGGAACTCAAGTGGCCAAGTAAGAAACAAATACATCCACAGAGAAATGTTGTATATTTATCATGATGAACTGTTTACACCTAATAGCTTCTGAAAAAGAACAGGCAACACCTGTTCATGATTACAACATACTTTGACTCATCGTAACTCAGATGTTCTTGGCAGAGATTTCAAACGCTCCATTTGTTTCAGACGGAATGTTTTTGTTGATAAACACACCGAATTAATTACTTGGTGACCAAACTTTCCGAAGAACTTCAAAACAGTCACTTTCAAACCCACATGTTGCATTTTCCTCTTTACTTTGTTCTTAACCACAGTGCTAAACTCATCAACCACACAGCTGGTAGCCATATGGTTGTCTAGGATACCGAGACACTCTGTACACACAATAGTTAAAGGCTTTGCGTGTTTGCTAAACATAACATGACTGCAGAATGGATTAGCAAAAGATGGGAAACAGTTGACGGGTAGATGGTTATTTGCTTGTTGTTGTTTTCTGTAGAGTGATCCAAAGTAATAACCCAGCATTTCCCGTGGGAAGTCGTGTTGTCAGTCGTGGTGGCTGGAGTACCCACACACTCAGTGATGGGACAGACCTCACCCCCGTCATGGCTGACTGGCCTCAGGATGTCCCGCTGTCACTGGCCCTGGGTACCGTCGGCATGCCGGGGTAAGAAAGGTTATTTCTGATCTGGTAGCAAGTAGAGCTGCAACTAACGATTATATTCATAATCGATTTAACTGTCGATTATTTTCTCGATTAATCGAGAAAAATTAAATATATCAGAAAACCTTAAAAAAATTTAAATGACGATGTTCTCAAATGTCTTGTTTTGTGCACAAACCAAAATGATTAACTTTAAAGCTTTAAAACGATTAATCGGTTATCAAATTAGATTAATAATCGATTAATTGTTTCAGTTCTAGTAGCAAGGCTTCCATGTGTAAGAGTGGAATTTTAAGTTTTCCTCTGCTGTAGTATAAATGCTCTAAAACCATGGTTCTCAAACTGTAACTGTAACTTCTGGTGACTTTACTGTTCCTGCCGCCTCAGGAACATTAAACAGATCCTACAGGACCCGTCTCACCCTGGAAACACACTGTTTGAGCGTCTGCCTTCAGCCCATCAGACCATCTGCCATCACCTGTTTAAAAGCTGCTCGACTAGATATTTTGATCTAGTCTATATATGCTTTTCTTACTTTCTATATTTTTACTATGTTTTGTAAACGTTTGCAATGGCGAACCTGCACTTTTAATTTCGTTGTGCATTTTGAATTGAATTTGAATTAAATCATTTGACGATAGTTTGAAGGTAGCATACATTTCTTTACATTTAAAAGACAGTTTGAGGGTAAAACTTTATTGAATTGAGGTGAAGCACAAATATTTAGACTTTTATATATATTTTATACATCTCATGCTTTATCATGCCCCAGACTCACGGCGCTGTACGGGATCGAGGAGGTGTTGGGACTCCAGAAGGGAGAGACCCTGCTGGTAAATGCTGCGGCAGGAGCCGTGGGCTCCGTGGTGGGCCAGATTGCCAAGAAGATGGGCTGTAAGGTGGTGGGGTCAGCAGGGTCTGATGCCAAGGTGGCCTTCCTTAAAGAGCTGGGCTTCGATGAGGCCTTCAACTACAAGACGATCGGTTCCTTGGAGGAGGCATTGAAGAAGGCTTCTCCAGAGGGATACGACTGCTTCTTTGAGAATGTAAGCAGTAGATTTGTGATGCATCACAATGCTTGTTAATTAGTCATGCTATCTGTATCGATAGCGTGCCTATCCTATTAATGTCACTATTGCTTAACATGCAAACTCTCACAGCTGTTTACAAACATGCATTTCTGACGGTGATACCTCGAATGTGTCGAATCGTCCCCTCGCAGCACAGCTACACTTGGCATCGATTGTGTGGCTTAAAATGTCTTAAAAGTCTTAAAAATTAGTTATTTTCAACACTGTTTTGATTTCAGGTGGGAGGCCCTTTTTCAACAGTTGCCTTGCAGCAGATGAAAGACTTTGGAAGAATTGCTGTTTGTGGAAGTATTTCTTTATACAACGACACCACACCGCAGACAGGTACGCCCTTTTAATGCTCTTGTCTTCTATATCAACAGTCCTGATACTTTCTTTCATGGCTTTAAAGGGTCCAGTGTGTAAAAATGTGTGACATCTAATGGAGAGACTGCAGACTGTAACAAAGGGAGGACTCCTCCGCTCTCCCTCACATTTCCAAGCGTGTCAAGGGACTATGGAGTCCTTTACATACCAGAATGGATGTTTTTCTTCTTTGTTTGCATTGCAAGCTTCCATTCAAAACATCCATCCATCCATCTTCTACCGCTTTATCCTCCACATGGGGGTCATGTATGTGTGTGTGTGTGTATATGTATGTATATATGTATGTGTGTGTGTGTGTGTAAGGGTACTATATTCCCTATATTGCCTTCTGGCTGTGAGGCAACCCTAGCCACTGTCCTGCTATGTGACTTTTAAAAGACTTCTCTGGGGGTTTTTTTATATTAGGTGATGGAGGGAAAGATTGATGCCCAGTCATAATTAGCACTGTTGTCCAGAAGGGGGCAACAGAGTATTACTGAAAAATAAATATAAACGTACTATTAAGAGAACTGTGGGTTTTTCTTCAACCATCTATTTCTCTCAAAGGCCCGTACCCTCATCTGACCATAATCATCAAGCAACTCAAGATGGAGGGCTTCATGCAGTCCAGGTGGGAGCACAAGCACGCTGAATCACTCAAGAGGCTGATGGGATGGGTGAAGGAGGTAAGCATTTTATTATCACACCTGATGTGACACAGCGGTTTCTTTGTTTCCTCAGCATAGGTTTAATCCTCATTATTAGAAGCAACTGTGTTTCTGTTCTAATGATTATTTTATTTACGTCTCATCTGCAGGGCAAACTGCACAGTCGAGAGCACATCACCAGGGGCTTTGAGAACATGCCAGCTGCCTTTATGGGGTTACTGCAAGGAGACAACATCGGCAAAGCCATCATTGCAGTTTGATGTCGATCAGAATATCTATCAATATCTAAATAACTGTCAGAATTCATACATGAAGGACTGAGTAATAGACAGCTACGACTAACCATATATTTTCTTTTTTGTTTAGCATGTTAATGTTACTCTTTTAATAGCCACAGTAAAATAAAACATAGCAGCACTTGTTCCCACCTTTTTATATGACTTTTTTTTCAAGGTTTACATGTTACATGTGTTAAATGCGGACTTAAAATTGTCTGGTGAAACTTTGTATGTCCAGCATTTTAGAGGTCTTACGAGTAGAGGGGACAAACAAAAATCCAGTGTAGTTTTTTTTTTTTCTTTTTAAAGTGGACTCCAGATGATGGAATAGGAGCTCTTGGTCTCCTGCTGCCAAGCCAAGCTTTTTATTCCACCAGGAACTAGATTATTTTTGGTCACTAATCTGAATTTCATGAGGTCATGGAGGGCTCTAGCTCCATGGTTACACAGGAGGTTGTTTATTTGCTATGACTGATGTCAGTCCAATGAGGGAGCACTGTTTACACGTTTGTAAAGTAGACTGAGTGTGGCTGTTATATCATAAATGACCAGCAGAGGTCCCACAGGGGCTCAAGGATCACAGTGGCATTATGTGCTATGAATAACTTTTCACAAGTGAGCAAAATATTGTTTTTGTAAAGATGTTGGAAAAATAATTCTGACCCTTATATGCTGTATACAAAGCTATTGCTTAATTTAGTAACACTTTAGGGTACATTAATTATCATTAATGAATGCTGTTATATGCATTTACTAACGGTCAATCAATGTTTTAATTAACCATTTATTAATGTTATTCAGGTTAATGAAGTTATGACTTCATATATTGTAATGGACCTTGGTCTGGCAAAAAAAACAAAACCTGAACTGATATATTATCATTCAATGGTCTATAAGGCTACTGTTAATGTCAGTAATAACTGTAAACAGATAGTTATCATTAGCGTATGATCTACAGAGAAACCAAAGATAAATATATCTCGACATAAGTTGGAGGTCAGTGGAATTGAGCTGCGATGTTAAAACTTAGTCGTTTACGGTAAACCCTCCTGGTATGGAATTTGTTGAGTCATAGTGACTGGACTTACTCTAAAACCTTTATTTTTGCCACTATATGTGAATTATCACATATAGTGGCAAAGTATTATACTTGGTATTATTATGGATTAAAACGCACAACTATAATCAGATCATTTCATTCGGTAATGTAAAATGTGTTTTATTGGGATGCAACATCTGACAGCGTAAAAAACCTCACACTGTTGTAAAGCTCTGAAAACAAGTAGCCGGGTAGAATAAAGTGTGAATAACCTTCAAAATAAAAGTATTCCCTGGTCAAAACGATATAATTCAGTACAAGTAAAGCCGAATATAATACATTTTTTGGTATAGTGCTCTTAACAAATGCTAAAACACGCTATACATCAACAACTTAAAAAAAAAAAAAAAACATAAATATAAATGACATGTATAAAGCATATGTTTATATGTTAATGCATGCATTATTCTAATACATACACATATTTCCATTAAGGAAGAAAAAAGTATTTTTCAAATAAAGTAATTTTGGCTAATTGCTAATGGCATTGATGTAGAATTTTGGCAGGTTAAAAATATTAATACATAATAGAAACATATTAGTTACATTAAATAAAATACATTAATGATATAAAACATAAGACCATACTCAACAGCAATACAAAAAATGAATACAATATTAGAAATAAACTTAAAATATATAAAGAAAATAGAGTGCATAGTAGAACAACCCACTCCTCCTCCATGTTGTCATGAAATGTACTAACAATGGCAGACTTTTATTTCGAAAGGGCAGTGACATCCGCTAATGCAACGCCGTTACGTGACTTGATTCGTTGCCATAAAACCACGGCGTGTTGCTAAGTAGAGATCACAGATTAATTTACTATCTTCATCGCCGGTTGTCCTTCAGGAGACACAACCACTCTTCTGTCAAGATGGTGAAAATGGTGGACGATTTCGTGAGTTGTGACTCGTTATATTTCGCTGCCTATTGTACTGTTCAAGAGCAGCCATTTTAACATACATTAGCAATTCTATACATTTCCCTCCTAAACGGCTGTTTAGTCCCGCGATTCTTCCCTTTGTAATTATCCATACGTCATATTTTCTAAGGCGTTTCTGTGTAGTTTACATCAGGAGTCCACTATCGAACTACAGACATTTAAAAACATGTTAAATGTCTGTAGTTGTTTTTGGTTGAAACCGATGATGATGATAGACGATCCTCGAGTTAGCTTCTCATTCACAGGTTGAGTCCACATTGAGGAGCTTTATCGTTGTCAAGGTGGATAAATTGTCAATTAAAAGATGAATGTACCATAGCTTAGTTTTATTGTGTATGTCAATTGGACACTCAAAAAAAATCATTGTGTTGTTCTAAACACATTTGCTTCTAATGTATGGTTTAACATATGATATAGATGAATCTGAAGCTAACTTCATCTCAGCGCAGTAACCATGTGTTTGAATGAGGACTTGGCCATCTTGTAGAGTGTGCCGGATAACGCGTGGTTATTAATGCTGTCACTAAACTCCAGTAGATCTCATCTTTTGTCTCTATTTCTTTTTTGTGTGAATATCGCATACATACCATGTGAGTTGTTAATGAGGCTGCAGAAGTGCAGGCTCTAACGGGACGGGTATTTGTTTTATTTGTAAATGATGGGACGACTAACTGTACGTCGTGTTGCGTTAACAGGGAGTGTATCCGTGTGTATGGAGAGAGTGTTACTAGGATAGTAACACACCGCTCTGCGTGTGTTTGTGTATGAAATTTGATTTGGACCACCTTGTTAACTGGTTAGTTACTTCAACCATTAAAAGTTAACGGACATTTTGAAACGTTCAGTGAATGTAAATTCATATTCATGCAAACATATGGGAGAATGGGCTGGAAAACTATTCAATCAATCCATCTTCTACTGCTTTATCCTCCACACAGTGTGTCACACTGGTGACACAGGGCATCTTTGAAACAGACAAATGCAACGATTAACGTATACATGGCCAAACATTTAAATATTACAACTAACAGTAGCCTCCTGACTTAAATGGACTATGCAACAATGAAACTGCAACTGCACTGCAAACTGTTATTTAAAAAATAAAAACATCATCATCAACAAAAACAGATGATGGCAATATGACTACACTAGTGTAAGGACAAGAAACGATAAAGGAATCAGGCACCCCTTCCTATATATTTTTCAAGTTATTTAATTTCAATTTTTTTTAATCTATTGTTCTGTGTAGTAGTATTTGTGCTCTGGGTTTCTGTGATGAGAAGTAGCACATACAGGGAGGTGTGGTTTCTCTATTATTTTGATATTTTTTCACTATGCTGACCAAACTAGACACCACACACGTGGCCCTTCTCAAACTGTGGTACGCATACCACCAGTGGTACATAAGCAGAAATACTGTTCTTCTATTGTACATACCAGAGTGGCACTGAGGAAATTGGATTGGAGTGCTTGGAAAATTAAATGAATAACAAAAGTATTATTAGTCGCCTTATATCTCACTCCATCTTAATCTAATGTCACTATACCAGTGTCTGTACAAGTACATGAGGAGGAAGAGGATGATGAGGGCAAATTATCTTATTTGGAATAAGACTCCAGAGACTCCATAGATGGACTTGAAGAAACCAGTAAATTAAATGTCATTCAAAGCAAACATCACGTTGTCATTTGTTTTCTTCCTGTGCAGGATGACTTCAAGAAACAGATGAAGAATGCCGGAGACAAAGTGGTGGTGGTGGACTTCACGGCTACATGGTGCTCCCCCTGCAAAATGATTGCCCCAATTTTTGAAGTAAGTTGTTGCGAAAACCAGACTTTTAAAACACATGTTTTACTTGCTGCCAACTAAAGTGGAAACTAAATAATGTGTGTATCAGTGTACACATGCTACAGTTGTAGCATGGAAACGTACTGAGTGTTGTTAAAGGAGCTCTTTCCTGAGGGATGTTTCCCTTGAAGAGCATCTGTTTAGAGAAGGAGACTGTTGCTGTGGCAACACTCCTTCAAGCCGCTCCCACTTACAGAAGACATTTAATGGGGTGCCTGTTTGGACATATTTATAGCATCGGTTGATCCTCTGTTTTGCAGGAGTTGGCAGAAAAGTATACGAACATGGTTTTCCTGAAGGTGGACATGGACGAGGCTGAAGTAAGTGTGTGTTTTTCACTGTTCACACAAGGTGAAAAAGAACAAATGTGTACATATTGGATTCTGGTGTGAGCAATGCATTGTGGGCCATTTTGTTACCATTGTCTATAGATTAGAGCAGCTACATTTCTATCTGTGGAGTATGTCTCTAACAACCTTTCCTTTGCCCCTATTTCAAAGTAAAAGCAGGAAGTCTTGTTAAACAACAAAAGGTTCTCCATGAAATCTCAAAACAGTGCAGACTCTGTGAAATTAGAGCTACGTCATGTGACCATAGTTGCAAATGAAAGACCGCTAATGCTTGCATGCTGTAGACAACACGAACGGTCTATCGTAGCCTTTGTCTGATTTTTCATATCAGTAGATCGTGGTGTGTTTGCCAATATCTGATAATACATTTTAATGCCAATGTCAGCGGATAGCGACAATATCGCGCATCTGTCGGAAGTTCACTTTATTGACCTTATAGAGGCCACTGAACTGTGCAACCTCTGACTGTAGTGTGTTAAGTTCAACATTTTCAATTTTTTGTCTCTGTAATCGCAACGTGGTTATGCATCCTTTAAAATCAGGCGTGTTTACCGTCTGATCACACATGTAGTGTGGCATCAGTCACCTGACTGTTCTCTTCCCTCTTTCTCAGGACGTCGGTGAAGAGTACAATGTTACTAGCATGCCCACATTCATCTTCATCAAGAATACCAAAGAGGTAAGTCGTCAAAATTCACTCCAATAGAAACGTTAACAGTTTGTCTCTGAATAAAATGAATGCATTTGTGTAACAGCTCTCTATAACAGGACACATCTAAAAGCGGCGATACACATCTGCAGTTTAATATGAGCAGTGTTTCGCATTACGGCAGCCCGCAATATGGACATCATGTGACTCGGATAGTTTATACTGCTATGGTGGCAGGAGGAGGATTTGAATAGTGTGGCTGTTGTTTTGGTTCCGACTGTTGCGTGATATTAATGCGTAACATCAGCAACCAGAACTCTGTTGTCATAACAACACAAAAATGCAGCATTTTGCACGCATGCTCACTTGCACGTGCACCATTACGCTCTCAATCAAGTATTGCTGTCGAGATGGAAAGTGTTGAAACAAATCTTCACTCTTTATTTTCTAGTTGTAGAGTCAACTTTACTATAATTCACTACTTCAAACACCCACTACTAACTTGCTAACTAAGCTCAGATGAGGGTTATTCTATGGTTTAATGGCACTAAAATGTATCAGGAGCCACTTCATTTTTTTCAATGAAACACTGAGCAACCTCCTTTTTCATATATATATATATATATATATATATATATATATATATATATATATATATATATATATATATTTATTTTTTTTTCATATATATATTGAATGCTTTTTCTCTGTGTGTGCTGTCTTACAGTTGGAGCGGTTCTGCGGCGCAAATGGAGATAAACTGAAAGCTAAAGTGGAGGAGTTTTCAAAACAGTAGTTCCAACCTTTGCACAAAAAGCTGTTCATCTCTGTCCACCTCTGACATTTCCTGTATAATAACCTCTAGGTCCACCATAATTATATACATTTGTCTCCATTTCTGCAAGTCACTTTCTCATCAACCTGTTAAATTCTGTATCAACTGAGACCCGACTGAATTACTTTGAATTTAACATGGTTGAATTAATAAACGAGATGAAGATTTTTCTTTGAACTGTGTGATGTATTACACATTTCCATTACACCGGACCTTTAGTTTTCTTCATTCTGAGTTGAATTATCACATAGCGACAAATTATTATACTTATATTATAATACTGGATTAAAACGCACAACTATAATCAGATATCGGTAATGTAAAACGTGTTTTATTGTGTAGCAACATCTGATGGTGTAAAACCTCATCCTTGAGGTGTAAAGTTCTGAAAATGAGTAGCCCAGTAGTATCCAGTGTGAATAACTTTCAAAATAAAAGTATTCCCTGGTCAAAACGATATAATTCAGTACAAGTAAAGCTGCATATAATACATTTTTTGGTATAGTGCTCTTAACAAATGCTGAAACCTGCTGAACATCAACAAGAATCTTAAAATAAAACATGCTGGTAAAGTGTGTATATATAACATGTATAAACATGTATTTCTTATTATATACATAAAGAATTATACTGTAACTAGGTATTCCACTGAGTTCCGGTGAGTTTAGTTCAATTTTCTCTATTTTAGTGAGGAAATTGAAATAATATTAAATGACTAAAAAGTGTGAAGACATTCTGAAATAAATGTTTATGCATTCATTATTCAATCAAAAGTATATTTCCATTAAGGATGAGAAACATTTTTTAGCTTGAAAGACATTTTAGCCATTAGCTGAGGGCATTGAAGTTGAATTTTGGCAGGTGTAAAAATATTACATTTTGAAAAGATAATAAACTAAATACATTAATGGAATATATTAAACACATAAGACCATGCTTCACAGCTATGCAAATACAATGAATACAATATTAGATAAAAAAATAAATACAGTATACAGTAGAGCAACCCACTCCCCCTCAATGTTGTCTTAAAATGTACTAACAATGGCAGACATTTATTTTGAAAGCGCTGTGACATCCGCTAATGCAACGCTGTTACGTGGCTTGATTCGCTGCCATAAAAGCGCTATTAGTCGCCGAAAGATGTGTTACAGAAAAAAGAATCCGACTGTCACAGGTGGCTTTCGAAACTCGAACTCTAGATTCAGACGCACAACTCCTTGCCATAAATAATACGTGCTAAAAACCGAAGCTGCGGGCGGAACAAAATCTCACGGACTTTGGACTTGCCTGTGTTATAAGAACTGGATGTAGCCCCGCCCCATTGGCTCCGTTCATTCCTATGGATCCCACTCCACGGTTGAGCTGCTCACCTCGCGCATACAAGAAGGATCTAACCGCAGACAGAGATAGAGTCACGCCCCACAGGTAGAGACACGCCCCCTCCATACCAAAAAAGTTTGAGTTCCGAGTTAATTCCCGTATTGTCCGACCCATACAACATGCGCAGTAGTGTTACACTAAGTTGTCTTCAAGGCAGAGGGGGCGGTGCTCTATCCAGTTGTTACAATATATTCTTGGGTGTTGCCTGGTAGAGAGCAGACGGAGTATATTTACTATTTACTATCTGTGTGGCCTGCTGTCCTTCAGGAGACACGAGCACTCCGCTGTCAAGATGGTGAAAATGGTGGAGGATTTGGTGAGTTGACTTGTTATATTTCACTGCCTATTGTACTGTTCAACAGACGCCATTTTAACCCAGAGCATTTAGGATGTGTTTTCCCATTACTACATTTATACAGAGCATATAATAATGTGCATTATTCAATATAGGGTTTTTATATCCTAACACACCTGAGCAAAAAGTACTTGAATATGTTTGATTTATCTTACTGTCACAGACAGAAAAACAGAGATCGAGCAGTTTTCAAAGCTTGAAATTGTAAAAATAAGTATTCTAAAACTGTAAACTTGAACAAATATGTTGTAACAGAACAAACAAACCATACAAACCATAAATAATAACTTCAATTCCCAGGATAAACAAAGGAGGGTGTCACATTCGAATGGCAATGCTCTCACAAGCAAACACAGTGCTCAAACATTGAAAATACTTATTCTGACAACAGCAAATATGGAGAATTGTAGTGAATGGACTTACATAATTCACCCTTGCACCTTGTGTTTCTATACACTTATGTCATGTTATGCATGTAGGAAGGACTGTTCTGGGATCATGGTCCCTTTAAGTAACCATGTTTGTGATGACGTAGAGCCCTGTGCTGGTTGGTTGGTTACTGTACGTCCTGATCTTGCGTTTACTTCGGCTTCGCTGTTTTCAATAAACGAGGCACACAGTTTGTGCACTCAAGCTGAGAAATTGCTTTTACCTGTTCGAATGCAATTCCACAGCATTATATTTCAAAAGATGCAATGACACACCTTCTTTCCAGTCTTTACATGACTCAGCAAAACAGTTCCTGTCTGGCTAGACAGATTAGTCACATCCAGAGAGTGGTGTTGTGCACACTGCTGGTACCCCTCTCCCTCCGCCTCTCTTTGGCTTCAGTGCTGATACTGGGCTCTCACCATCTGATTGGCTATTGCTATAATACAAAACATATATATACAGTATATATATAGATATAATTAGTTTTTTGTGGCCAGCGTTCATTATGAGCTGGTAGATCAGCCAAACAACTTACCTTGAATCAAGATGAAAAAGTGAGTCTTCAACAAAGCACCTCCTTTTTCCTGCCGTGCACCTTCCAGGACACTGTGGTCCCAACTGCTCAGCACTGTAGTCACTTAAAATTATTTTAGTATTACAACATAAAATCAAGAATTTAAAGACATTCAGACACTCAATCATGTTTTCTTTTTTAAATCAATTTGAGTGTTTTCACTTTCATTTCACCAGAGAATCCCTGCTCTCCCAGCTGCGCACACACAGCTGTCTCTGAGCTGGACACAGACTCTACATAACTATACTGACAGGAGAAAAAAAACTATTTACATTCGAATGATCCATATCTATCTATGATTAAATTATGAGAGAACAAACGAGTTTCAGAACAAATTTACGTTGGTTGACACGTTGAATTTTGCACATTTATTGTCCCCTTTCGTTCCATTGTCAGTCCCGTGTGATCCGTATTGCTGTTGTTTTTCTTGCTGTTAGTTGTTCGCTGTCCTTTTGTACCGCTCTTCTCCATATGCAAATGAGTTTGCGAATGGACTTGATGTCATCATTGAAAAAGGTCACAAAGTTCACTTGTTTGGTTTTTATCAACACAAATTAAAACTCATTGGCCGACAGCCTTTTTTTAGAGCAGTGGTCGAATTGACGTCTATAGCAGTCAATGGCAGCCAATGAGTTAAAGAAAAAAACGGCTATTTTGTGACTTCTGCACAATTATCGCTACTTTGTTTTAAAAAAAATTACAATAAATAAATATATGCCACATAAAACCCAATCATAACTTTGTCTCAACAATTAAATGTCATTCAGAACAAACATCACATTGTCATTTGTTTTCTTCCTGTGCAGGAGGACTTCAAGAAACAGATGAAGAATGCCGGAGACAAACTGGTGGTGGTGGACTTCACGGCTACATGGTGCCCCCCCTGCAAAATGATTGCCCCAATTTTTGAAGTAAGTTGTTGCGAAAACCAGACTTTTAAAACACACGTTAACATGACTGACACACCCAGATAATGTGAGTGACTCATCCCACCTCAAACCTGGGAAAACGCATCAGAAAGTGACAAAAAAGGCAGTGACGTCCACGCTGGTGTTTGGCATTTGTTGGACTTGGAGACCGACTTGAAAGAATGGAAAATTCATGATGGTCATGGATGGTAACAACTATCTGCCAACTTAAGTGGAAACTAAATAATGTGTGTATCAGTGTACACATGCTACAGCTGTAGCATGGAAACGTTCTGAGTGTTGTTAAAGGAGCTCTTTCCTGAGGGATGTTTCCCTTGAAGAGCATCTGTTTAGAGAAGGAGACTGTTGCTGTGGCAACACTCCTTCAAGCCGCTCCCACCAACAGAAGACATTTAATGGGGTGCCTGTTTGGACATATTAATAGCAATTGTGTGACATCGGTTGATCCTCTGTTTTGCAGGAGCTGGCAGAAAAGTATACGAACATAGTTTTCCTGAAGGTGGACGTGGACGAGGCTTTAGTAAGTGTGTGTTTTTCACTGCCACTGCTGATGTCAGTAGATAGCGATAATATCGTGCATTCCTAGTCTGAAGTTCACTTTATTGACCTTATAGAGGCCACTGAACTGTGCAACCTCTGACTGTAGTGTGTTAAGTTCACCATTTTCAATTTTTCGTCTCTGTAATCGCAACATGATTATGCATCCTTTAAAATCAGGCGTGTTTACCGTCTGATCACACATGTAGTGTGGCATCAGTCACCTGACTGTTCTCTCCTCTCTTTCTCAGGACGTCGGTGAAGAGTACAATGTTAGTAGCATGCCCACATTCCTCTTCATCAAGAACAGCAAAGAGGTAAGTCGTCAAAATTCACACCAATAGAAACATTAACAGTTTGTCTCTGAATAAAATGAATGCATTTGTGTAACAGCTCTCTATAACATTCATTTTCAAGTATTCAAGTTGACTCTTCATTTTCTAGTTGTAGAGTCACCTTTACTATTAGTCACTACTTCAAACACCCACTACTAACTTGCTAACTAAGTTCAGATGAGGGTTATTTGATGGTTTAATGGCATTAAAATGTATCAGGAGCAGGAGAAACACTGAGCAAGCTCCTTTTGAACGTTTCTTTTTTTAAATGTATTGAATGCTTTCTCTCTGTGTGCTTTCTTACAGTTGGATCGGTTCAGTGGCGCAAGCCAAGATAAACTGAGAGCTAAACTGGAGGAGTATTCAAAATAGTAGTTCCACCAACCTTCGCACAAACAGCTGTTCATCTCTGTCTTAATATGGCTGAATTAATAAACAAGATGAAGACGAAACTTTGTGAACTTTGTGATGTTTGACATTTCCACTGCACCGGACAGACACAGCAGATCAATCAGATCCACGGCCTCTTAGAACAAAGAATATGATGGAAATATCATTAAATGGTTTTATGCTTTAATAAAAATGTGAGAATAGTTTACACATATACACTGAACAACTGAATCAATAGTTTTTACACATCGTACAAGTATATAGCAGCATATGTTTAATACGGTTGAGTCTCTATATGAAAAAATACAGCTTTATTTTACAAAACGGTTCTTGCTGTGCCTTTTGCAGAGAGATGAGAATGGTTTACAAGTGTGTCAGTTGAATGTACAAGAATTCCCTTCATAGGACAGTTCACATGGAGAGTGGAGTGGGAGCTTTTAGAAGTGATAGTATCCTGATTTACGTTTCCTGCATTGAGAGGGAAAAACAATTATTAATAAAGCAAGTTTTCTTTGAAAACATTGTATTTTTAAGGGAAACACTGCCTTGTGTCTCTACTGTTACCCATCAATAGAACTTTGTCTCTGAAATGCCTTTAAGATCTTGCTCCTCTGGTTTTAATCGTGTGACATTGTGATTAAAGAAAATGGGAGCACAGGCAGTGGTGATCACACTCACAATGACTCGGCTCAGTTCATATAATACAGAAAAGGGCAATCAGATTAATACATAACGCAGACTATAGAGAGCACACAAATTAACTCTTATTAAAAAAATACAAGCTCTAAAATGACTGGATCTGATTCAGTTTGAAGCAGCACAAACAATATTCAAAGCAAGAATTCATTTACTTCCAAATAAAATAAAGACATGGGGGGATATCATTTAAGAGGGAAACTAAATTTAAAAAATGCAGTGTGCCAGGACAACTTTAAAAAGTCTCGGGATCTCTTTTAAATAAATAGGACGAAGAAGAACAGCAGTTTAATCCAGGTCGTGTTTAGAGACAGACGTGATCTTGTGTTGTACTGACAACATTAACAACATTGTATAAAATACTGTATAAAATAAATATAAAATACTTTTGCCTACTCCTTTTCAAACATGTGACAAGATTGTTAAATTCGACAGTTAAATGATCGTGTTTATTGAGGAAAACAGTTGCAACACGCTTCCATATAAGACTGCGTCTTTGTCAGGTCTCTTCATTTGCATTATATTTACATCTTACATATTTACACACACACAGAGAGAGAGAGACAGAGAGAGAGAGAGAGAGAGAGAGAGAGAGAGAGAGATAGATCACCTGGAGCAGTCATGTCCGCTCCACCCTGAACTGCAGTGACACCTGTTTGGTCGGATGCATCTCCCTCCATTGAGACAAGGAGATGAACACACCGCTGTGGAGAAAACACACACACACACACACACACACACAGGATCATCATCGTCGTCAGCAAAGGCGTCTTTGTGACACAGCATGCATGTGTGGGGTGTGGGATGTGCCCCCCCCCCCCCCCCCCCAAAAAAAAAACCCAACGTAAAGTGTCATTTACTCAGCTGCACAAAAACAAAAGCATATCTTGGTGCAACTACCCTTTAAATGTGCAGTGCTGCTCTGCCCTGTGGTCAGTGTGTTTGCTTTAGGCGGTCAGAGAACAAAACGTGAACACACTGTGGTGACAGAGTGAAACAGATGGTGAAGTGCGCTCTCTCTCTCTCTCTCTCTCTCTCTCTCTCTCTCTCTCTCTCTCTCTCTCTCTCTCTCTCTCTCTCTCTCTCTCTCTCTCTACTGTTCATACGTGTTCATGGGACTCATAAGGTACAGGAAGAAAAACCTGATGTCACAATCACAATGGGTGTAAGATTGTGGTTCATGGGGAAACAATGTGCAAACAATGTGCAAACAATGTGTGCATCCTGCAGTTCTGTAGAAAATTAATTCTTAAAGATCCGGTTTTAAACAACTGATAAGAGGGGAATCACATGCTGTCATCACATCTAGTTATTTAATTATAACTAGATGTTATTTGTTATTTGTTATTTTTACAAGAGCATTTCAGACAAAATGTGAAGACTCATACTGTCAATTCATTAAAACTAGTGCTGTCTTTCCCATATATCCATCACATTTCTACTGACGTCTCCGGCATTTCTTATCAATACAAAGTGAAAGTGGAGTCACGTGCCAGTTCTGAAGCCTGTCACTGTGACTTACAGACAGACAGACAGATGGACATCCCTCACATTTATGGACTGACTGAGCCTGTTTATATTTTATGCAGGTGAAATGAATTCCAACTAATCGTATTTGTTTAACTAATGACTATTTCCCACTTTTGACACTTTTCCATTACTATTACTTACAATTAGAGATCGATTAATAATCCACACTATCAATAGAGGATACAAATCAGAGAGAGTGGCATCGGGGAGATGGTGCTAACATGTTAATTGTACACACAGCACAGCTAATAATGCACAGAGTAGCTGCGGGGGTGTGTGCGTGCGTACGAGCCTTAACATGAACTCACCGCTGTGACAGCGTGTGCCCGTCCACCCGGTGGGACACTGGCACTGGTAGGGTGCCACGCAGCGGCCTCCGTTCAGGCACGGCAGGATGCAGATGGCTGCAATGACATGAGGATATGAACGGGAATCATGAGGTCGTCTGAGGTCGCGTGTCCCAGTGTTGAGACAGTTTTAATAAGCTACTCCTGACGGGCGGATGCAGTCAGTTTTAGTTTCCACGTCTTGTAGAGGACACGGGGTCAATTATTTCAGAGATTTCACTGTTCTTTAATGTTTAATGTCGCAGTGAAGTCATAACACAGACTGTAACTGGGATCATTTACAGTAAAACCATTTTGTGTTTTTATTGTGAAATTAGGTTAGCCATTACAGGAAACTCCACCCGAGAGATTTATTTAGAGTGCGACGTCTGTTCACTCTCTGCTTACTCACTGTAATTTCACTATTCCATTTTTTGTTCACTGTGTTGTCCTGTTTTATTTCTGTAAAGTGTCCTTGAGTGCTCACAAGGCACTTATACATAAAATGCATGATTATTATTGTTATTATTATTATTGACTAAAGTTAGATTAAAACCACAGTCAATTTACAGTAATGTACTGTAAAGTGATACATTTTACATTTACTGTTTGTAATTTGCTGTGAGAGGAAAACAACTAACTTCCTCTTAATGAGAACGTCATTTACAAAACTGACATCATGTTCTATTGCTAAGAGCTGAAACTTGTGATTGGGATCATTAACCTCCTCAGGAAAATAAATAAAAGTTGCAAGTCAAAGGTCATTTTCCCAGACTTCCATCCACTTTTTTTAAAAAAATTTTATTTAAACAG
The DNA here is from genome assembly GCF_958295425.1 of Solea solea. Lineage (NCBI taxonomy): Eukaryota > Metazoa > Chordata > Actinopteri > Pleuronectiformes > Soleidae > Solea > Solea solea. The sequence continues at coordinate 11,277,948 of NC_081136.1, forward strand.
TGGAGTTTTGCGCCCAGGTGACTTTTAAATGAAATTCTCGTGCTCTGGTCATGGAGGAAGTGCTGAACTAATCTGTTTAATTAACTGATTCTAATGATTCAGTAACACTGAAAGTCACAGCAGTTTTAATGCCGCTGTGCATTGATGACTCCGCCCACGGCAATAGTTTACTGAATGAATGTGGTCTGTTGTGAGTAAATACGTACGCTCCTCACAAAGCCGGCCCATCCAGCCCTCGGGGCAGGAGCAAGTGTTGGGCCTCTGACACACTCCTCCATTCTGACACTGCAGCCAACACACAGCTGAGGGAGACACACACAGACACACACAGATACATCAGGTTAAATCGAATCACAAAGCAACATCACTATGCTTATTGTGTGCACAGACACAGTAGTAAAGGAATGTGTCCAACCCCACCGCCCACTGAAATGAGATAGAATTACTTCTGTTATTTATTCTGCCACAGCCTTCTGATACTCTGCCGCAAGTCTTGGCCATGCAATTTCATGCACTAGATCAAACGCAGCATTCGCACACTGTATTTTAAACTCTTTTGTACAAATTCATCATAGACATGACATCATCAGAGACCCCTTGAGTGTGTGTGTGTGTGTATTTCTGTATAGATCTCAGCAGCTGTTAAGCTCTTGAAAATGAATGTCAACCACTAATTTGATCCTCACATTTGTTATCTGTACCAAAGTTTGTAATGTATGTTTTTATTTTTGTCTGTTTTTGCAGTGTGGTTGTACGAGGTACTGACGTCTTAGATCTGCAATATCTTAAGAATATGTTTGACACTTTATCTCGCTGTCCAAGCGGAGCATTTGATGTTTTTGTCAGTTTTGTAAACCACTGACTCCATGTACCAAAGTCCATAGAGAAAATCTAGAGATTGGGAATCCACTGTTGCCTTCATCTTAAATTCAAATGTGTCATTTTTGTGATTTATCATATCACAGACCTAACAAACACGGAAGCAGTAGACCAGCAGCTCCTGTGTCCCTGTGAGCTAAAAACACAGATTTGTTGGACTTTGGTGCAGAGAGGGAGGATCACAAACCTCTGTTTCCATCAGAAAAAGTCTGTCTAACAGTGGGATATAGCAGCAGACTATTCTTAAGATATCATAGACTTAAAAAAAAGGCCTAATACAATCTACATGTCCTCTCTGGTGAGAGAGAACGTCCGCGTCTCACGCTGGATCTAGCAATGGTGAAAGTCAGTGCTTCATACAACCACACTTCAAAAAACAAGAACCAGGCAAAAGAAAATGCTCACGTATGTGAGAGTGCACAGATGGAGACAATACAGTACAGCAGAGAGGAAAAGTGTCTGTGGAGAAGTTTCTCTGTATGTTTACATCCTCCACAGAGCAGAGCATCTCTTAGAGAGGAAAGGTAGGAGTCCAGGAAGGAAAGAAAAAGCAACAAGGTGTCATGTGCGAGAGGGAGAGTCAGCTGAAACAGAAGTGTCCTGGGAAAAGGACAGAGTCCCCTCTGTGTTCTCTCTACCTCTGCATGTGGGAGGCGGCGTCCAGGTGCCGTTCTCCAGACACCTGCTCCTTCCAACGCCCTCCATGGCATATCCGCCAAAACACGAGTACACTGCCACATCCCCGAACTGGAACACCGCCCCCCGCACCACCCCGTTGGCCACATGGAGGGGGGGACCACAGGACACCCCTGTACAACAGCCCAGATGGAACGACCCACATACGAGTTACTATACTACTAAAATGCTGATGCTGACCTGACCACAGCTTTGTTCTGACACTAACAACATGGACCAAACAGTTGAAAAGAAGTGTCTTCTGTAAAGGAAAGTGGAAAAGTAGCTAAGCCTACAGGGAGTGGACACAATAAATGGTACACCTTTACAATACTGTGAAACTAAGGTTAAGTTCAAATGGGATCATTTTCTTCTTTTCTGAAGTTGCTTCTTTAGTCATTTGGTTTTTCCTTTCTAACCATTTAGTTCTGGAAGCAACCCACTCACTGGTCAACACTTAAAATGATAGTTCAGGTTTTTTTAAAGTGTGGTTGTGCAAGTTACTGACACAACCAGAGACGTGCAGACCCTGTGTGCGCTCATCAGGGAACAGTCTGAGACTCGGCCTCACTAAAAAAGTGGCTGCCAGCAGGGACAGATTCATAAAAGGCTCAGCTAATAATACTTATGATATCTTAAGAATAGGTTTGTCTCTATTCCCATTTACTTTTTTCACTCCTGCCACCAAGGTCCATAGAAAAAAAAATCTATTTTTTCATTGGTCCACTGCTGCCGCCATCAAATGCGTTGCTTTGTGACTTTGGAGTCCAAAATCCTTTATTTGGAATGACCTCAATGACACAACAAAGCAGCAGTATACCAGCAAGTCCTGTGTCCCCTATGAGGTAAGAACGGATTTTCTCTATGAACTTTGGTGTGCACTTTCCAGCCAGTATAGATAATTGGACAGTGAGATAGAGTGGTGACTATATTCTCTAGATTTTGTGGATTTAAGTGGGCGTCACTGGTTAATGGCCATGAGAGCACGCCTCCAGGTCTCAGGTTGGCAAGCAATCAGCTTTGAAATGTACTTCAAAACACCAGAATAATACCTAATGTCTTAAGAATATATTTGTCACTTTATCTCACCATTTCAGTCTTTTTTGGCTGGAATTGTAAGTTTGTAACCTGTGGATACAAAAATCAAATTTTTTTTTTAGTTGAAAAAGGTTGTCTAAAAACACTTTTCTTATGTGGCTAAAATCTGTTTTTCTCTGAGTCCCCGCTGGAAGTGATATTCTCAGTGAGGGCGAGCATCCGTGTATCAGGCTGGTTTCCAGTGCTGGTGTGTGTCAGGACCTCATACAACCAATCACACTTCAAAGAACCTGAACTGCAAAAATACTAGCAGTGACCAAATACAGCAAAGCTGAACTTCTGTTGTTTTCAACAAAAAAATTAATCTCATAAAATGTAACTAGTACGTGGCATTGTAGGTGTTTTATATTATTTTTGTCTACCCCCTGTATATACTCACAAACAACTATGCAGCAGAGAGAGAGAGAGAGATGTGTTGATCATGAAATTAAGTGTTTCCTCTATCCCTCATTACCCAGAATCACAGCATGCAAAATATCCAGATGTGACCCAGTCTACAGCGGTTCTTATGTGTGGCTTATCGGTCACAAAAACAGGACTCAATCAAATATGGTTAGGCAAACATGCATAAAGGAGAGTAAACCCCCATGCCAATACAAATAAAACGCCATGGCAACATAAGCACCATTGTGTTGTATATTCAGGACAACTGCGCATAAGAAAGATCAGAGGACATTCAGACAAAGGTTGTCATAGAAGCTGCAGAGGTGCCCATAATTAGTGAAGCACCAACGCTGTGTTTAATGCAGCCTCGTTTTGTCTTGATGAAAGCCCAGCGACAGACTGGAAACAACAGGCAACAGGCATGTTATAAGTGTGCAGGTAAATCAGTACTTGGCACAAGACAAGCCGATCATGCAGACATTTGCATTTTGGGACTGAAATTTGAATACTGAAATTATAAATTATATTTCCGCCATGTCTGATTTAAACATTTGAACACATTTAGCAATAATTACACACACATAAAAACAAGTTCAATCGGAAGTCTATGTGGAGTGACAATAAAATGAATATTTATAAAAGTTAAAGGAAAGTAAAATTCATATTTCTGTCTATCAGCAAACACAGCTAACAATAATAAATGCTTGTTGGTATAGTTAAGTTAAAATGTAGCTATATCTTTGACATAAAGTGCAGTTATACTTTACACATTTACTCATTGTGAATGTACCACATTGTCTGTAAGCAACTTTGACTATTAGCATGAAAGCAGCACATTTTATTTTTTATTACATGTTAGGGACATAAGTAGCATTTTTAAACCTGTAAACCTGATGCTACCTACTTTCACACACAGAGGTGATGGGGCTCCAGGTCTTGTCCGGCCTGCAGTTGATAGTGCCGCTGCCTTTCACCTGCTGACCTTTGGGGCAGGTGACACGCACCGACTGACCGACATGAAACTCCTGCTGGGATCCGTCTCCACTACTGTCCTCCTTCCAGCCTGGAGGAGCTGGACAAGACTGGGCTGTGAGGCACAGAAATTATGGATTCATTTTTAGAAACATTTTTGTTTTGATTTATATCTTGCATTCATTTCAAACATTTTATTTTTCTTTCTGTGTGACAAATATCTGTTCATGAGACTGTTCCAGAGAACAGTCTCTGATTCAAACTATAACTATCTAGGGAGAAGTAAGGGGAACACTGACTCACCAACCTGTTGTCAAAGACACTCATGAAACTCAGTGATGTGAAGTATAGGAAAGAGGTGGGGTTGTTTTCCAAATGCACAGCTGTTCTAACTGTGATAATGACTGGTTGTTGTTAGGGAGTCAAACATTACAGGAAGCCACAGATATGAAGAAACAGTCAGTTGTAGGCTCCTCTGTGTCTTACCTACATGTTTCTTTAATTGGATGCTTCACATTCTTTTCTATGCAGTTGTTGTTAAGGTTCTGACACTGTGCAAACCTGCTGCCTAATACACACTGGCGCTCACTGAAAACATGGCTACCAGTGGGGAACCACTGATTTAGGCCACTTAAAGGGATCACTGAATAGTGAGCGGTTTTCAACCCTCAGTTTCCAGCCAGAAAAGGACTTTCTTACTGTGAGATTAAGTGACAGACATATTCTTAGGATTTTGGACATGTGGCATAGCTGGCTGGCAGCCATGTTTTCAGTGACAGCAAGCATGGAGGGCAGCGCGTCAATACTGAAATCACACTCAAACTGTGTGTTTGTGTACGTGTGTGTTTCTCACGTTGGCAGGTTGGGAAAGTGGAGCTCCAGGTGTTGCCCCCCATACACACCACCAGAGGATCTCCCACCAGTTTGTAACCTTTATCACACTGAAACTCCACAGCACGCCCGGTGTTCAGGTTGTGCTCCTGCACTTTGCCATGCAGCATCTGTTTTGGGCTGATGCAGCCTCTGGCTGCTGTCATTAGAAACAAATATTAATATTTTCACTTAATACATTATACTGTAATTCTGTTTTCTATAGTCAGTAATCAACTGTTTACAGCTTTGTGCATGGATTGTTTGTTTGTGCATTTTTCTCTCAGAAGGTGATGTATGATACGTTTGACAGCTGCAAACATAAATATAAAAAATTATAAAAATGTTTTCTTGTATACCTTCACATGTAGGAGCTGGCAGGCTCCATGTGCCATTGGCAAGACAGACAAGAGTCCTAGGGCCGACCAGCTGCATTCCACCATTACATACATAACTGGCATTCTGTAGGTAAGTGTCTCCTGTTGTCTGCAGCTGTGCATTTATTACAGTGGGTGGAGGCCCACAAGTCTGTGCTGAAGAGAGAGTGAGACAAGTGAGACGAGTAAGACAAGTAAGACAAGTCAGCTCCATCGGGCCTACTCTCATCTGGATGTGCCAGGTGGTTATGTGAGGATTATGTTCTTTGATTTTTCAAGTGCATTTACTGTAACACAATACAGCAATCCATACTGAGAGATAGGCCTGTTGCCAACTGACTCTGGCTGAGTGCATCAAAAACCAAGAAGATGGTGGTAGACTTTCGCTTAGACTTGACCCTAACCCTTATCCCCCTCCAGACTGTCAGCATACGAGGTGAGGACATTGAAGTGAAGTTGTGTAGTTCTATAACCATCTTGGTGTGCACCTGAAAAACAAGCTGGACTGGTCCACACACAAGGATGCAGCCTTCCTCCTTTTTTCTCTGTCGGCTCAGGTCATGTGTGCATGAGAATGCTGCACATATCAGTCTGTGGTTGTGAGTTCTTTGCTGAGAATTTTCTTTGCTGCTATCTGCTCGGGAGGTGACTTAGAAGACATCGACAGAAAGAGACTGGACATGCTCATTAGAAAGGCTGTCTCAGTATTGAGCACCCACAAACTGGACACTATGGGAAAGGTGGTGGAGAGTTGCACCCAGGCAAAAGTTCCACCCTGAACAACCACAGACACCCTCTGAGGTTCATCTCAGTCCCCATGTCAAATATGGGGCTGTGCAGATGTATATTTAGAGGTTGTGATGTAAACAAGCTGTTGAGGTTTAAACTGAACATCAGAATGGAGAGTCAAGGTGATTTAACTGACTTTGTATGTGGCATGGTTGTTGGCCGGAGTATTTCAGAAAATGCCATACACAACCATCTTCACAGAGAATAGTCCAAAAAAAGAGAATTTTATATTTCACCACAACAACAGACAAGTTAAGGTCGGTCTGTGAACACAAACCTACCAACACACACTGGCTGGGTGCCACTCCACGTCCTGTCTCCCTGGCAGGTCTGAATTGAGTCTCCCTGTGACAAAGAGAATGGTGTTAAGCCAAGCAGATTACCCAAATGCAGCAACGGGAAGCCTACTTTATAATTATTAGCAGCAATCTCAGGAAACATAATGCAATCAAGACTGACTTTGTATACATTGTCTTTTATTTCAAACTCAAACAGTGGCCTCTATGAGTCGTCTGTTCTAAAACTCAATGAGCAGTGAAACAGAGGAGTATAGTGTATCATTGTGTCAGTGGAAGAGTGACTCAGCTCATTCTTTTCTCTCTCCATAACAGCACATTCCTATTGACCACTGAAGAGAAATCATGTGACTCTGTAATCTGATTGTTCGCCATTAGCTCAGTGCAAACACCCAGCAGTTTAAAAGCACAGTGCAGGAGAGGAGATAAAGCCTTCTGTGGCACCATCACATTTCTTAGGCTTTGACTACAAGTTCATAATGTTGTTGTTTTATACTTGTCATTGCGATGTCTAGATTGTTTGAGTGTGACATATTTACTGAGTTCATTTTGTGGCTTATTGACAAGTAGTACCTTCATATAAAAGCCAGGGAGGCAGGAGTACATGACAAAGTCTCCATAGTTGTAGTTGTCTCCCTCAGCGACACCATGAGGAAGGGGAGGGGGTTTCTCACACATCACCAGTTTGCAGGAAACTGTCATGATTCCTGGAGTCCAGCCTCCACCCAGCTGATCACACACAACAAAAGACAGGAAACAACTATATTATTCATGAGTTCTTAATGCCATGTTCTGAAGAAAAGAGAGAGGCGAGCAGAGTGATGCATATTTTATTTGAAGTAGAGAGAGAGAGAGAGAGAGAGAGAGAGAGACAGAGAGAGAGAGAGAGAGATTCATTCATTCATGTGAGTCATTGCTATCCCATAATTTGGATTTTTTATGATAATATTTTCGAATTAGTTTTAACAGTACAAACAGATTTAAATATTTTATATCAACATCTCTAGGAAACATGATTTCACAATGAAAAAAAAGCTAGAAAAACATCTTGTTTTGAAACTATAATTTATTTACTTCCTTATTATTCATCAACAAGTTCCCTACCTGACATTCAGCCAGTGGTGACCCCTGCAGGTAGAAGCCAGGAGGGCAGGAGAGGGAGATGGTGCCCCCGACAGGTGTGAGCTCCTTCCCAGCAATTACCAGATGGGGGATGGAGAAGTTGGTGGGCAGCAGGCAGGGGGAGGGACGGCACCGAATGCTGTGCTTGGACCATGACCCGTGACTCTGGCAGGAGAGGGAAGCCGTCTGTGTTGCTAGAGCATACCCTTCCTCACATCTGCAGAAGAAAGAGGGCAACACATGACAGCAATTTGAGTGGGCATACTGTAAATAAAGATAAAAATGTCACTTTTCAATACATGTTAAATGAATGATATCAGTATTTACCTGTATGTGATTTGGTTTGGGAAGGTGAAGGTGCCTCCCACCACATGAGCGTGGGGTACAGTTGGAGGTTTTCCACAACTCACAGGCTCACAGCTGATCCTGGGTTCCCCCCACCTGCCGTCTCTTCCACAGGACAGGCGTGGGTATCCCTTTGACTGATAACCGGGCCGACACCTGTATATCACTGTGTCTAAGAAGGTGGCGCTGCCTGCCAGGACAGCGTTAGGAACTGTAGGCGGGGTGTCAGTACACCTTCCTCGGCCACACGCAGGCACCCCGGGGTTCCACACCCCGCCCTTCTCACACACGGCCTGTGAAGGACCCAGCAGTCTGTAGCCATCGTCGCACTGAAATTGCACTTGGGCCCCACAAGCACGGTTGTTCCCAAGAATCACACCAAATTTTAACAAAGGGAGGGCACAGATGCAGGGCCGGCACAGAGGCACAGTGCCAATCCAGAAGCCTTGAGCAGAGCACTGCAGGATGGGATCCCCAAGGACCTCATAGCCATCGAAGCATACGTATTCCACAACGTCGTCATAGTTGAAGCTGGAGCCATTCAGGAAGCCGTGGCTAATGTCCTCAGGTGGATCACAACTAATGATGTCACAGTGAGGCGCAGGTTTGTCCCAAAGTCCATCTGACTGACAAACCCGTGTGGAGTCTCCGTTTAGTGTGTATCCTTCATCACATTCATACTTTACCTTGCTATTGAGGCCAAACTCTGATCCCAGCACTCGGCCATTCGGTATATGTGGGGGTTTCCCACAGCGGGCAGGTACACAAGTGGGAGAGATGTGGCTCCAGGTGCCATCAGCCTGGCAAACACTCACAGATTTCCCCTGTAAGAGGAAACCAGGCCGACAGCTCAGTTCTATCTCGTTATTATAGGTGTACTCCTCTCCTTTGAAAGTAATGTCAATGGGGAGTTTAGGAGGACCACAAGACAGTGGCTCACAGTGAGGCTTTTGTCCATTCCACTTTCCATCCGCTTGGCACGCGATAGTGTCACTTCCTTTGAGGACAAAACCAGGACGACACTCGTAGTGCAGAACTTCAGGATACACAAGAAATCCTCCGTGAACTGTGCCATTAGCTATAGCCCCTGGGTCGCCACAGGAAATGGGCCGACAAACGGGGGCTTTATTAGTCCACAATCGACCTGACACACACTGCCTCTCTGGCTCGCCCTGTAGCTCATATCCCTCCTCACAGGTATACTTGACCATGCTGCCCAGGGAGGTGTCAGTCACATTTACCCAGCCATGTTCTGGACTGGGTGGTGTTTCACACTCTGCTGGGACACAGTATGGTGCTGTTCCATTCCAGCCTCCATCCTCCTGACACACCAACCTGACAGGACTTGTGAGGTCATAACCATTGTGGCAACGGTATTCAATCAATGACCCATGAAGAAAGCTCAAGTCTGGTGGGGCTAATGTTCCTGTGTCTTTAGAGGGTACCACAGAGCCTGCCTCCTGCACCCTAACATACTCTCCAAAGTCGATGTGAGGAGGCAGGCCACAATCAGATAGCACACAGACAGGAATAGCACTTGACCAGCCAAACTCCTCACAGGTCAGGTGGTCTTGGCCGACGAGCTGGAATCCAGGAAAACAGCTGTAGAAAATAGTGACACCAAAACTGTGATCCTGACCTTCTACAAAACCATTATCAATAGGCTGCGGTGGCGTGCAAGATATCTGGATGCAAACAGGTGGCTCGGAGTCCCATTCCCCACTTGCCAGACACTTGAGAGTCTCTGGGCCTTGAAGTCGGTAACCACGACGACAGGAGTAAGAGGCACTGTGACCAAACTGGAGTTTTGTGTAAACCACCTTTCCACTGACTATCTGTTTAGGGATGGGGCATTCAATTGGACGGCAAGATGGGACCCCACCGATCCAAAGTCCCTTTTCTCCACAGAGGACAGTGGAGTTACCCACCAAATTATATCCAGTCCTACAACTGTACAGGGCTTTGCTGAGGTACATCAGACCCTGGACATCAACAATACCATTAGAAATTTCCACAGGCTGAGGGCATTCAACAGGGATACACTCTGGGTAAGGATTACTCCACTGGCCACTTGCTAGACAGGATACAGAGCCCTCTTTCCGTAAAGCAAAGCCATCCATGCATGTGTAGGTCACCACTGAGCCAAAAGGGAACGGGGAAGAAGACAAGGGAGTCCCTCCGAAAGACACTTCGGGAAGTGAGCCACAAAACACTTGCTTACACACTGGAAAGGTGTCATTCCACTCCTGGGATGGCGTGCAGCGAAGAATCCGTGCACCCTCGAGGACGTAGCCATCCTCGCAGGATAACTCCACGGTTCCAGATTCAGAGTCCAGGCCTTTCAGGACCAGGTGGTTCTCTTCCAGCGGCGGCTCTGGACACTGCACAGGTGAGCAGCGTGGACGCCTCGTCTTATCCCACCGACCGTATTTCAGACAGGTCCAGATAGAATCTCCGACCAGCTCGTAACCCTCATCACAAACATACTCCACTTTTCGGCCCACCTGGAAGTCCGAGCCCCGGTAATATCCATGGGTGACATTGGGAGGAGGGTCACAGGTCAAAAGGACGCAGGTGGGAGGGTCGCTGTTGGACCACTGCCGATTGGCTTGACAAACTCGATCTGGACGACCAACCAGTCTGTAGCCAGGATTACAGGCATACATCACCTTGCTGTTGAAGGTGAATCGACCTTTTATCTAGAAGGGGACAAACACAAGGATATAGTTTATCATATAAGAAACATGAAATATCAATATACAGTATGTGGAGTGGTTTGATTCTGTTTTCGGTAAGTGGAAAGCTCTCTTTCTCTTAGCAGGTGTCATTGTAGGTGTTGCTATTTTGGCTTTATGTGGTTGTTTTATTGTTCCATGTGTTAGAGGACTTGTTGTTCATGCAACTGATAAGTGTCTCCCACCAAATGATGAATTATTCTATCCTTCCCAATTATGAGTTCCCTGACTTATTTCCTCCTCCTGACTGGATTGACGGCTACAAATCCGAACCTGACTCTGAATCCCAATTGACCTGAACCACAATCGTTCCTTAAACTGTGAATATCGTCGCTGCTTTCTAACTGTAGTTTAACTCTTTGTGTTTGTCTATGCCACAAAAAAACAACTGCACACTTTTCTCTCCGTCCTTTAATCAAGATGCATTTTAAACCTGTGATGGTGTAATGCATTTGATGTTCCTTAGGATGGTACTTTGCTTATGGTGTTTGAATTTGACCTTGTTTGTTTAATGTTTTGTTTTTCTCCATTGATGTGGTGTTTGTGGCTAACCTGTCCATTCTTGAGTGGAGGAGGGGTGGAGCAGGACACAGGTACACAGATAGGGAGAGCTCCTCCCCATTCCCCATTGGCCTTACAGGTCCTCCTCTTCTCCCCTCTGATCAGGAAGCCTGCGAAGCAGCTGTACGCCACCACAGCTCCAAAACTGTAGTTTGTCCCGCTGATGTAGCCCCTGTCAATGCTGTCAGGCTTGGAGCACCTTACAGGCACACAGCCAATATCATATGGCGAAGGCTCCCACTCCCCTCCCATTAAACATCTCAGTGTGGCTGTAGTGTTGAGCATGAATCCCTCTTCACATTTATAGCTCACTTCAGAGTTGCTGGCATATTTGGGTTTGTTGATGGAGTCTAGGATTGCATGGTGCAGCTCAGGAGGACGTAAGCAGAAGTTTGCAATGCAGCGAGGGGCCTCCATGCCATTAGGAGGTGCCCACACACCATGAGCATTGCACACCATCTTGGAATTGTTGCTGGCAGTGAATCCGTCAGTGCAGTAGTAGTTAGCAGTGTCCCCAAACAGCTGGTGACTCTCATAGGGCTCTGCATGGTCAATGGCAGGTGGGGGGCCACAAGAGCGAGGGACACACTGGGCAGAGCTTTCACTCCATTCGCCACTTGGCAAACATTCCCTGGTCTCTGGGCCAATCAGAGTGTAGCTGCACATGAAGAAGATTAAAAAAGAGATTAATAAAATGAAGACTCAGCACTATTAAAGGATCTTATACTATTAATGTTCATTAGACAACTGAAACTGTCAAATATACCTCTCTTTATTTCTCATATTTTATATTTAGGTGTTTTAAATTCTAATACAGCAAATATGATTTCAAAGCTTTTGGCAAAAATTGATGGAGGCAGATGAAAAGACACTGCCCCATTGTGTTCTCTTTTTGTTCTCTTTCTGCAGTAAGGAATTTGTGCACTAACAGAGTAAAGTAAATAAATAATATAATCAGATATCATCTTGGTGCAATCAAGTTAAAAGCAAAACCAGGCATTCAGGTGTAACCTGAGTGTCCCTGTGACTGACTATTGCAAAATCGATTGCAATGGACTGTAGAATATTTCCAAATATACAGCATCAGTGACTGCCGGTCAAATTGCTTCACAGGCATTCATCAAAAATGAGTTTTAACATTTTTCACACTTTCAACTGATACATTAACAGCATATTAACAGAGAAGACGTCAACCACATTTACCCTTCCTTGCAGACATAGTGCACCTTGTTTCCCAGTTCATAGTTCTCTCCTACAGTCACAGCATCTCTCAAGGCTGGAGGTTCAACACACAGGATGTTCACACAGCGGGGGAAAGGCCTGCTCCAGTCCCCGGATGCTTCACAAACTATTTCCATGGAGCCCTGCGATCTTTGCATCAATATAACTTGAAGTCATTACACAAACACACACGTGCAATAATAGTGTCACAAAGATTTGTAGATGACTAATTGTATATATATGCAACATTGCAGCTGGTGGTAACTGATCCGTACCTGTATCCCTTAGAGCAGGTGTACTTGACAGTGGACAGGTATGTGTTTGTGACGAGGTCGTAGTCAGCATTCTCAACAGTTGGAGGGCTGCCACAGGTCTGTGGGTGACAGACAGGTGGAGTCCCACTCCATCTCTGACTAGTGAGACACTGAAAGTCATATGGGATCTCAGGCAGGAAGCCCCTCTTACAGCTGAGACGAATGAAAACAGAGTTAGATGCAGATGTTAAAACAATAAACTTCACACTTAATGTTTCTATTGCTCAGCATTAATGGCTTTAACTATCAAAGTGTTAACTTTTAACTGTCATCATGACAACATTGTGTGGTAGGGGGATGCAAATGATACCTGAAAGTCACCTTGCTGCCATAAGTGAAGTTGTCGCCCTTCATCATGGAGTTCTCTGGCACAGTTGGTGTGGGGCAGGAGAGGGCTGTAAACATAAACAAAATCATTAAGGAATGCAGATTTCACTGACAACTAAAAATGACCAAAAATAAAGAATGAAAGCGAAGCTACTCTCATCTTTAGCATAAATAAGCTCCAAACATATTAACACACTCAATGTAGTTTGTCATTTTGTGAGGATTAGTCAGATATTAGCGTGGTGTGATACTAGTGTGGCTATAGAAGTACTTGTTGTCATGATGGCCGATCATTTCTGTGCAGCTTCGACTGCTATCTTGTCCATTCTTTGTTTGATCTTTCTTGGGAATTCTCCTTTGGTCAATAAAATCACTATCACTAGAGTAAATATTTAACCAATGTCTCTCTCTGTCACATTTCTTTGGACTCTGTTCAGTTTTCCAGCGTCGGTCTAATTCTTCGAGCCATTCATTTTTCTTTTTACCAAAATCTAAATTATGCTTAACACTTTGGCAGAACCTTTAATCTTTTGATTGTGGAAAGAATAAATAGTTTCACTTTTCACTTTCACTAAGATGTTCTACAACCATGTGTGCTGAACACTAACAGACTGGCACAGCCTGTTTGCTGAGTAAATCGGTTTCTCTTTCTCTATGAGGAAGACGATGGCTTAGAGCCAAGATGGAGATGCTGCAGTGGTCATTTCCTTTTAGGCCGCTGTGCAGTGGCAGGCAAAAAAAAAACAGCTGTAGATATAATCACCCCTTCACAGCAACAAGGATGAGGCACGACGCATAATGTTCACTCTGGAAAGTGTACTAACATGTACAGTATGTTTGTGTTTTTACAAAGTATTGTACAGTAAATGTGTATAAACACACATAGTATCTTTGAGAATTGTATTATTCTGTATCTTTTCTATCTGCATAACAACTAAACTGTGATTAAAGGGATAATTAAGGTTTTTTGAAGTATGGTTCTATGAGGCACTGACACACAGTCAGTTCTGGCTGAGCTCTGCATGCCCCCTGCTGGCCCCTGCATCTAGATGCAGCATAAAAAAGGCAGGCAATTGCTCATTGAAGGAAACACAGCCATAAGCCATTCAACAAAATCGCACAATATCAGCCTTTTCTGACGAGTAAGTGAAGTTTGTGTAGCTGAATAAACCAGTGATTCCCTACACCAAAGTCCACAGAGAAAATCTGTGTTTTTACATCACAGCACACGGGTGTTTTTGATGCACTGCTGCCTCCATTAGTAAGTTCAAATATGTTATTTTGTGACTTCAGTGTTTGAAACACTTCTTTTAGATTTACTTATCAGACAAAAATTTACCAAATGAGGCACCAGCAGACAAGTGGCTCCCGTGTCCCTGCAAGCAAGCTTAATAAGTATACCAACTTGAGTTTCCAGCTGGAAAAGGCTGACGAATGGAAAGATAAAGCTGTAGACTTGAGGTGTAGAATTTATTAGGTGAGCCTTTTGTTAATAGGCTACAATCTGTTTTCCCTCTATCCCAGTTGGCAGCTATATACCTTAAAGCCATTTATTATAAAATCATTTCACAATCACTTAACATCTCACCTCTGCAGTATGGCACACCATTGTCCCAGTTTCCAGTGTCCATGCAGTAAAGTTGAGACGAGCCAATCAGCTCATAGCCGTCCTCGCAGCTGAAGACGACCTCACCTCCCACCAGAAAGTTGCTGCCACTTCTGTGACCAAATTCCAGAGACCCAGGATTCTCACACTTCACTGGCTCTGGAGGGAACATACACATACAACAAGATGATCCTTTTTTTTTTTTTAAACCTTTACTATAATTTCAGTTATTAACATTATAAACAGGACATTTAAAGTTTCCCAACCTGTGCAGTTTTTGCCATCTCCACTGTACGGGTGATTACAAGTGCAGGTGTAAGAGCCATCTGTGTTATGACAGCTGGCATGGTCATCACAGTCTGATCCCAGAGCACACTCATCCACATCTAAACACAAACACACACTGTTCTGTATGTATCACATTGTATTCTGTCTTTTTAAATCTTTCTGACAGACGTATTTCCCATATTTATAACAATGAAATAAATAAAACATAAGAGAATTAGGTACCGAGACAAGCGGGTGAATTTCCTCCCCACTTGCCGCTGTTGGTGCAGTGGACCTTGACATCGCCCAGCAGGTAAAAGCCAGCATTACACTGATAAACCACAGAACTGCCAGAATGGATATCTGTTCCCTGAATCAAGCCATTCTCCAGAGGATGAGGAGGTCCACAGGACACACCTGTAGGACAGTAAATAGTAAAATGAACTCTTAGGCCTTGTGTGTTTGAGAAAGTAATTCATGTACAATAATTACTTTGTCATATATTTTAATAAAATGCACATAAACGCATGTACATAATCCTTCCATCTGTACATAAACAGAGACTAAGAAAGATGTGTAGTACACAGGTTCTGTGTCAAAAACTAGATCATTTAAATTCAATATTTGTTGACATGTTTAGCAAATGATTGGAAATAAATGCCACACTCAAATTTACAGAAAAAAAACCATAGAAATTGGTAAATATTTAGGCTTATGTATTTTTATTTCTTCAGATTTCAATACAAATCAGTAAAACAAGATCAGGTTTCTGCTCATTTGGAATGCAAATCAAAGTGTAGCTCATGTCAGGAGTCTTACGTTCACAGATGGGCAGAGGATGGCTCCACTCTCCTTTATTCTGACACTGCAGCACCGGCTCCCCCACCAGGTAGAACCCGGGGTCACAGGACAGCTGGACCTGAGCACCGGGGCACACCTCCACAGTGGAAGCATGCATGTGGGGAAATGCATTCTCCAGCTTTGGGCAGTCTGAAGAAAGAGGGCGGAATCCATGGCAATGTGACTTTACTTTCATATATAAGGTCCCAGTCTGAGAGCTGCATAGGTACAGTATTATAATCTCATATACACTGATCTCGAACAAGATCAAAACTGATATCTTTTTCACTTACTTAAGACATAAAAATAGACCAAATAACAAAACCTATGAAATATGTATAATCAGCAAATTACCAGATTTTATCTTGTGGTTGGTTGAACTAAAGTCAACGGCCACATGGCAAACATATTCTTGCGCTTGACATGAGCATGGATTACATTTCTTACCCGCACAGAAAATGCTGCTGCGGTTCACTTTGACTCGGCCCACTACCCCATTGAGAAAGTCTGGCCAGGCAAGGACGTTCCCTCTGTGGGTCACATGGGATGCTGGACAGCTGCTGGCCAGGACCTTGATCTGTCAAATAATACAAATTAAGTCAAACTCACATGTGATATTCGTGCTAATATGATTGTGTCATGTAAGATAACCTGGTTAAATAAATCTAGGTGACGTGGGTTCAAATTTGCATAAACAATCTTAAACAACATATTTGGAGTACAAGCTCACCAGCCACTTTATTATTTTCAAGTGTTTGTTTGCAAATATCTAATCAACCAATCACATGACAGCAACTCAGTGCATATAGACAAGTTGAAGTTGCAGCAGCAGCTGAGGACCACACTAGGTGCTACTTTATTTATTATTAAAATGCAGTGTTCATATGAATTCAACTAAATCTAAATTATGCATATAAGGTTTTAATTCACTGGTGGTTATCTTGTGTTTACCTGCTGTGGCGTCAGGACACGATCCCAGATATTGAGTTGACTCATGGACCCAACAAAGGATTCAACAGGGTTGAAGCCCTCACCCCTCTGGTCTTGGTCCTGACCCAATACCAGCACCCCACCACCTACAAGACAGGGACAAGATCCACGATTAAACACTGCTCATTGAGTACATTTATCCTTCCGTCTACTAGTTTACTGTTTGTCTGACATCAGAATCTGATATATTTTACCAAATATTAAGACTAAGAATAATTTGTGGAGAGTTAACCAGGTCGAGGATAGCACTACACCTGGGATAGTGGTGCCAACTGACAGGCCTTTGCCTCCGTCTGAGGGCTTCCCATTGATGTAGATTCTCCAGTCGCCATCCCAGCTTCTCCAGGAAACTCCGATGTGGTACCAGTGACCCGTGTTCACTGCAGGACAGTCGGTGATGCGCTCCTTCCCATTCACATACAGCACCCACCTGTCAATAGGGGAACCAATGGGAAGAAGGAGAATATGACGGAGAGAAATTCATGCAGCAGAAAGGAGGGACAAGGAAAGGGAAAATATAAAATGCAAGGAAAATTACAAAACATCATGCACTACATTAAATACATGTATGTGCATTTATACTCTCTCATCTCCTGGTATATCACTGACCCATTATAATCTATGAGTAGGAAAGCATTGTCGCTGCCATCCACGGCATAGGAGACAGGTGTGCCATAATTAATGGTGTCTGACGACCTCATCCAAAACGTGCAGGTGATCTCTGTCAGCGCCGGCATCACTCCGTCCATCATCACATACCCATGAATACCCGACACCTCAAAGTCCAGGTTGAAAGCAGAGGACATCTCTGGTAGGACAGTACAGGAAATAATAAATAGAATCAGTGTGCACTCAAAACAATTCTATTTTCAAATAATCAATTAATTGCAGATAATTGCTTTCTTATTAATAAGAAATTACTTGAGTCAATTTTGTTGATGTTGATTATTTGTTAATGTCGTTAGAAACAGGCAAAACTATATCCGACCTGACAAAGGGAACATGTGTGTGTACAGCAGCAGCAGCAGAGGTTGGCCAAACAAGGTTTTATTCTGTCAATCTCATTCCATCTCATGACTTAACTACCACAATGTTGCTGTTGGCTCCATCTGTCTTGGTATTAAACAAATCAAGATCTAAACACTGCTTTACTGAGAAACACAGAGAGAGTCATGTGGAGCTCATCGACTTAATCTGCATTGTGTGAATCCATTTGAAAATGGTTTGAATGTAACAGACAATAAATAATAAAACCCTCCTCCATTGGGACATATCCATCTTCCTTCAGTGGTTGGCAATGAATAATGTACTTGCAAGCTGTGCTTCAAAGGAAATTTCAGGGTACATGTGATTGACCGATTGTCTTCTCTATCCTTCCCATAATGATGTGTCATCTGTCCTATAGTACCTGTCTCACACATGGTTCCGTTGAACCCAGGGAGGCAGCGGCAGGTGTACAACCCGAGACCGTCCAGGCAGCTGGCTCCGTTCACACAGGGGTTAGGATCACACTCATCCACATCCACCTCACATAGACGGCCCCGGTAACCCACCACACACTGACACCTGGGAGAGGACAAACAGGTAAACAAACCAGAACACATTAATGCCGTATTCTCACTGTTGTTGTTCACTTATCGTTTTTTTTAATGCATACAACATTATGTAAACTATTACTTTTACTATAATCCAGGTTTTTATTAAAGTCAGTTAATTTTACTGCTAATTCCTTTACTTTTTTGTTTTTAGCTATACATTATTCAACTGTTGTACTAATTTGCATTTGGTCATTTGTATTTCATGTGTATAATATATTAGTCTCTATGAAGAGCTGCATCTTTCAGTTAGAATTTTTATTACCTGAAATTATTCACAGCATCCAGACACGTGCCTCCATTTAGACAGGGGGCGCTGTAACATTCATCAATGTTGACCTCGCAGCGATCCCCAGAGAAGCCAGCAGCACAAGTACAGATGTAACCGCCTGTCATGTCCTCACACACACCTCCGTTCAGACAAGGATTGGAAAGACACTCGTTTATTTCCAGCTCGCAACGGGATCCTGTGGATATGTGAAAAAGTTATGTGGAGAAATAAAGATTAAAAAATATTCCATATAATATATAAAGTTGCCATAACAGTGCAGAGAATATACTGTAAGCATAACGAAAGTATGGTTAATAGATGACCTATTAAGTATTATTACTGTCTACATGCAATAGTCTAGTAATCCATATGGTTATCTCAAGTTAGGTCAAACAATTTAACTGACTGAGGACAAGCTGGCATTCAGAATTTAAGGTCCAGTGTGTAAGAGTTAGTGAGAACTAGTGGCATCTAATGGTGTGACTGAGAAGTGCAATAAAAAAGAGTAGACCTTGACAAACCAGGAAGGATGTAACTGCTCAACACTTCCACTTTCTCATCATTCTCCTTGTTCTTTTTTGTTTGTTTATGCATCTGGTTAATGTGAGAGGAGCCATTTATTTTCATTTTTGTAATCCACTTATGCTACAAAATGCAGATGGTGACTTACATAAAGCCCTTGCCTACAGTACATATTAAAGGTTTATACTAAGATTATCTTAAGGCTACGATACACTTATAACACAAACATACTTAAGGGTAGTATATACAATTTCTGCCAATAAATCCTCCTAAATGTTAAACACTGGACCTTAACAGGGTAACGTCATCTTGTTTTCCAACCTGTGTAGCCTCCAGCACAACTGCAGGTGAACTTGTTGACCTCGTCCACACAAACGCCTTCATTTAGGCAAGGGGAGGACATACACTCATTCACCTCAGCCTCACATAGAAAGCCTGAGACAAACAGAGAAGAAAATAATGTAATATGTTTAAGTACAAATGAATTACACATATGACTCTTATAAAAATATGTGGTGTACCATAAAGAAAATATTCACATCTTGGCTCAAAGACTGCAACCTCAACATATTTCTCCCATTATTGAATTCTAAAAGTTCCCCAGATGATTTTATCAAGTTCATTCAAGTTTATTTTTATTTCCTTCATTTCTTGGTTTTAATGTTTTGAATAGTTTGCTTTTTGTTTTTGTTATTATTATTATGATTGAGAGGTCAGAAAAACAACTCTGGGATTTTACCCCAGATAGATTCCTATGGCTATTAAGTAAGCCACAAATCATTGAAGTATTGTACTGTACCATTCACTCTTAATAAAATACAAATACAATACCAATCTTATTCCATACCTACAAATCCTGGTTTGCACTGACACTGGAAGTCTCCCATCCCATCCTTGCACAGGCCTCCATTCTGGCATGGAGCAGAGTCACACTCATCAATGTCGACTTCACACTTGGCACCTGAGAGAGAGAAATATCAGTAGCTCCATGAAGCACTTATCACAACAAAGTCACATACAACACAACTGTGACAAACATTTTGAAACAAATGCAAGACAGCTGATGACAGTGAACGTGATTTCAAGAATAAAATGTGAATCCTTTTGAAGTATAATACAAGAATAAAAAGAAGTAAGATGTAAGTAATAGATAGGAAAACAAATCCAAATCCCAGTTTCCAAAAATACAATAAATTACAGTTTACAATAGCATGTTTCACACAAAACATCAAAAGGGAACATCTCATGGTTCAGAAGCAATGAACACTTTTCATCATGACCTGCTAAAAAAAAAATCCCAACCAATATTAACTTTAAATCACTGCTGTCATACAGAGTTTCTGATATGTATAATTTCAAGTAATTTTGTGTCAAGATGCCCAGCTACTCCTTTTTATGAAGTCTTCTCACTTGACACTGAAACATCACAGACAACATGATGCACGTATGTGTGAATTGCTTGATAACCTGACATGGTAAAAGTCTGACTGGTTTACCTGTGAACCCAGGTGTGCAGGTGCAAACGTATCCAGCCCCGACTTCTTCACATGTTCCTTTATTCTGACATGGATTCAGGAAGCACTCGTGGAAAACCTAAAGTTAATCGGATCATACATTTACATACACAGACCTCAGCTTGGAGATATTTAATTTGGGGTCATTTGTTGATAATATATGAAAAGAAAGAGTTGAAATGTATTAACTGTATAAATGTTTAGTGGAAAAATGTTGTATATATATATATATACATATATATATATATACACATATACATACATACATGTATATATATATATATATATGGGAATGAGGAACCAGATTAATCATATGAAATGATGCTTTTAAAAGGGACAGGTCTGACCTGTAACAAGATCCTGTGTACTATTAAAAAAGGCTGATATACAGATTTTTCTTCAAATGGAGCTGTTGAGTTAATTGCTCTATACATCTTTAACATACAGGTACATGTTGTGAATAAGTTTTTTTATTAGATATTTCCTTATATATCATTTTAACATGACTTAATGCTAAAAGAAAATAACTGGAAATGATAATCAGAATTTGAATTGAGAAAAAATATAAAAGATACCCAACCCTACTGGGTAATCAATAAATCTAGTAGGAAAGGTGCCAACTTACTACTAAATAATAACAATAATAATAATGTTACAATTAAGTGGGGTAATAGATAAATCAGACATTATGAGGAATTGCTGTTCTCTGCATGAAAAAGTAGCTGAGGCCAATTTGCCTTCTGTATATGACCGTATTAACAGTACTAACTTGACTGCTTGCTTGGTAGTCTTCACTGGGCTCCACCTCGGGAGCTGCTGTTACACTCTCCTCTTTTGGAAGAAAACTGGAGCCAAAACCTGACAATGACACCCACAGAAAATGCAGACAATGTAAGCAAACACATGTCAGAAGGGAAAAAAACAACAAGGATCTTTCCCTTTGATTCCACACTGACAGACCGTTGTGATCCAGCTGGACAGAAGTCTATAGTCTTATTGAAAACTGTGTTTTAAACACTGATGATTCACACACTTGTAGACGTGCAGTGATATTCATTTTCATTCTGCTCGTGTTACTTTCTTTCCCTCTCAATCCAGATCTGGCACCACACAACTGGAGAAGTGGAAGCAAATTTTAGGGACAGATTCTGCAGTCTGTGCATTTTTGTTGGTTTTGGAAAGGAAATAAAATGAGCTTTTCTAATGTGGGGCACTCACTGGAGCAGTGCTGAATGGTGGTTGCTCCAGTAACAGTTGTGGTTCCATAGAAGGGGCAAGAGAGGCAGTAGGAGCGGCCATGTTCAGGCTGGTAGTAATCTCTAGGACAAGGGTAACATGGGACCAGACCAGTGCGAGAGAAATGACCTGCTGAACAGGGGACTGCAAGGGAAGCATAAAAAAGAAAGAAAGATATGAATTAAGGTAAAAGAAAAGGTACAGAATAACCCTTTTTTTTTAAATGATAGATTAAATAAGTAAGGACAGTAACGGAACATTATGCGGAGTGTCTAGTCAGACTCAATCACCTCCACACTCTGCGTCATCAACTGCTCCTCTTGTGACAGTGGACGTGTCATCAGGACAAACCAGACACTCCCTGGCACCAAAACCCGACTGGAAGTGTCCCAGTGGGCAAGACTCGCAGATCTCCAGACCATTCAGAGAATGACTACCAGGTTTACACTGCCCTGCAATCAGATACAAAAAAATACATTAAAAATAAGCTCCATTTGTGAATTACTATCATTAATCTAGTCTGCTTCTGATTTCACAGTACAAGTACAGGCACCCAAGACTATAAATTGTCCTACAATAAACCTGAGGTTGGACTCTCCATATACACATGCTTCGTACCTTTACATTCAGCCACACTGCGAGAGTGAAGATAAGCTGTGGAGGTTCCTTCAGGACAAGACTTGCACTCCAGTTGACCCTCCTTGTCCTGGTAGGAGCCCAGCCAGCAGCTCTCACACTCATTAAACTCCAGAGAGAAGTAAGTTCCCACCGGACATAGGACTGTGAGAGAACTTACAATAAGTAACTTCATGGAAATATTACAAATTCAAAATGATAAAATAATAAAAAATATTGTCCACACACTCACCACACATCCGGCCTTTCAGCACTGAGCCGGGCCTGCAATACAGAGATGCCCTCTTGCTCTCCAGAGATTTCGGATCGGCCACGATCATCTCAGAGGACACATGGAAACTGGACAGCGGCTGCTTGGCCAGTGTTCGCTTCAGTCGGTTGGTCAGTTGCTCTAAGGTCCGCAGGAGCCTCTTCTGATTGGCCACCTCTATTGAGTCGTTCCTCGACAGGGGCAGAGGGATGCTTGCTGGGAGTATGGACAAAGTTAAGACGGCTGATAACTAAAAACACATGTTTTATACAAAACGGTTGTGCACTGTATAGAGTACATCATCATAAGTTAGTCAAGTTTAAATTAAATTAATATTTAGATCATAGTATAAAACATGTGTTCCCGGTGCTGCGAAGATCCAGAAAGACAAATAAAATCATGTTTTTTTTACCTGTGATGTTGAAAAAGATCTGGATCTTCTGGTCTCTGGTGGGGCCTCGGATTTTTCGGTGCCTCTTGGTGCGGTGGTGTACTTTCTTGCTGCTGTCTTGCTGCCTGTTAGCGAGCTGCCGCGTGCCTGTGGCGAAGCCTGACTCAAAGTAGGCATAGTCCTGAGAACCTTGAGGACTCCAGCTGTTACCCCAACCCCCTGGTGCTGATGAATATGAGACAAGAAGATGAAGGAACAATGAGCTAATAAGAAGGTTCTATAAAAATGGTCATTAGTGAGGGTGTATTTGTGCATGTAGATCTTACTAATAGAAAACCCATTGTCATAGTCATAGTTGTACTCGAGACAGTGACCCTGGGATGTCACCTCCAGCTTGCAGGTGACGTCATCACTGCTACAAAAGTTGGGAAGCTGTAGAGAAGACAAAAACAATGTTGCACTTGTTATATTATTTATATTTATTATTTATTACATTTAGAGGTCCAATTTGTAACATTTAATAGTGTCTTTGTCACAAAATAAATATAATATCCATGATATGAACTTCAGGCAAGGGCCTTGGTTTAAGGAGAGGACCATCCTCCCCCGCCATTTTTCTAAAGCAGCTTGAATGGAACAACCATTCAAGTTGTCTTGCAATTTGCCATGATGCCTTTTCTCTTGTCTTTAAAGAAGCTTGAATTGCCTTGTGGAAATGTGCTCAACGAATAAATATGCCTTGCCTTGCTATGTGTCTATGTTAACATTCTCACCATTCCTTGGAGTTTGGTGTTGAACTCTCCAGCAAATGATTTGAGCAGATCCACATCGTCACAACGCGATGCTTTAAATAGCATCTCAAAGGGCTTGAATCCATTGTTTGCTACACGATTCACTGAGAAAGACAAATAAGGTTTTATACAGCACAGTGTTGAATTTCAAGTTGCTCAACACAGACAAGTATTTACAGTAGCACAATACCTGTGCTGCACTTACCTGAACAGTCAGGTCTCTCTGGAGAGTATGGTGGCTGCCAAACACCATTATATGCACAGGAGTATCTGTGCACTGCATCCTGAGTGAAGCTATAGCCTTCCTTACAGTGTAGAGTACAGTTAACACCCTCCTCTTCTTCAGAGCAAATGAACTCTCCATTCACAGGGACGTATGGTTGTTCACAGGTTGTTCCTGGACAGACAACATGATCACAGTCCCATGGTATGTTCATTATGAAGCACAGTATTTGTTAATACAACCATTTTTGACATGAATAATTAATCAAAGCAACTATAACTTGTTAACTATTGTTATTACAAAAGCTATCACATGAAGACACCCTAGAAATAATACTGTAATACTCACCTAATTACAACAATATGACCATTGTTATTACTGAGCTGTTAACTGGATATTACCTTAAAATAGTAAGATATTTCTGTAATAGTATGTCCTTACTATCACAGTATTACCACTGTTACATCCAAGGTAGAAATTGCATTAGAAATAAGATAGTATCATCAAAATAATGCCCCCCCCATGACACAATTACTACCATATTAGCATGTTGTTACTAACAATTTAACCTTAAAGAGCAAAACATTAGACAGAATGTAGAAGTAATAAGTACAGGTATAAGTATTTAATTATGTATTAATTCAAGAATCAGATTTCTTAATGAATTCCATTTTGAAAAGGTGCGACACGTGTCAGCTCTGTACCTTGTACAGTGACGGTGAGGTTGCAGATGCGACTGTTTTCAGCAGCATCAGTAGCAGTGTACTGGACCACAGTCTCGCCTACTGGGAACAGAGAGCCTGGTCTGTGGCTACTGGTTACTGTGAGGCGGCCACCTGAGCGAGAGAGAGAGAGAGAGAGAGAGAGAGAGAGAGAGGGAGGGAGGGAGGGAGAGGGGGAGAGACAGAGAGAGAGAGAGAGAGAGAGAGAGAGAGAGAGAGAGTGTGTGTATGAGTCATGTGTATTGATCACTTGTTATATTATTTGTATTTCTTATGAAGCCTAACCAGTCTAAACTAGATTTACCATGGTCAAATCTAAAAGTAAACATTATCTATGAATTGAAAAAAAGCTAGCAGATGTTTTCACAGGTTTTGTTTGTTTGTTTTTTGTTTAATTACACAGATGTGCAGTAACTGTTTGGGGGAAATACCAAAGGTAGTGTTATAATATTTCCGACACAACAATAACATGAAGAGTTTTTTTGTTGTTGTTTTCTTTTCTAATACTGGCTGAGATGGAATCTTGGTTTTATGAGACACAATTGTGAAAAAGATACTAGTAGTGATTTATAATTCTTAATATTTAGTGATTAAAAACGCAGATCTGTAAAATAGTGCTTCAGTCAGCATTCACTTACAGCCAAAAGAATTCTGATACTATGACATAGAATTTTAAGATGCTCTGGTCTAGGTCGTTCTTAATCTCTAAAGGTCTTGGTCTCAGTTAGTGTGGGCTTGACTACAGCACGAGACATAGGTAAAACAAACATACATACTCTGTACCTTTAAATATGATACTTTTTTCCCCTCACACAAAATGTACCCTTAGGAAGATTGTTTCAACAAATGAAAAAGTCCTCTGGAGTCGGACGTGGTTCTCAGTGTGACCTGCAGTGGGCGATCTTGGCCTGACTCTAGTTTCCAGGACTAAATGAGTCATTATACCACAGAAGCTATGTTTAAGTCTGATACGATGACATGTGAAGAGTGAGTCTTGGCATCGCATGGCACAAGAACGATCCACCTCTGGGACTGGAGAGGAAAATTGCAACAGTCTGGCTGGCTTGAAAAAACACTGAACGTGTGGAGCGTGATGGATAGTGATATGGGACAGGCTGCAGTGCTGAGAGAAGTGTGTGTCTGTGTGTGTGTGTTACCTCTTTAGGACCTTTTTCTGGCATAAACCCTGACCAGGAGTCCTCATAGAGACCAAAACCTGGTCCTAATGTGGCAGAGCATCATATCTGAGGAGCTGGCTAAGTTCCAAGCTAAGATTTGAATTACGGTTCAGTTAAAGTTAGGGCAAGGCATTAACTGCTTATGGTTAAGGTGAGGGATACCGCTTTGTTTAAGATGTCCAAATAAATGGAAATCAATGCAGCGTCCCTAAGAAGCACTTTGCAGACCTGTGGGTGATACTGTGTGGCCTTGACTGTAACCTCACACAGGTTGTGAAGAAAATGCTGTGAAAACATCTGCACTCAGTGTGAGAGACAGATGGGATAAAAAAAAAAATGGAAAGAGGAGGGAGAAGTAAGTGATTGACCTTTCGTTTTACTGAAATCTACCTCTTCCATTAAGATCATTCCAACAGGGCTGACACACGTCTGGTCTAGTGGAGTCTGGTGTCTCCCCTCATATATAGCCTGTGCGTGTGTTTGTATGTGTGTTTATGTGTGTGTCCACCAAGTCGTGACTATATATAGCTCTGGCATCAGGGTGTGGGCTTGGAAAAACAAAACACTGACGTCGAAGCAGCGCTGAGTTGACGTCGTGCGGCCCAAAGCAGCTGCAGCAGCCTGTTATTACAGTGTGTGTGTGTGTGTGTGTGAGGTAAATGTGTGTGAGTGTGTATTTGATAGGGGTGAACCTCTGCAGACAGGTGGAGAATGACCCTTTTAGGTCTCTTGTGAGTTTCAGGGCCTGTGTTTGTGTGCGGGCCCCTGTCCACCTCAGTGTGTAAGCACAGACAAAAACACACACTGTATGAGAGCACTGTTTAAGTGTTGTTTATGTGTGTATGTGGAGCCAGAGCCAGTGAATTACATGCTCCTGGCTGTGGCCTAGAACTCTGGAGAAGTCTGGTTTGTTGTCTGTCACCACCACTGCTGTTTGGGTACAGCTAGAGTGCCAGAAGAAAGACGGCCTATTTAGTCTATTTGGCCGCATGGCCTTGATGGACTCCTTTCGACCAGGATTTGGCTGAATTGCTTCACATCAACGTGTAGTGTAGTAGGGTGGCCTGGTCTTAAACGAGTCCCCACATAAAGTCCTGACAACAGGTTGTCAGAACTTTACAACATCATATTATAACTTCATAGAAAGTTTAAGGACATTATCTTTTCACTTAGTGCAAAGTTCAGCACATTTAAGTGACGTTTTTGACATGATGTTTACATGTGAATTATTTTGGTGGTTCACTTGTGGCAGCTGTCAAATTCTTCCAAGATGTTCAAGATGATGTTCAGGTGAGTGGGTTCAGAAACCCATTTCTGCTATCTGTTTATAATAGTGCATAAAACATATACTATAGTCTGACCTCTGCATAAGGAAAACTAACAGCACTAAATGCTGCCGTCAGGAATGTTGTCTTTCAGCTCACTTCCTGTCTGTTTCTTCTGCTATCTTTCTCCTCTTTTTGTGAAGTTCTGGTTCCTGATTAGATCAAATGTTTTGAGACACAGGAAAAGATGAATCCTTGATTTACACATGTCACTGTGCAAACACTTTAGAACAATGAGAGCTGTCAAGGTTATAACTCCAACTTCAGATCCACACTAAATTTACTTTGTCTACCTTGAAAAAAAATATATGATCTCAAGGGATTTCCTGGTTAAATACAGGTTAAATAAATACCTATTTAACACATAGGTATTTTACTGACAGCAACTTTGTAGAAATAAATAGTATAGTTTGCCTTTGGTTTCTCTTGTGTAATATCAGCTTACTGATTACTAGCTGGATTTATTGCATATGGCAGCCACTCTGATTGGAAAAAAGGATAATTTGACAAGTATTTAAAAAATATCTTACTCCCATGTGAGTACTGTTGGTGTGTGTTTGTATAGTTATATAAATGAATATGTGAAAAATGGATGGAATGAGTACAAATTCCCACAAAAGACGATTTTTCATGACAAAAACACCTGCTCTCTCCACTACCTAAGTCTGATTTGACATTAATGACATTAACAGGCTCATAATGACTTCATCTGTTCACAAGTCCTGTTCTCACTCTATCTCTCGAAGACACAGATGCATAAATGAGGCATCCATGCACACAATTACAATCCATCCGCAATGTCTCTCTTGCCATTATTCAGACACAGACACAGACACAGACACACAAAGCACATAGTCTCGTCCTGATCCCCATTTTTCCCATTCACCCCATGGAAAATCATCAGTGGAAGAGGGGGTGGAGTGGAACAGAGGAGCAAAAGAGTAAACCATCTACGAAGCTGCTGTCTGAGAACGGCGACCAGACATACCTGAGTTGTCGGAAAACTGTGGCACCTCCCAGATGACCACTGTCTCCACATCTGTGGCTTGGACTGTGGGTGGAGACCTGCACCTGTCAATCACTGGAGGCTCCGTATCTAGAAAGGGATAGAAAGTCATGGACAACACGTGGCCAGATGAGAAGCGCACAATTAAAATAGTATAACAGTCATTTGCCATCCAGCACCTGCAAAAGCAATCAAACCTGCAATCTAAACCATGCGTCATCACGTGTCAAAGGTCATCATTGTAATGTACAAACACATTGTTGTTCTGAAGAATGGAACTACATTAAACCACACGAAAGAAACACAGTTGGTTGCAGTGTGCTAGGCTGTGATCTGGCTTTTTTCGATGCAGCAGTACAGAGTGTCAGAGGGCACTAGTTAAACACATGTCTCTAATAAA